>NW_019718619.1:5924635-6014683 GCF_002891405.2 Cryptotermes secundus | reverse complement strand
CGGGTGCTTAATGATGGGATATTCTAGCAGGACAATGCACCGTGTCATCGGGCCGGAGTTGTCCAGAATTGGTTCGAGGAGCATTCTGGAGAGTTCCGACGAATGGTGTGGCCACCACATTCGCCCGACATGAAACCAATCGAGCATTTATGGAATGTGGTGGAGAGGTCCATTCGCACCCAAAATCCTGCACCTACAAATACCTGGGAGCTGTGGGCGGCTATCGAGACGGCATGGCTCAGCATCTCTCAGAGGTCTTCTGTCAACTTGTGGAATCGATGCCACGTCAAGTTGCTGCACTTTGCAGGGCTAGAGGGGGTCCTACACGACACTAGGTACCTATCCCATGACTTTTGGCATTTCAGTTTATATCTCCACCATTTAACCTCACACTAAATGGGGGTGAGTGGTCAGCCTCATGTTCTTACCGCTTTCCAACTCCCACCGGGAAAATCACCAATATACATAGTATAGAACTTTCAGTAAATACGGACAGCACAATCCAAAATATGTAGGCCTATTTTATGGCATAAGGAGCAGGGAGATCTAGTGCTGAATTGTTACATGTTTATGTTACTTCCTCTGACGTCATTATGGCTGTGGCTATTAACAACATGGCCTCACCTATAGACCCACTTACTGTTATCTGAATATTATCAGTGAAAGCAGCGTGGAATTAAACCTCGAGTACTTTCCGATATATTTTTTTTTCACCGGCGCCACAGCCCCTTTTGGGCCCTGGCCTCTGATCTTCAGTTTTATGATTATTGTACAGACGGTAGGACTCCTTGAACGAGTGATCAGCTGGTCTCAAAGCCTCTACCCAAACACAGGACAACATAAACACAGAATAAACACATACACACACCAAACAACCATGCCTTCTGTGGGATTCAAAGCTACGATTCCAGCGTTCGAGCAAGCGAAGTCAGTATATGCCTTAGAGTGTTGGGCTACCGCGATCGGCTTTTCCCGATATTTAATTTCAAATAATCAAATGCATAGTGCTACTATTGTTTTATAATTACAGAAGAATTTTTTCTTGCTCATTTTCATATATTGATCTGTTCTCACTTGTTGTTGGCATACGGAAGCTGAGAGGGTTTGTTATGAGTATATTACAGCAATCCAGATTCTCTTCCGGAGATATTGTAGGAATGACAGAGATATGGACGAATAAGTGCAGTGAATATCAAGATTAATAACAGGTAACAAAATGGCGTATAAGTTTAACTACGTTGAGACATAAACTCAGCCAATTTAGTTCTGTTCCACCTTGAGTTTTTTTTTTTCTTGCTGCACAACTTGTGCGCTTCTAAGTTCACTTTCCTTCTAGGGGTAAAGGTAAGGTAAAGTAAATTTGTCCCGGTGCTTAACTAATTAAGCACTACGCTATGAATGCATATTGAGGAGTGGATGTATAGACCCACGTTTCCTTGATCAGCTTCACGCCACAGCCGATTTAACCCCTGGANGAAATGCATATGGAGGAGTGGACGTATAGCCCCACGTTTCCTTGACCTTGGCACTAGCTAGAGGAGAGTGGTCAGCTTCACGCCACAGCCGATTTAACCCCTGGGAAAGAGCCCCCAGTACCCTTTGGATAGGAGGTTGGGTGGACTCCAGAGCTGGTCTGGACTACATGGAGAAAAGAAAATTCCGACCCCTTTGTCGTCCAGCCCGTAGCATTGACTTGAGGGTCGCTTGGAACATAGGAGGGTTCATTATACGGTGGGGGGGGGTTACTTTCTCATTGAGTAGTGCGTGATTACTGTTTGGTCTACCTCTACTTCTCGATTGTCAGTTGATATTTGTCCCATTATTCATAATATATAATCAAAGTCCGTCGTTTCGGCCCTCTCCTGAGTCGTATTAATATAAGCGTCGTAAGGGGGTTTCGTTAATGGAGGATTAAACAGAATACTGACATTGAGCGGTACCATTCTGAAGACTTCAGTTTGGAAGTGAAAACAGATAATGCTTAAAGATGTAATAAATCGGCTACAGACATAAAATGTGTCTCAAATATGACAGTATCATTGTAAGAGTGGTTTTTGCAAGATTTGAGGTTTTCACGGCCATGACTATGAAATGTGCCGTCTTCTGGGATGTGGCGCCGTGTAGATCTTGTGTGAGCCAACGTTTTGGAGGCACGTATCACCTCCATCATCAAGGTAGAAAAATCTGCGAGCGAGGAACCAGCGTGAGCAGGTGACTACAGTATGCTGATTGCTGGCTCGCGGATTTTTCTACCTTGAAAATAGAGACGATACGTTCCTCCGAAACGTCGGTTCACGCGAGATCTACACGGTGCCACATCCCAGAAGACTGAAATCTTAACAATGATTTAGATTAACCATTAAATATAATGATTACTACATACATCGCCTGTCTTAACATTAAGAAAAGTCTGCATTTTACATGAGTCTCATAAAAAACGGCTATTTTTTTCCTCAATTACATAAGCAATTGGTCTTCTTAATGAAGACGTTGTGCGTTTTCTGTCTGGTAGGAATACATTGTAGTACTGACACTTCTTCTGGAATGGCTGATAATTTTTAGTTCACATGTTCACTTTGAATGTGTTGGATTATGACATGCAAATTCTGTACATTTGGATTCTTTGTTCTTAAACATTACAGTGTACCTGTCAAGTGTTTGATAAGTTTACTCTACATGCAGTAGAGAATTGTATTATTTCTTATTCCATACAAGAGGCACCAGCGAAAGTAACTGCGCATTTCAGGATTCCACTATCATTCAATTATTGCTTGTATTCTATTTCTGAATGATGACACCTTGAATGAGCACAATGTATTTCCGACATTTCGGAAACTCTTGGTTCTCAACTTTAGTGCAAAGTGAGTACCCAGTGTCTGCAGCACTGCCAGTACATGAGGCATGTGTTTGCGTCTTCAGGGTGTAGTCACTTCTCCTCGAGTGTGAATATACTAAGGATCACCGAAAATTCAGGAAATGGAGCTTTTAAATATTTTCTATGCCACCAGCCAGAAACAGCGTCGATCTGGCTTTCCGACTAACTCCGTGGAGAACAGTGATCTTTGAGAAAACATTCAGAAGTTTCTCAGCCTTTTCAAAGTTGCCACCATTCTATTAAATCGGAGGCTCAGTACCGTGTTTCTAGGAGACCACCATGGGTCTCTACCATAAGTCAAACAAATCCGGTCTACAACTTCCTCTTCTCTTTCTCTGAAATCCTTCCTCCAACTTCGGTCAAAATACTGTCCTCGGTACCCTGTTTGTATACAGATTTAGTGTATGTTATTCCTCTAAAATGATATAACAAATTTCACACATGAAAAGAAATAGGTCGAGTTACAGCTCTGGAAATCTTATTCTTTACTTTATTATACACCAGACTGGAAGAAAAATGATTCTAAGCTGAATGGCAGCAAGCACCACCAAAAGTTAAATTTCATCTTAAATTTTTATTAATGCAATTTGATTTGCTAATGTCATTCACGAATATTTAAATTTGCCACGTTTCCAAATGACCTATTAACTATCTATATGTCCTGCTGTCTGGTTACAACACTTCCACTGAAGCCCCTTTCTGTCTAAAAGTAAAAGTAAATGTATCTCTGTGACAGGCCGTGGAGGCTCATAGGGTTGTGAGATGTTGAGGTTCCCACATTTTCTAGACAGTCCGCTCATAGATGGCGGTAAGGTTGTCAGCCCTACGCGCCGGCCGCCCCTAGCCCTCAAGAACATTCCAAGGATATTCCTGGTACTCATTTCTATTAGAGGCTGAGTCTACCCCAGAGTCATATTGCGGCTGTAAGAATTAGGTCAATTGAAAAAATTCCGATGACCTCATCGGGAATTGAACCCGCGACCTTTCAGCTTGTAGCATAGTGCCTCAACCAACTACGCTACCGCGTACAACCCGCCCCTTTCTGCGTGTCCCTTCTAAACTGCTCACCAAATATAATTAAAAAAATTATATTTATTGAAAATTTTCCATTGGCTGTGTTATAATTTGTTAATAGAAGGAGTAGAGGCAGCTCCTTTAAAAGTCATGTTCATCAACTGTACATCAAGAAATGAGGAATTTCTATCAGAATGTTGGGGTAATGGCTCAACCAATCTCAGAGGTCTTTCGAGTATTTTCTGGCTCTTTCTTACTTTCCAATAAGGAAACATCGTTTAATGTCTAGCCTATGTTAGTCACTTCCTAACATTGCACTGTGACTCCAACACCTACAGAAACTTTTGAAGACTCGAGCGAATGGGTGGCAACTTCTTGTACTACTTATCACGGGTATTCATTATCTCGCATCACACAGTAAGAACGACACTCTTGGAGACTAATACAGAGGAATAAATGCGTTTAAAGAATATTACCAACCTAACACTTAGTTGGTAACTGATGAGTGTCGTGACTTGTTTCCAGATTTCCAAAATATTTTGAATATGTTGAAGAATTCTCTCAGCTATTGAATATACATGCGGTTGGTGATATCAGGCTGATGGAATTATATACGTTCGTACAGCTGAGCCGTTAGTACCTGAGAATAGTCACTTTGAATTCAAATCCTTAAGCAAAATTAAATAATGTAAATCGTCAGTTAGTGATAAAATTCTGGCAGAACTTGAAGGGAAAAGTTACGTTCTGAAGTCTATAAACTCATTAATCTATTTGGATTAAAAAAATTACTGATCAGTTGAATGAATCTGTTATTGTACCAGTTCACAAGAAGGGCAATGGAACTCAGTGCAGTAATTGTTGAGGCATGTCACTCTTATAAATTTTGTATAAAGTTTATCCCACATTCTTCCCTCAAGACCAAGTTCGTATGTAGATGAAATTATTGGGGATCATCAGCGTGGATTTCGACGTAATAGATCAACAACTTGTCACAGTTTTTGCATTTATCAGATACTGAAGAAAATATGTAAATACAATGAGATAGCTATCCATAGAATTCAACAATTCCTCTAATTCAGTTAGGAGGGAAGCACTGTACAATATTCTCATAGAGTTTTGGGTACCCATGAAATTAGTTAGGCAAACTTTTCCCTACTCTTAAGGAATTAAGCACTATACCATGAAAATGTATGGGGGGTGGTGGTGGTGGATGTATAGACCTATATTTTCTTGACATCAGCACTAGTTGGAGGTGAGTGGTCAGCTTCACGCCCCGCCTGCTTTGCTCTAGGCGAAAGAGCCCCTGGCTCCTTTTGGATAGGAGGTTTGGTGGACCCCAGAGTCGGCCTGGACGACTTGGAGAAGAGAAAATTCTTGCCTCCACCCTACTCATATCCGACCCTGTCGTCTTCCTATACCGACTACGCTATTACGGCTCCCTATTAGGCTTATTACAATGTACTTAAATGAAACGTACACTAAAGTTCGTCTAATTTTGTCTAATTCCTTTCCTGTCAAAATGGTTTAAGAGAAGGAGATGTTTCAGCGCCACTGCTTTTCCGAAAACTCAATGGGACTGAAATCGAATGTGACACTTCAGGTTTTCTTCTATTCTGATGATGTAGATCTGTCAGAAGGTAATATGTATATGCAATAGATACCATAGAAGCTGTAATTCACGCTAATAAATAGGTTTGTCTAGAAGTAAACGCAGAGGAAAGCAACTGTATGTTGATGTCTCCCCGCCAGAGTGCAGGGCAAAGCAGATCATTAAGATAACTAACAGAGCCTCTAAAATTGTGGCAAAGTTAAAATTTTGGAACGACAATAACAAATCAAAATTTGGTTCAAAAAGAAGTTAAAGCAGATTGAATTCTGTTATTGTTTGCTAAGATTCAGTCCAGAAAATTTATCTTCTCGTCTACTGTCTAGAAACGTAAAAATTAGAACACACAGAACTACGTTTTGTCTGCAGTGTCTTCTATGAAACTTGGTGCTCACACTGAAGGAGGAGTATAGAGCGAGGGTGTTCGAGACATCGTGCTGAGGGGAATATATTAACTGAACAGTGATGAAGTGACAGGAAGTTGGAGTAACTTGAATAATGAAGAGCTTCATAACATACACTGCTCGCATGTGTAATTAGATTTATCAAGTCAAGGAGGATGACTTGGGAACGGAATATGGCACTCATGGGGAGAAGATGAATGTATATAGGAAGGTGATGGGAAAGCCAGAAGGAAAGACACCACTAAGATGATACAGATATAAGTGGGAAGATAATATTAAAATGGATCTTAAGGAAATAGGTTGGTGTGGTGTGGAATGAAGTAGTCTGGCTTAGGATAGGAACCAGTGGAGGGCTACTGTGAACCCTCGGGTTTTATGAAATGTTGGGAAATTTGTGAGTACCTGAACGACTAGGGGTTTTTCAAGAAGGACCAAATTTCATGAAGCTAATCGCTTGTTTAGATATGAAATAGCTACTGTCATCCTATTTTCCATAGAAAGATTGCAAATCTTCATGTGGACTACTCTTAATGTCGCCTCAATCAAACCGCGAAATACAGGTAACATATTTTTGCGGGGTCCACATCGCCGATCCTGATGATGGTTATGATAATTTTTTAAAATCTGAGGCTTAGTCAGTTGAGATAAAAGATTTCCTTCGAGAGCCTCCTACTTCCATTTTGAGGACAGTGTTCAACCAACGGCGTACAATTCCTCTCACGTTTTGTAGAGAAGAAGGGTGTCATTAAACTACCATTCGCTAGTCTGTCCACTAGTCATAATCTCTGATCGAATAAAGGCTAGAGTTTGTGACGAGGATGTGTTATTAAACTGATATATATTGCACATTTCGCGTCAGCTCTTTTAGTTAAGAACATTATGATCGGAGACAGAGGTTAGTTCCATCTATTGGAACAGGTTTCAAGCTTCTCTCTGACAACGGAAGTAGAACCAGATTCCGAAATTTCGTGTTCTTAAACCAAAAACAAGAAGCTGAAAGTGTCCGTCATCCGTGTGAGTTTAAATGCAGTTCTCTTTTCAGTGAGCCAATTAATGGACTCTTTCATTTAACTGCAACAATCGTGTCTATATAAAGGTGTGTCAGTACAAACTGCCCTGTACTCCAAGACCAATAAAGACATCTCAGTTAGCCTTTTGCGCGTTATGATCATTACACAGAACGTACAGAGCCAAGAATGTTACCCCCCGCTTTGAAACACCACATGGGGTCCCTTTATTTTAAGTGCATCCAATTTAACAGAAGCGTACGTATTGTTTTATGGTCATTAATACGCCCCTATTGGCCAAGGGAGGTTAGGGATATAATTTTGTTACGAATAGCATGACGGCGATATATTTGGGAGCGCGAAGGAGTAGATATTCCTGTTTCCATCTGATTTACAGAAGGGCATTTCATGTAACATTACAAATATTATTGTTAGTACAATTATACCCTTATTTAAGTAAAGCGCAATTTTTCAGAATATAAATATTTTCACAGTAGTGCACTAATTTTGTTATACTGCTAACTTCTCTTTTCCCTTACAAACCTTACTTAAAAAGAAAGCAGTCTTACATATACACGGTGCCAAATCCCAGAAGACTGCTTTCTTCATAGTCACCGCCGTGAAAGCCTCAAATCTTACAAACCTTACTTATTCTGTAAGTGGAAAAGGTCTGGAAAAAGTCATATGTATTTGACTTACTGTTGACTCTAAAAGGATGGCTCAAAGGATGGCTCATTTCGTCTCTTGCCCCAACTTGCATGCACGTAAACAAAAATTAGGCGATTTTTCTTCTACTCCCCTCTTATAAATTTACGAGGAATTTTATGTTAGACTGAAAAGTAGATACACGGAAACTACTTTCTTTGTGAAACTTGCAAATGCTACAGAATGAACGGAACGCTGAAGGAACAAAGCAAACTCTCCTATGTTCCAGGTTCTTATAATAAATTAATACCTTATAATCCATTGTGATGAAACCGTTCAATATCTGGACGGACTTAAGATATTTTTGAATTGTAGACTTCCACAAAACAGTGCAATATTATGGAATTCAAAGTAACTAAATCCATATCTGGAAATGGAAAGGGGGTTGTAGATAAGTTACTTTGCGAAAAATTAAAAAACTGCTGTTCCAAACCAATTTCATTTTATTCTTCAAATTTATGTTTCACAGAGTATGTTTCTTCCTTCCACAGGTTTCGTTTATGTATATTAAATTACAGTATAAGAAATTATATTAAAACGTTGGGAAAGTTAGTTTCAATATATCCAATACGTATATATTATGCATTCAAAAACAGTATAACATTACTTAATCTTTAACCGTAGCTACTTGTTCGCAAGGAATTGGTACGAAATTAAGTCGTACATTAATCTTTCCTCGATTTAATTCTCCCCACCCCTGCATTTCAAGTCTTATTAAATTAATTCACATAAGATCTACATGGTGCCACATCCCGGAAGGCGGCATTCTTAACAGCGATTTAAATTAACCATTAAATGCAATTCTTACTGCATATATCGCCCGTTTCGAAGTAAAGAAAAACCTGCATTTTACATGAGTCTCATAATAAACAGCTATTTTTTCCTCAATTACATAAACAATTGGACTTCTTAATGAAGACGTACGTTTTCTGTCTGGTAGGAATACATTGTAGTGCTGACACTTCTTCTGGAATGACTGATAATTTTTAGTTCACATGTTCAGTTTGAATGTGTTGGATTATAACAAGCAAATTCTGTACATTTGGATTCTTTGTTCTTAAACATTACAGTGTACCATTCAAGTGTTTGATAAGAATTTTACTCTATATGCAACAGAGAATTGTATTATTTCTTATTCCATACAAGAGGCACCGGTGGAAGTGACTGCACATTTCAGGATTTCACTACCATTCAATTATTGCGTGTATTCTATTTCTGAATGACGACACCTTTAAAGAGCACACTGTATTTCCGACGTTTCGGAAATTCTTGGTAGTCAACTTTAGTTAAAACTGAGTACCCAGTGTCTACAGCACTGCCAGTACATGAGGCACGTGTTTACGTCTTCAGGGTGTAGTCACATAATTAACATAATCATTATAACGATAATATATCTGCTCTGTGATGTAGCGGGAATAAGATCATTTCATTTTGAATTCCGTGATCTAATTTCAGTCCTGAATTCTTTAGAAAATTTAGCAGCATAACAATATTCCGCAGAGAGAAATTTTGAAAATATTTGGTATATATGGTTTTCATTAAGAGACCTGACTGCAATATGAGACATAAATAGTTCTATATATTTAATAAATTAAAAGCTCATGTGAAATAATTTGTTACGTTAAAGGTCTACAACTATGCTGGACGCACCTTTAAATAACTCACTGAAGAAGCAACTGGGCTAAGCTTTGCATCGCCTCTCCTTTCACTTTTAAAAATATTCCACGCGAATCTTATTCCGCTGGAATTACTGTGTTCTGTGAAGATTACGTTAGGCCGTAATCGTCTGTTGATCACAATAAAAACGGTTTGCAGTTTATAATCGCAAATCCAGACCAATGGCAATAGAAGGTTTTGAGAGTAACCAGAACACGACTGAGATTCAAATTAAGTGCCAAAATCAATAATACAAACAATAAATATTTGGCTGAACTAGTTTACTGCCTTCTGATGAAGAGATAGTTTTATGATTGTTTCATACCAACGCAGTGCAGAGAAAATATGCAGAACAAACACATCCATTACACTGCATATCCCTGTTCTTGTGTCTATAGTTAGAGGAGTTATAGTCTGTCGTATTGGTAGTTCGGAATGCTGTTTCATAACGTTTGCAGGTGTAAGTTGTGGAATTCTAGATTTTCTTTGCCAGAATGAAATATTTATTTCTTTTTAAATTTGAAGCTTCCTAATTTGCACCTTTAGCGAAATATTTTAGGGAGATGAAATTAAGGAAGATGAGGTGATGAGTGAGTGTGTCAGAGTTTCTGTTTGTAGTATAAGTGGGCGAAATGAGAAATGCACACAGACTTTAAGAGGAATTTCTGAATAGAAAAAAACAACTTGTTGGACCTAGAAGTAGATGGTGTAATAATAGTATCCAAATCAATCTCCAAAAATAGGGCTTATACCATTGTATTGTCTTCATCTGTCTAAGGCTTCGAATTAGTGAGTGGCAGTTTCGAAGATTGTAGTGGAACATCTGTTTCAGTAGAGAGACGGGAAATTAAATGACCAGCTGAGTGCCTATGGGGTTCTAAAGAACAACTATCCATGAATTTAGTAAACTAAGTGTTTTTGATATGTTATACTTGTCGACATTGGGACGTATAATTCATTTAAATATAGCAATTCCATTGTTCTTTCCTGAATTGCTTTCTTTTTCTTGATGTGTTCTAGAAACTATAAAAGTAGGGTAATAGGACACTAATTATTATAAAAAAGTGCTTTAATATTATAATCCCTTCAAGAGCTAAAATCGGTAACGTACAAATTCCAGAATTTTATTCATCTGAGAAGAAACTATTTCCATCTTCGTAAGCATGTTGGTGAAAATCCTTTGGAATTTTATATCCCATTAACCATAATAGGCTCATGGTTCTTCCCTTTTCGCTTCTTGTAGTATTTTACAAATATTTATTATTACTATGTCCTTGCTTACGTATTTTCTTTATTTTTTCGGTGATTTTCGGTTCCAGTCCTTTCCGCTCTCCCGGGTTTGAGACTACGTTTGCTTACACTAGATCTGGCAGTTAGATTCTGGGACTGAGTCAAATATTCGCATTGGGAATCACGTAGGAACATGATTCAACTTCTCCATATAAGCTGACTCTTCCATCGTGTTCTCTTTACGAGATCAGTCATTTCTCTGTTGTCATTCATGCTCAGTCCTGCTTAAGATTGGTTCAATGCAGATCGTTGTGACAGTTAGTAATGATGGAGCAAAATGCGAACATTTAATTTTGTTTCAAGACAGACAAAACGGCTGCTAAAATTCTCCACAGGTTTATGGTGAAAATTCCTTCTCTCATACATGGGGTTTTGATTGACACGCAATATTTCGGGACGGCCATGAAAATCTCGAAGATAACGAGCGCAGTGGACGACCAAAAACTGTTTGAACGCCTTACATGGTCAAACATTTCGGAAATTGAGTTCAGCTCTTCGGATAATGGAAGAGAAACTCGAAATTAGCAGAGAAACAATTTGCAGAATCTTAGTGGAAGATCTCGGAAAACTGGAGATCTGCGCTAGCTTTGTTTATCACTGTTTGGTCAAATTGCAAGCTTTTTAAGAGTGTATTCAGTCTGTGGATGACTATCCTTCCTTGCTTGTCTCAGTTAAAGCGCATGATGGGACCTGATATTTCCAGTACGATCCCCGAGCAAGGAGACAAAGCATGGAATGGCGTTCTCTAAGCTCTCCAAGCCACAAAGAAGATTTGAATTCAAAAGTAAGAAATCAGAGTAATGTTGGTATCATTCTTTGACAATTAGGGAATAATTAAAAAAGAATATGTTCCGCCATGTCAAGCGGAGAATACGAAATATTATGTGGACTTTTTGTCTCGTTTGGTTCAAATAATTCGTCCAGTAAGATCTCAGTTTCAGGAAAGAGGAAGCCGATTCCTCCTCTATGAAAATGCGAGTCCTCACGATGCAGTACCAGTACAGCAGCATTTGGCAAAGCAATGGTTTCCATTATTTCCATTATTTCATTTCCTTTAATTAAATAACTCCCCATTATCTTTATTATTCTTATTCTTATTCCCCAATGTAGCGTCTGGTTGACAGGGAGCAGATCTGAATACACGGAGGACATTGACAGAGAAGTAACAAAGGATTAGCTGACATGCAAATGAGTTCAAAAAGTGCTTGCAATAATTTTATGAGCGAGCACAAAAACGTGTGACATTTCAAAAGATTATTTTAAAAATTATTTAATGATAATTTTTATTTTTAACGTATTTTTATTAATATTTATGGAGTGCTGGAAATTGAGAACCTTGCATAATCAATGGAATAGGCATTCCTACTCTATCTTGTCACGTGATATTGGAAAAGTAATTACTCGTATTTTCTGAATAGATTTGTTTAACAATTTGGTTGATGTCGACAAAAATATTACGTGACCATTGACAGAAATCTTTAGATTTGAAAGAATTAATAGAATAAAAATATTCCGCTTTCGGGAGAAGCAAACATTTCGGGTTCTCCCCCCCCCGTCTAATTTAAAATTTCTTGCATTAATCTTAGTTCCATTTTCATTTTTCCTTTTTGCTTCCTTTTTCCCCTCCCTTGCTTCTGTTCTCTCGGGTTTGACATTAGCTTCGATTAGATGCCCAATGGAATGGATATTCTTACAGTATGATTTCACCTGATCTTACTTATGGAGTTGAGCCCTTCTTGAGGAGAAGCCAAATCTGCAACTACTCAAGAATTTCCCAGCATTTTATGGAACCCGAAGGTTCATTACCGTGTTCACAACAGCCCTCCACTGGTCCCTAATCTGAGCCAGACCAATCCAATCAATACCATCCCATGCTATCTCTCGAAGATCCATTTTAATGTTGTCCACCCACCTACGACTTGGTCTTCCTAGTGGTCTCTTTCATTCTGGATTTTCCACCAATATCCTATATGCATTCCTCGTCAACTGATAATGAATATAATATACTTTCTAAATCGATATGACTAACAATTCGGACGTCCGTCTAGAATATTTTATAACAATTTTCATGAGATTTTGAAATTAAATGCTCAAATGAATATATGCTGACTGCTATTTTTGTTCATTAACAATTAAAGCAAAATGTATTGCAAATATATTTAAATATTTATAATACGTTATAAGAAAATTCCCTAAATTTCGACCGCACACTTCTTATTTAAGCATAGCTTCTTGGTCCTATTGTGATACCGTCTTATTTCAAACACTGAAATGGGTGATACATTCAGAGCCGATGTCCTCCTCTATTCACCTTCGTGATGCTGAAGTGCAGATGTGTATAGGGCAAATTGTGTGCTAGAATTAACGAGTAAATCTAACTTTTCCCAGTTTACATCTGCTTTTATTTCTCAAGATTCTACTAATATTCCACTTATTTACGCATAAGATTAAAGAATTTGGATTTATTTTCTACCGTCTGTTTAAGATGTCGGTTTTATATTACTATGCAGAATTATTTATGACTGACTAGCCATGTAGTTAAGAGGGAATCTTGAAAGCATCGCTTGGCATTTTCTTTCCTTTTAAAAGTTTATTGTGACGAGTAATAGGAGTTAGTAAAACTGAAACCTTGGTTTTCTTCTGGAAATTATGACGGACGTTACTAGTATATTTTTTATAAATTATTTCGTTAACAGGAAGATTATTTTCGCAGGTGTGTTACAAAAAGTAAGTTGTGCATCGAATTTGAATAAGTTATTGCCAAATTTTAATATATTCCGTATATTTTTGGAGGGGTAAATTAAGATAATTCTCATTTTCTTTTTGGAGCCTAACAGTGTTTTAAGTATGTTTATTAATTACTCCTTGTAGACACGACACTGAAGGAAAATAATTCTAAATGGAAACTAATATTTTATTTGTAATTTTGCCTGAAAAGCAACATGATCGTGAAGAGAGAACGCTCTATGTTTTCTGATCAATTAATTTTGGGGAGGTTGCAGTTACAGAGTAAATTTGTTGAACTGAGCAAAGTAGTCATTCCATTGACGGCCGAACACAATGCCCCCTCCCGCCCCTTCCCATATTTCATAAATTTGAAAATTACATTATTCTGAATTAGCTCCTTGAATTGTTTGTGATTTGGAGTAAGTACTCCAATGAACGAAACTAAAAATTTAATAGAAGTAAGTTGCTTACGCCTGACGTAAATTGCGCTGAATATTCTCTTCTGATCTCTTAGTGTGTGTTTCTCTCCTTTAAATGAAAACAGTAACCTTTTGAGATAACCATGTTTTGTGGGTGTGTATGACTCTATGTGTGAACTTTATAATATTTGACTGATTCTCATGGAACAGTGTGAACATTAATACGACGCCGGAAAAGTACATCCTAACGTGATAATTTCTAATTTCCTTAAGTTATTAATAAGAACATGGCGGACCAGCGAGATCGTGAGGTGGTAGTGGCTCCAGTGACACTTAGCACAAGAGCCCTGATATGAAGTACGGAATTTGATCTTGGAAAACCTGGAGCTTTCCTCGAGGTGACAGTTTTGTGGGATGTAAAGCAACAATCCGTGCAAACATTCTTTCGTCTTTCAGTTTGATAAAGATAATTTGGAGACAGGCATTGCCATTTTTCGTGGAGATAGATAAGGATACATACAAATTAGGTGTTACATACTGATCGGTAAGTGAGCAATTACTAAAGCGACTAAAATATCAAACGTCCCTGTTATATTCTGTAAGTAAAGTGCATAAATTGTCTCTAATTTTTTCCTACACAGAAGAATAAACTCAAATAAAATGACAATAATAGCAACAGGCTAGGAAATCTCTTTAACAAAAAAGGTTTGCAAGAAGAAAGTAAGCTTTGCCAATTCTATGCGAACTCCTGAATTTACTTAATAACAGAATTTCACCATTCTGGCACATGCATAGGAAACATAGTTCAGATATTCGCTTATAATCGTAAGTGTTCGTGCTAATGTGACACATATCTATATTCAGGATAAAATCAATTTTTAATCACTTCTTTTTCTTATTGTATCCCTGTAACAGTCCGTGGAGGACCATAGGGTTGTGAGATGTTGAGGCTCCCACATTTTCTAGATAATTGGCTCACAGATGGCAGTGAGGTTGCCAACAATACTCGACGGCCGCCCTTCACCCACAGGAAGATTCCTGGTGCTCATTTCTATTAGAGTCCGAGTTGACCCCTGGGCTATATTGCGGCTGGAATGATTAGGAAAATTGAAAAATCTACCTCATCGGGATTCGAACCCGCGATATTCCGGCTTGTAGCATAGTGCCTCAACAAACTACGCTACCGCGTGCTCCCAATTTTGAGTTTCTAGTTTTTAGTAATTTTGAACCAATTGCTATGACGTATAATTTAATACTTCTAGCCTTGAAATCTACTGGAAACAGACGCAATAGTTATCTATTTTGCGTAACTCTCCTCGAGTCCATTAACCAAAGAATAACCCACGATAGAGATAAATACAGCGTCGTTCTAAAACTGGAATCTAAGATTTTGATTGAGTTTCGTGCCAAAACATTTGAAGCATTTAATGTTGAACGTTGTGGAATTTTACTCATACTATACGTATATATGCTTTCGGAAAAGAACTTTGCCACTAGTTAACAACAGATCTAGACCACACGTACTTTGCAACATTTATTGTGCTGAGACAGTCAGCAAATGCTCACAACAACAGTTTTGTAAAGTCTTAGCCAGCGCATTCATCTGACGCTCAAACCCCTCATCTTGCTTTCCTTCCTCCTGCTTAGTGTTTCGTGCATTTTCTCATCATTCGTTTCTTATAGCCACTGCATGCAATGTGAACTAACATCATTAGTGGTTTAGTGTAGCAAAATAACCTGCAGTCACGAAGAACTTTCCATTTCCGTGTTGAGATGGTCTTCAGCCCTCAGATGTATGTTATCTCTTCCTGTTTAGCTTGGTCCTGGTTTCTTCTCCATCTTGTATTTCCTAAAATATAAATAATATATTTGAACTGGATGAAATTACACTAAAATTAGTTTGCAGATATATTGTTAATTGTGTTTCGCAGTTGACTCTGACTGACCTTTCAGTAAACTCAGATGTAAATTTGATTTCAAAATGATAACAAAGCAGCACATGCAGTTACACACAGGCTTAAGTAATTTAATAACTTAGAGAATAATCAGTTCGATATCGTGTAGTATTAAAAGCGGGTATTTAAGGATCCCCAAACTGAATCCCATTTACACTAGGGATGTCTGTATCCATTCACTGATCTTATTTCGTAAGTAGTAGGCAACCGGTTTTTGAGTTGAAAAGATATTTCTTATGTCTGATTCCTCATGTAGATAGGTTGGAATTATGTGAGCTATTTAATTTATGAAGGAGCCGGGATAGCGACTAGCTACGGGCTACACGACGGCAGGTGTCAGAGTTAGAGTTCCAGTAAAGTCAAGAATCTTCTGTTCTCCACGTCGTCCATACCGGCTCTGGGGCTCACGCAGCCACCTATCCAATAGGTATCGGGGGCCCTTTTCCCGGGGGTAAAGCGGCAGAGGCGCGAATCTGACAACTCACCTCGAACTAGTGCCGAAGTTAAAGACAATGTGGATTTATACATCCACTCACCCATACATCTTCATGTTGTAGTGCTTAATTAGTTAAGCATAGAGACAACTTTACCTTTTTATCTATTTAATTTATGAAAGAGTTGCTCTATAGATTATAAGAAATTAACTAAATTCTTAAATTGACTGGCGTTCTCTGACAGAAATAAATGAGATATTATGGATTTAAGTTTCTCCATGCTGTGCTTATGAAAAGTGCGATCATCTGAGTCATAATTCTGGGTAGTTCGGAGAGAAATCTGAGGTTCGGAGGGCCCCTTCACCTGCGTTGTCACAGTCGAATACTAAGCGAAGAAAGAAGCGACAAGAAGCAGGACGTGAACCCAGCTTGCTGCCTGACCCTGCGGGTTTCTTGCTCGGCTCTTTCTTACTCTTCGGACCTGAAGAAGGAGGAGATATGATTATCCAAAACATTAAACTACATGGCGTTGCAACACAGAAGACTGTACTGTAAATGGGAAATGATTCTCTTAAAATTACGATTGAAAATTGTTAGGCTGTTTTACATGATGATACAGTCGTGTAATCCTATGCATATTTGGGGAATAAAAATTTATATAATTGAATACTTCACGGTGATTTTACGTTGAAGAAATGTTCTCGGAGGGGCGGTGAGACTCCAGGTTCATGTAGGGTTTATCCGCCATTTCTGACAGGAACAGCTGCACGATTTACTGCATTCTTCCTGAAATAAGAACATGCGTTTCAGTGACAGCAACTTTAATTGCCAAGACAGCAACAACAAAAAAAGGTACCCAACAATGACAACAGTGAACTGAGATTTGATATTTTCACGGCCGCCAATATTAGCGTTGTAATTTTCTGTGTTATGACACAGTGTAGTCTTGTACAAGTTTGTCGAGTTACGGAGGAACAAAGGCCGTGCCTTAGCTCAGGCAGTTAGTAGCTGGCTTTTCACCTTGGCGGCAAGGGTTCGAGCTCAGTTCAGGTTATATGCGATTTGTGAAGGACAAAGTGACACCGGGGCAGCTGTTCTCCGAGAATTTCTGTTTCACTTGCAAATTCTCAATCCAGAGACTGCTCCACATTCATAATCATCTATTATTTCTGGCTCGTACAATAGACCAATATAGTGGCCGACGTACCAAGTAGATTCAGTCTCACCCCACTCAAAAAAAAAAAAACTACGGAGGAACATGTTGCCAACGTGTTCAGAGTGAAGATCTTGACGCAGCATCGTCCTCCGGCACGTTGGTAACCATCTGTCAGACTACATGGTGTCATTCCACAGAGTCACCATTCGTACCATCATGAACTGCGAGATCCGATTGAAATCCTACAACACAGAGTAGACATTTATGAGCCTCACTTTCCGAGAGCCCTGTGGTTAGTACGGGACTCCTAGATACATCGTAGTGTCAGGGGAACACAGTACTTAAGTTCCGGGTTCATTTGATCTTCAATTCTTACCTTACTTTGATATCTGTGGACCGCGCGTTTCGCATCTGAAGTTAGACAAATACACTGAAATCTCCAAAATAAAATACAAATCTACAAGACAATGTTCAGCAGGCCAGACATGAATGTCTGGTGGTATCTCGGCCCTACACAGATCAGGTTTCAGTTGCCTTAGTGTAATTTCAGTAAGTCTTATATTCAAATGCAGTTTAAAACTGTAGGCCTCTGAGAGATTTGAATAAGCGAAGTACTTTTACTTAATCTAAAGTTTCACTTTGGCATTATATATATACGTAGATGTCGCATTTTAGCAAGTTGAAATATAACTTAGGTTGTGGAAATAGAAGTAATTTGAAGATAATTAGAAAGTTGGTTGCTAAGTAAACGCATTAATTGCAATTATATGTTAATACATCTGAACCAGAGCGAAGGAAATAATCATATTAAAAATATACAAAATGAAGCCTTCTAAAACGTGAAAAAGTTTAAAAATTTGGGAATGATACTGACAAATGTAAATACATTTAAAAAGATATTAAGAATAAGAGTTAATCTGGGAGGCTTTCTGCATGTCGGTTCATAATATTTGACCTTCCTTTGCTTCTATTTTGAAACGTAAGGACCAAAATCTACAAAACTATATTCTTACCTATTGTTTTCTTATGGGTGTGAGGATTCCTCTCTCACATTCCTGGAAAGGTGCAGTGCGAGTGAGCGTTTCTGACGAGGAGTAGGCCTAAGGTTGGAGAATATCGCGTAATGGCGAGCTTCGTTTGTACTGTTCTTCGCCAGATATGATTAAGATGAACAGATCAAGGAGAATGATTTGGACGGGGCGTATAAAACTGACGAAGGAGGTAAAAATACCTCCGACAGCATTGCGATCTTATAAGCATACCTTTATTTGAAGAAAGCAGTCTTCTGGGATTTGGCACCGTGTATATGTGGTGTTAACTGACGTTTCGGAGGAACGTATCGCCTCCAGCTTCATGGTAGAAGAAAAAATATAAGAAATCTGCAAGCTAAGAGACCTTGAGAACTGGTAAATCAGACTGCTTTTACCAGTTCTCAAGGTCTCTTAGCTTGCAGATTTCTTATATTTTTTCTTCTACCATGAAGCTGGAGGCGATACGTTCCTCCGAAACGTCGGTTAACACCACATATACACGGTGCCAAATCCCAGAAGACTGCTTTCTTCATAGTCACCGCCGTGAAAGCCTCAAATCTTACATACCTTTATTTTTTCAGAATAAAGAAAGATGGCTAATAAAGGCCGAGTGACTGCCTACTGGCACTATATTTGTACCAAATTTAACTAAAATCTGTCAACGAACCTTACTTCAAACGCGTAAGTGAGGAGTAAAGCGGCAGGAACGGACGGAAGGAGGAAACTTGGAAACATGATTACAACTTAAGCCCATCTTTCCTTATAAATAAGCAAGTATGCTAACATTAACGAGTTGTATACTTCTACATGTAATCGTACGTTGATACAATATCTCCTTTTTCCGGAAATAATTTCGTATGTTGAGTCCGTGTTCATTGTCAAGCGAATGCATAAGTAAGACAAGTAGTTTAGTTCCACCAGATCCAAAGAATTCGAGATGAACATAATGTCGCAATTTTTCCTCCATTTCAAAATTTCTTTCCAATTAATTTGCCCAGTTTAATTTTTGTGAATTCATCTGAAATCATACGCAGGGAACAAACGCGACTAGAAATATTGGAGGCGGTTCAGATCCTGGTATTCTTGTTTCTCTCGAAATACAGTCAGCGAGTCTGTCTTGCAGTACTGACTTCTCCCTCTTTTCTGAAATGTAATCAAAACCTCTTTTTAAATTTCCTTTGTGTAAATAGACTTCTATGGGTAGGAGAAGTTCGGGGCTTGTCCTAACTGTCATCTTCAATCATCATTAAAAGCGAATAATCTTGCAAGCAGTTGGCCGTACTCTTTGCTCACTTGATTACACGATCCTTAAACCCAAGCTTTGAGATCTGCACATTATGCAGCTTAAATTAATTCCACTTCAGGCGTCACTTAATTTTATACTGCTGCAGTCATGGATTTGTTCTGTGCAGTTATAAAAAGCGCGGAATATTCTTGAGGAGTTTTGCAGTAACGGACAATATGATCCAGACTTACGGTCTGTCTGCGCCAGGGGTGGGCATTTATTTCACACTTGAAGGCCGGCTGAGTGTATGACGTGACTCTGCATAAGAATTGTATTAATAATGATGAATTCTGGTCGGTAATCACAAACTCCGATCAGTGTATATATACATATATAGCCAAATAAATATATAGTTCTTAAGATTTGAGGTTTTCTCGGCGGTAACTCTGAAGAATGTCGTCTTCTGAGATGTTGCGCCGTATAGATATAGTTTAAACCGACGTTTCGGAGGAACGTATCGCTTCCCTAGGAACCAGCGTGTGCAGGCGGTTAAGTATGCTAGTTGCTCGCTCGCGGATTTTCCTACTCCTCCGAAACGTCGGTTAACAAAATATCTACAGGGCCACATCCTACAAGACGGCATTCTTCGAACTAGTAGCTGGATCACAAGATAGAGGAATGAGAATAAGATGAGTCTTTAGAAAACTGGTTAGAGATTTGAGGTGGGTGGGACTAGCTCAAAAAACTCTCCAATTCTGGGCTTTGCATTGCATAGCCTAGGTGTTTCAGATCTGCTGCCAGATATTATTTCACTTTCATAAACACCTGAGCTCCTTTTAAGACACTGCCATCCCAGGGCTTTTTCGTTGGTTTTCTTGGAGAATTTTTACTTGATATTTTATTCAGTGTCTCTTTCGGTTTAGCACTCATCTATTTTCATAGAGTGAACATACAAAACTGCGACGGACTGATCCCCGGTCCGAGAAGTTCTACCGACTGTGTAAAAGATTTAGACACTGAAGAAGTGGCCAAGACCTAAGAAGGGCTGTCGAGCCATGAATGGATGGACATACAAAAAACTCGGGGTTATTTCATTAGACAAAATCCGGATAATTGAAACACAAATTTCATTGACAAATTTGAAAATACAATTAAAGTTGGTCTCTTTTCAAGAAATTTACGGCACAATATCAAATGTCTATGATAAATTGTTTATAGTAAATATAAATTTGTTATATTAAGGTTCTTTTATGTGTTCCTTTTTTATAAATTCTTCTGAAATACCTAATTTTTACTCAGGTGGTGCTTAGAGATTTCTCGGCTGTGGAGTGACTTACTGCCCTATTTTGATGTCCCTACTTCCGTTCACAACGGGCACGACTCTAAAAGACATAACATTTTGTTTAGAGCTTATATGTAACTATAGTAAAGATATTAAGCTAAACGATTCAATCATAATGCCATTTACAACGTGTTGGCTCTTGGTAGTGGAGTGGTGTAGGGAAAAGCATTAAAATGTTTCAAGTGCCACTTAAGTCTCGATAAACGTCTGTCAGAAGACCCTCAGTTGGAGGTATATAAAGTTTTGTGATTTCCATCGGGTTAACTGCGCTTTTCCTCTCATTCTACTGTGTTTAGATATCTCTCCCCTCTCCCCCTCCCCTTGACGCCATTACGGTGTTCTGTGCTGTGCCTTGTGATTTATGAATAATTATTGTCCTTTTGTATTATGTGTCTACATGGATTGCTTCCGTTGTAGAGTTGCAAGACGGAAAACATTTGTTGTCATTGCTTCTCTTTTTATTTAGATAAAACTGCCTGTTCATGAAATTTAAATGATCCAATGAATAAAAGGTTTCGTTTGCATTTCGTTGCATAACCAGATGGAGTATTTGATAGGACTATGATTTTATTAAACCGCAATATTCAACAGGCGTCCATATCACATGTAATTCCACACTTTAGTTATTGAAATGAATGGAATTTAATTGATTTGATTTAAATGTACATTTTCATCCAAGCGATGTACCAAAGTGTAGACCGCCGTTACCTTTATATGACTTGATTCTAAATGCGAAAGTTTTCAAGCTCTTGTGCTTCTAATAAATGTGTTAGGCCTGGAATTTCCTCAGATTCACCAGAGTGCATGTAGAGGTTTGAGGCGTCACGGACATCCTTGTGTAGCTTGTACTTCTTTCTAACATGTCTTGATTACTAAAGTAAAATTATACAAAGAGACTCACGTCAACGCAATGGAACGAGAGTTTTATACTTCCAACAAGATATTAAGAATACATCACGGTAAATATTCTGAATTTTAATTCACACACTTCTCCCTTCCCAACCCGGCCCAGTGTCACTATCCAAGCTGCGCAGATATTTATGAATTATAGGATTATTAAATGGGAGATTCAGTGAACTATAATTATTGTGTATCCTGTGTGATAATTATTATTGCACATGTAGTTTATATTATGATTAATTAATACTTAATGACCACCCGCACAACGAAATTAATTTCTTATTGTGTACTGTTTTGTATACCACGTCAATTGTAGCTGATATTGCTCATAAATTATGTACCTTTGTTTTGGTTTCTTCATGCTCTCTTTTTCTTACTTACGCACTCTTCTGCATTCGTAGTTCCTGCCCTTACTCTCGAAGCCCTCCTCTAAAACCTGTCAGGTCACACGTACTCCCGTCATCTTTTCAGGCTCATTGTTGGCCTTAGCCACAGAATCCACCACGTGGCAGTCCTCCTCAGTTTGTAAGCTATCTTCCTTATTTACGAAGAATAAAAGGAAATTCGTTTTATTCTCATCTCCAACAATCGCCTGATGGTACGGCTAGAAATTTCTATTTGAGTAACACCAAAGTTAAATCTTAAGTTTTAAGTATATACTATATATATATGTGTGTATATACACGTGTGTGTGTGTGTTTCTAGAAAGAATATCTTTCGCCATAGTTATCATTAGGCCCCATGACTGATTGACCATTGTACGTAGGCATACGGCATTTTGAATGACAATTTTATAGACTACTTTATGAATATTATATCAGACAATTTCTCCTATGCTGAAATATGTCAGTTTTAAAATTCTGTGAATACCTAGGCTTGTATAAAAGCAGGGATAGTGCAGTCGGTATAGCGACGGGCTACGGGCTACGGGCGACGGGTTAGACGACCGAGGGGTCGGAGTTCGAGTCTTGGTAGGCGCAAGAATTTTCTCTCCTTCACGTTGTCCGGACCGGCTCTGGGGTCCACCAAATATTTCCTCTGGGACAAGGCTGCCGGAATGTGAAGCTGATCACTCACCTGCAGGCAATACCCGGATCAAGAAAACATGGATCTCTATATCCACACTTCCATACTCCTTCATGGCGTAGTGCTTAATTACTTAAGCGCAGGAACAACTTTACTTTTACTTTTACCTTTACCTAGATTTGTATTTTTAAAAGAAAGTTAAACTGCCTTTATAGGATTACATACTTTTCCTTATACGAAACATAACCTACAACGTAATAATTATTGATTTTAACATATGATCAGACACCGCCAGACGCACCAAATACAGCACTATTTGATGTGATTTTACTTTCAGTACAAACCCTTCTCCTTGTTTTCCTTTTTCCCGGAGAGTTCTGAAGGTGGTCGGCATTGAATTCCAATAGCCCTGTGAAGAAACAAATAATTGTCTACAGTTATGAAATACAAACTTAAGTGTTTAATAGTTTAACTTAGACACCCTACACTTAGAGACAATAGACATGTACAGCGAAAGGAAACTTATCAACGCACCTTTTATTATATTCTCATTAGAATTGCATAAGACACAACAGAGTTTCATTTACGTCCGGAGGATTCAGTACAACCGCAAAATTTGCAACTACAATCAAGAACACAGTTATCCTACTGGATGTAGCTCTCCCCATCGGTAGATAATTTATTATCGAAGATAATTTACCAAAACCTTATTGTCAGTGTAATTAATTAACATTACTTTTAAGCAAATTATATCTCATATGTTGAGTGTAGGCTGAAAAAACTCTCGCTTACATTGCTTTTAGTCTGTGTGAGGTAAAGCAATCATGCTAAAACTAGGTATAAACACAAAAAGCGTCGTTCGTGGGCCGTTTTATATAATAATATTAATATACCCTGCAGGAATTTAAAGCGAAAATTATTAGAAACAGAGTCAATTTATATAATATCAATAGTTTAAAAAGTTTCGGAAAGACATGAGCACTAAGATATTGTCACTTACGTATTTAGGGGTATGTGGCTATAGACGGGGTATGGATTGGATATTGACTTTTTTTACTACCTGTATTCATCACTCAAAACTACATTTTACAAGTCACTGACACACACACAGACTTTTGTCCTTAGTCTGCTAGAGTCTCCACTAGCCTTTTCCTGACAACAGCTTCTTACAGTGGAGATTCTTCATTTTCCGCGGTCACGCCTTTGCCCCTAGTTAACGCTTCACACTTGAACTCTCAACTAAATTGTAGCGTCAGTTTTCTTCAACAGAGCTCTTCTGCACAGACCTGGCAGAAAACACATATCCACTCTTGTTGTAGAGGCTTGTTTACCGCGTCGTTGCATAGCAACGGTCGCGGAGCGGATCACATAGGAAATACAATTCTTCTGTTGTTGCGTACATGCATGTTGAAGTCGTTACGTAGCAACGGCCACTGTTTACAGAGTCACTGCTTAACGGCGGGCCTATATGCTACAATATTAAAAGTATTAACGTTCTGCTTCTGTCTAAGTAAAATGTCGTCGGAATTCTTGCTTGTAGGAGGAGATAATTTCGTCGAAAATACCTAAACTAACTCTGTCTTCAAAGATAAAACAGATAAAACGTCACATTGTAGGGTAAGAGGTAAAGCTATCCTTGTAACAGGCCGTGGAGGTCCATAGAGTTGGGAGAGGTTGAAGCTTTCACATCTTGTAGAAGATCGGCTCACGCCGACCGCCCTTGACCCCTAGGAAGCTTCCTGGTACTCATTTCTGTTAGAGGCTGATTCAGCCATAGTGAGGATGGAAAGATTAGATAAACTGAAAAGTCCGCCTCATCGGGACTCGAACTCGCGTCCTTCCGGCTTGTAGCATAGTACCGCAACCAACTACGCTACAACTTACTCCCCGAATGACAGGGTGAGTTCATAAATAATGAATTGGAAAGGATGTGAAAGAATGCTGTCTTTGACTATCCCGGCATTAATCTGAGAGGGATAGAGAAAACTTAGAAAACTCTCATTCAGGTTGGCCTATATCCGACCGAGATTCGAACCGATTACCTCCAAAATAAAAGTCATGGTTGTTACCGCTTGTGGCAGGCTTCTATCTTATGTACTGCAAGACGTGTTCTCTTGCACGGACAATAGGATTTCCGGTACTTCCAGCTTCATTAACTTAGAGGCCTACATAATTTTTCTGAGGTTAATTACTCGTAGCATTGCTCTATTATCTTATACATGAGCTAGGACATTTACTAGATTTTCCTCAAGTGTATGCTAGATGAGAAGTTTTGACGGAGATGAATAAACGGGGACGCAAGAGGAAAAGAGATGGGTGCATGTAATACGTTCGCCCACTCAACATTTTCTTTTTCGTTTTTTATTTAAAATCATACAAAGTTTTCTTATGTGGGTGCCAAGAAAGTAGGGAAACATACTTCCCTTGAGAAAATGAAGTTTTCTTTTAAAAGAGAAAATGGAAAAGGGAAGGGGGAAATGGAGAACGAAGAGAAAGATTGTAAGGTTGGTATAAACTGCTTGACATAAAATACTGGAGGCAAGGAAGCAAAGTAGTTGGGGAGAAGTGGAACGAGATAGGAGTTTGAAATTAGCTCCAAAGAGAAGCAATAGGCTTCTTGCTGTAGTTACGTTGTATATAGGGATCCAGCTTCTACTTGAAGTTATAGACCGCTGCCATAACCCGAACGCTATCAAATTGATAGCACAAATACCATCAAGGAGTTGCAACTGAGCCTGATATTCAATTCCGTCTATTGCCGGCGGCTTTTGGAAAAGTTAGAAGGCCAAAATTCGGGATAGGCTGCAGTAAAAGAGTTGAACATAGTTAGGTCGGGGGTCTGGTCTGCTGAACAGGGTTTAAAATAATTCGTGAGGACAATCTGAATTACTGGATGAAACTGAACCATAGAGCTAGTTTAGATCTGAAGTCCTCAGAGCGATGAATATAAATACTACACACTTCTACGATGTGATGCCGTGTAGAAGTAAACCTTTATGTAAGGAGAACGTACTGAATCCTTCATGGTCAAGAGCAAAGTGCCTATTGCTTCCGAATCTCTTGGCTATTACTTACACACTTCAGACTTAATCCTTCAAAATGGAGATAGGATGTTCCAACGAAACGTCGATTGGCTTTCAACGGACTACTTGACATTGTATTCCAGAAGATACTCTTCATAACCACCGCTGTGAGAGCCTCATATCATATATATAATGATTTTTGTAGATAAAATGCAACCTGTTTCGCTGACATTACACTGCTGTAAGCACACTGCATGTGTTAAATCCGATTACCACGTTAAACCCAATTTTTGGGAAACACTTCCTCCATAATATAATTTATGCTTACACCGTGATGACTGCCCATATGAAGAAACTTCGTAATTTGTACCTTTCACCAATATTATTATGGTTTTAAAGCAAGAAGGTTCGGTTGGCCGGGTTATGTGCCAGGCAAGGAGAATTTATAATTGCAAAATTCTAATCAGATACCTAAAGCTCACGAACACGTTGTAGACCTGAGCATCGTCGAAAGGATAATATTAAAAACCATTTTGGAAAATTAATGAGCGAATTAATTCAGCTACGTCAGGAAAGTATCCAATGACGAGCTCGTGTTAACAGGGCAATTATCTTCCAGATTCCATAAAAATCCAGAGTTTCTTGTTGAAGCTGAACATTTATAAACTTCTCAAGGGGAGCTCTTTCTTCTGTGCAGAGTGAGTTGGTTACATACTGATACTGCGATTGTACGATATCTTTAAACGAAACAGCGGCATTCCCTTCACATCAGACGTAGAGGTTCGAGTACAAATAAATAGGTCGATGGCTGAGCTTCATTTATGTTAATAGAAAGTACCAGAGATTGTATATTTTGCGTCCAACACCTCACGGCTTGGTTGTCGATACGTTTAAGCATTTTAAGTTAAAATATGTTGCATTTGGTCTTTAACAATTCATCGCTAATTCGTAGCGACGTGGGAACTTCAGATCCAACAAAATATGACTGCTCTGTACCCGTTTACATCTGAACAGCATGTCTATCTATCTATCTATCTATCTATCTATCTATCTATCTATCTATCTATCTATCTATCTATCTATCTATCTATCTATCTATCTATCTATCTACCTATCTATCTATCTATTTATCTATCTACCTATCTATCCATCTATCGACGGCTCTACAGCCCTTAGGGCCTTGGCCACTTTTTCAGTTCATTAATCTATATACAGGCCATAGGTCTGCTTTGACGGGGGATCAGTCCGTCACAAGATCACTACCTACACGCATGACAGCACAAAAGCAGAATAAACGCACAAACATCAAGGCCTCGAGTGGGATTTGAACCTACGATCCCAGCGTTCTAGCGAGCGAAGACGGTTCGTGCCTTAGCCCGCGCGGCCCCTGTGATCAGCACAGAATGTCTAGTGACCACAGAAACTGATGATACACACAGTTACTCGGGTTCTCTACAGGACTTTGCGTCACCCTGACCTATTCCATCAAAAAGTGAGTTATTTTTCGGCTGTAAAGCAACAAGCCTGTACTTGCATTCTGGACGTACACAGTTCTTGTCTTGTTCGTATTGATTTCTGTCCTGCCTGAGTGTATTTCGTAGTTTGCTCAGTCGTTTACAAACGAAGAGCGAAATAGTAGTTTGAAATGAACCACCTATGTTTATCAAAAATAATTTTTCTGAGATGCAATGCTGTATGGTTTGGTAGATTGGAATTAAAATTTAGCATCAACGTATTATGTCCATCTTCTACCATGAGGACGGATGCAACATATTCTTTCGAAAAACTGGTACATATATACCAAAAGAAACTGAGTAACATACAAGAGAATTTTACGATAGTCAAATTTCAAATTCTTTCTTAATTGCATTTCCAGGTATTGTTCATATTTCTTTCGACCCTATAGAACTTGTTACTTATGGACCACCATTAAACAACCTGACTCGGTCGGTGTAGCGACAGACTGTGGGCTGGACTGCAGGGTTTGATTCTCGGCAGAGGTAAGATATCTTTCTCTATTCTAGGGTGTCCATACCGGCTGTGGAGCCCAGTCAGCTCCTATCCATTGGGTACCGGTAGCTCTTTCCCCGGAGTAAAGCAGCCGGGGTATGAAGCTAACCATTCACCTCCATCTTGTCCCGAAGTGAAGAATTATGGAACTATAAATCCATTCCCCCATATGTCTCTATGTCATCATACTTCATTAATTAACCTGATGGTTATATTTAGCTTTACCTTCATTCGTGTAGAATACAACCCCATTATGTATTTCGAAGTCATATGATGTCTCTATCTTCAGTGTCGACAAATAGGCCAAGCAAGCAGCCAGTAAGAAGCGCGGCTTACAGATATATGAGCCCGGATCAGCTCTGAAGTTAACTGCAACTAGAGATGTCAAGCAGTACGAGGCAATCTCCGGAGTAAGAAGCGTAGCTGCGCAGAGTGTGGTCCTTTCCAGCACCTGGGGTCACTTGCCGCGCCAACATGTACCAACCGAAGCGATTTGGAGCTTCTCTGAAAACACTTTCCGTTGAAGTTTCAGGTTTATATGAAATGAAATGGCACGTCAGTTCGTGACACGTGTTGGCACAATCAGCGCCTGTCGAATATAATGTTGTACAGTTTCTACGTAAACACACTTCTTGTCAGGAAGTAAGTAATAAATGACGAATTCTGTACGTACTTGCATCTATGTTACAAGAAAAGTTGGCATTCGAAAATTCTTTCCTAATTTTAAATTCATGTCCTGTGGCGGACTCTGGTATCAGTGGCGATAAATCTTAGTTCATTTACGTCAAATTTCACTTCCAGACTTTCAAATAACCATCACTGACTGGTAGGAGGATTGTCAGATGGTCAGTATATATCGTTGGACTCTTGAAACTTGAACTCACGGTTTAATGATGTCATTTCAATTCTGTTCACTGAAAGCGAATTGTTTAATGTGCTTCTATTCACCCTCTATGACCCTGCGTTTGTCTTAATTTCGGCTATTCTATTATAGTCTTCTCGATATTCGAAGTGGACTTTTCCTGAAATCTACCCCTCCCCCGGTTATGTATGCACTAATTGTGTTCCATATTTTACAGTTGGAAACAAAAACAGCACATAAGCTTCCTTGTTTTCATTGTGCTAAGAATTCTAGAAGACCGGTATAAATTGTGTCTCCGTTCATTATGTGATTTCCTAAATCATTAAATTACCTATCCTCCTTAGTTTGAAATATCAACCTGAGCGCTTTCTTTTCAGAATATTGGAGTTTATTTTCTTACCAAAAATATGAGGCCACATTTCCCAACGGTGCAAAGACCTATAGAATTAGTACTCTTCTTTGCAAACACAATTCGAAGTGAAGAGCAGAAAGGATGTATATCTTTCTTCTGGTGTAAACCTCACTTTCTTGTGATGATTGCTGTCACTGATACTTTCCAATATGCTGAAACCTATATTGCGTATAACTTTTCATGGCTTTGTTGCCTCAAAACACAAGCAAACAGGAAACATCTATACGTCACAACGGTCCAGAACCATAACAAGCTAAGAAAGAAAAGAGGTCATCACTGCGAGGAGTTCTGGGGACTCCAAATAATGCCCCAAAATTCCCTTTCACAGAAGAGGCACAATAACACAAAGCATATTGGTTCAAGATCTTAAATATTAGACAGTAAGATTTTAATCTAAATAATTGTAAATAACTTTTTATATAAAATCTTCTAAGTACACTGTACTGTAGGATTAATAAAAGTTTCCTCGGATACTGATACTCTAGAAGAGACTGTTAAAATCGGAACAATCAGTCGTAGTCGAGTCAGAATGGAGCGAGTCTTAGGCAGTCAGTTCTTATGAGTTATTGTGATTCCGAGTGATTGTAAAGGAGTTGCCGATAAATCCAAACATCCAGTCCAACCCCGTTATTATTAGTCATGTTCGTGAGAATATTAAATTATATCTTGAAAGAGTAGAGTGTTAGGATGTACACACATGTCATCTGACTGAGGTTAGTAACCAGTGACTAGTCTTATGAACAAAGAAATTGCATTTTAAGTCTCATAAAGCAAAGAGAATTTCTTGACTAGCTGAACAACCATAAATTTCGCAAAAATAGCTCATTTCCCTGGAGTTAATTAAAATGGCAATATTGCTCCTGTAGGCCTGTTCCTCACGTGCAACGCAATCTTCCCTGTCCACTCTTCACAACGGAATAAATATTTCTTGTGTGTTGAGTTTTACGCCGAAGCCAGTTTAATCCATTTAAAAAGGATCACTTCGTATTCAGAACAGATTAGGTAGTCGCCTGTCACTAGACGCAAGATTATTTGCATCAGTGTGGAACTATCATGTTCTTCAATACGTCCTAGAAAAAAAACTATGACATTTGTCCCCATTGCGGCAGTTCTTTAATAAAAGGAAACTAAGTTACGACAAATTGTTCAGTCCCTTTCGAAGTATGTATTTTAAGAAATATATAATCTTAATTTTACGACTGATTATTTCCGCTTGTACGTGATATTTGCGGTTTATGAAACGCTTTGCTCTCCCTTCTTTCATCTACGCAATTAACAAGTGGCACTATATACACGTATACTGTCATTATTAAGTGTTACTGTGACTGATAGCGACAGGTTCAGCATTTGATATTTGGTTTTGTAGGAACTTCTTTACAACTTCAATTACAGCTCGCACATTGAATTCTTTCCTTAACGACGTCTGTCTGACGAATGATTCTTTGAAGAGTCTTCACGACCCCTTACACAGGCCAGCTCGTATCCATGGAAATTCCATTGTCATGAACCCGTTATCACGAAAACGTGCTTACTGAAAAGTTAGCTACTAAACAACGAAGTTCTATTTTTGACTGCGTTGGGAATGTGTTTATCTAGCAAAAGGGTTTTCTGGCTCCATAGTTTAATACTTTGAACAAATCAGTTACAATAGATTAATATTACCCATCATGCCTGTACTCAACACACCACAGGCCTGTAGCAGTTAGTCTCTAACTACAATTAAAACATAACGACAGTGCACTCCAGATGCGTGTTAGACAAAACTTATGTTCATATGGTATCAACTTCCTGGTCTGTTTCCTTTGTTCAAGAAGTACCAGTAAAATCGGCGTACGTTTTGGATAGTGGGAAGTGGAGGGAATTTCAAGTAATGTCACTATGGAAGCCATGTAAAGTTAGACGGGCATATCGGTGCTTACGTGCCTGAACTGTGTAATGGTGCCAGATCAAAATGAAAACTCTGTTATTTATGTCATCAGTTGATGAACTTGTCTTAAGTGGCGGCTAATTTAAGAAAATCCATTTTTGTCACCGATGATAATAGAATGATAGCAAAGATACAATCGTAAGCTATTGTTTGGTCCGATCAGTAAGTAACTAGTTTTGCTCAGAATTGCGCTGGTTTTCGGACTTTGTCCATCCTCCAGCATTCTAGGAAACAGAAGACACGACGTTTCGGAAACTGGATCCGTTTTTGTCCTCAGATGAGGGTGGAGACACCTACATTATCTGGCGCCTTGGAAAGAGCTAACCTCATATGAGGACGGAAATTCATCCAGTTTCCGAAAACCCCACTAAGTCTGAGGTTATACCCCATCGTCAGAACCCTTTAGAATCTAACTGCTTTTGACAGAAAAGCCTGAACTTAAAAATAACATTTGTTAAAAATCGGACCTAGATCACATGTCCTAACTTCTGTTCGAGCTATGATGATCCAGTCAGCGAAGAGATTGGTTGTACCGTAGCGGTGGCAGCCGATGACAATCAGTGTCAAAATATTAATGTCGAATGCCTGTCCCTTGCAGTCTCGTATTCAAATGGTAGGCCTAAAAGGAGAAAGGAATCTCTCCCTTAATGGCAAAGGCGGAAGAATCGTGAAGCTGGCCCATGAAATCCGTCAAATACCGAGAGTCATATTGCGTTAACATTCACCTCTATGCAATGTTAAGCCCAATGGTTCTATGTGGCTGCTGTTATGTTTTTATGAGGTCTGACGACCAAACTTCCCTATGAAGGTTTCTAGCTATGTATTCCTGCCGTCTCTGTGGACTGCTCTGTAGTGGATTACGTTAAGTGCATTGTGAACCGGACCACAGCTGTAAAAGACAAGACACGAAATATGCAAGTGTTAGGGATTTTGAATGTGTGCAGTGATGAAAGCCGTAAAACCCTCTTTCTGTTTCATCCGCTAATTAACGTAGATGCTATATAGAGAGGTGTTCTGTAATTTCGAGCTCGGGTGAATGAAATCCACAAAACAGTCCGGTTCGTATGTGTGCTCGCACGTGGTGTTAGTAATGATGTCCTTGCTTACATTTCGTACATAATAAAATACCCCATTCACCTAGCTTACACTGCTGATATGATCCGCGGATTCTCGCTCTTTGTGATGCCGTGACGGACCTAAATTGATGCATACATTTCTGCGCCCCTCCCCCAACTCGGAATACATCTGTACATCTGCAATATGCTTCGAAATGCTGCTGTGTAGTTACGAAAATTATCTCGTAATATTTCCCCGGCTGCTGCTACGTAATCGGGAAGTAACTGTATTACATTTTACTAACTTTCCGAATTGTCTGTGAAGAAAATTCTTGGGAAGCTGGCGATACCCTGTTAGAAAAAATCGTGATCCCCTGCGATGGGTAGATTGACCTCAGCTTCAAGAACGCTCTCATAATCTGTTTGAGACCTAATGTTTCAGTGGTGTAGCTTATTTCAACCAATCACAGTGGCCGCACGGTCTAAGGCATGAACTGTCTTCACTCCCATGAGCGCTGGGATCGTGGGTTCGAATCCCACTCAAGGCACGGATGTATGTATGTGTTTATTCTGTGTTTGCTTTGTTTTGTGTGTAGGTAGCTGCATTGCTAATGGCTGATCCTCCGTCAAAAGGGGTCCTACCGACTCTGTATAAGATTAAGGAACAGAAAGAAACTGTCAAAGCCCATCAAAGAGACTATAGAGCCATAGAGAGATAGATATAGTTGCATTAGTTGAGTCATGTTTGTCATTAAAGGCAGCAAACACGTCTACAATAATACGTGTCGTCTATGGGATCCGGGTCCGTGCCGAATGTTTATAAGGGACAGTGAAAGTCGTTTGTAGTCAGTTGTAGCTGAGAAGCCGTGAGGTAAGGACACGAAGACATCATGGAAAAGTCCAAAAGGCTTCAACAGTTGAGAGTACAAGGAAGAGAATGGAGAGTGTCCTTAGTGGATGGTGAAGATTAACTGAGTACAGCTTAGGACAGAGGAGTCGAGAGTGTTTGAAGACAAAATAACAAGAAGACTTCATAGTGTTTTGAAGTTTTAGTTTCTGTGTTGAGATCCGTTGCTAGGAGACGACTAGTGGAAACTGAGAATCCTAGTGCGAGTGCAACAGAGAACTGTAAATTGTGTAAATCAGCGATAGCGCTGTATTAATTGTAATTAAGAGAGAACCTGTGAACGAAGTGTTAATAAAACCAATCATCCGATCTAGAACTCGTTATTTCCGTCACTCGTACCACCTTACACATAACAGTCCTTTAGTAGTTATTAGCTTCTGAGCTGCCCTTTAGCTTATATTGCTTTAACAGCATTTATGTCACTTTCGCGCTACGTATGCGAGGAAACAGAATGCAATTTATTTTAAAAAATATAATGAAAACGCTGTATTAACGAATGTAGGGCAACATTGTTAAATAATTTTTTCTCATCAAGAATAATGCAATTCAGTCTCGGAGAAGGGTTAAAGATAAGGGATTATATTTTTTCATTCTTTAGTAAGGAGAAGAAACAAGCCTTTCCATCAGCATCCTTAAAAAATGTTTTCATTATAAGCCTAAAGTGAACAGAAGGTGGAAAGAGTCCTAAGCTCGAAACGTTTTGTTGGTCAAGCGAAAATTTGCCGGTGTTCTTGACAATAATTGTCGGCCTGCTAATATATTGAACGAGCAGTTGCTGACAGGCAATGGATGGTCGTTCATTGTGGGCAATGGGCTAAAGCCTCACATACTCTCATCGTAAAATTTTCTTGTTACGAAGTGTTACACACAGCGTAGAGGGGAGGATATTATGAAAATTTACCTTAAGAAAGTAGAATGGAATTGTATGGAATGGATTCACCTGGTTTAGAAAAGGAACCAGTGGAGGGTTTCTGTAAATATGGAAATGCACGTTTGGGGTTTATAAAAGGCAAGTAATTTCTTGATGAACTCGTAGACTATGAGCCTCTCGAGAAGGACTCAGTTAAAACTATTTAGATGATTTTAGGCAGTTGTCAATTACGTGTTGTAAATTGTTCTGTTCCTAACCATCAGGCTTACAGAACCAAATGCGATGATAAGTTATTTTTCATTTCGACACAAACTCTGACATCAGGAATTTTTACTAAATCTTTAATTTCAGTGTGTTCATTGTAGAATTACTTCTAGTGCTGTGGACAAAATTGGTGGAGCTATGCCTCCACTCTATCATATGTCTTCACGGCATAGTGCTTAAATCAATTAAGCACAGGGACAACTTTACTTTCCCAACATATATCCCACCATGGCTTATGAAAATAGGTGTCGCTCACTTTCTCTGACGTCACAGACTCAATGACTTGGCCTTTTCAGGTATTAACAATATGCCGCACTGCTTCTTGTCCCATTACAGGCCTGTTCGCGTTAAACATACAGCTTCATAGTAAAGGTAAAATAAAGTCGTTCCTCTGCTTAACTAATTAAGCACTATGCCATGAATACGTCTGAGAGCGTGGGTGTATAGATCCACATTTTCTTGATTTTGACTCTCGCTGGAGGTGAACGGTCAGCTTCATGCCTCGCTCACGTTACTCCAGGGAAAAGAGCCCCCTGTACCCATTGGATAGGAGGCTGGGTGGGCTCTAGAGACGGTCCGGACGACGTGGAGAAAAGAAAATTCTTGAACCTACCGGAACGCGAGCTCTCTGAACTGACTGCGCTATCCTAGTACGAGGGCAAACCATTTAAACAGACATTTGCCTGCCTTTAGCATTAAAACTCCTTAAATTGGTGTGACAGATTGTCATACACATTCAGTAATCTCTAAAATATTTACTTATTGCTAGAGGCTCCGTGCCGATTGTCAGATGTTTTTGTTTTTAATTGACTTGGTGGTACCATGTCATCGTCTTACCAGTTAAACGGTTCCCTAGCGACGGAACAATAGTGGACATAGCTCGTGCATGTTAAAATATCTACATGCTATATTAGGAAAGTGGAAGCACTGGAAGGGAAAGATGAAAATCTGCATGCAGAATGATTCTCTAGGGGGCCCACACACCTTTGTAGATATGGAGATTATAAGGTTCCAGACTATGCCGAAGCTCGTTTCCCTCAGCCTGGAGGCAAAAGCCGACGTGGGGCTCCAGGCTCACGAAAGTTGCAATGAGCATGGGAAGAGGGATCACAAACAGAAGGAAATGTCACAAACCGAACAGGCAGGCGCTGCAGCGTAGATGTTCTTGCCAAGTTTCTTTTTTATCCGTAATTTTTAATTATGAAATCTGAACTGGTCCCCAGTTAATTGTCCTGTGTAGTATATAAGTCTCTTTATGACAACGTATGTGTGATATCTGTGTTTGCGTGTTATGTCCTTGTCAGACAGTGTTAGTTTCCATGTACTTTTGTAGATGGCAGCTCTGTATCCGAACCTGTGCCTCCTGAAACATAAATATTCGACTCAATTCACTCTTTTTACGGAGCATTGAAGGAACGAGTTGTCAGTACGGAAGAGTCGAAGGAAGGGAAGAAAGGGGCGAGGCGAAGGACGGGCATTTGACAGGAATGATTTCCCGTGACGTGTAACGGATTTTTCTGCTGTCCTTATGCAATGGATCAAGCAAACGGTAACATGAATAAGCAGTCAGTCCCGTGGACACAAAATTTCAGTCGTTCTTTATTCTTCGTCAGGGCCTCATGAAGGTAGAACTGTTAACGGCCGTTTCGTTAATTAGATTTTCGTGCATATATATGGCTGAAGATGACTTGGGTTACTCATTAAGTTAAAGTACCGCTCGTGTCGAGGCGTCATTCAGTCAAAATGAGCTTCCTTAATTGCTAGACCGTATTCTGCGGCACATCTATGCAGCTGCGGCGTGCTGCAGTGAACGGTTTTTACATTCTGGATCCTGTACCTCAAGGTCTCGGATATTATGCTGAACAGAAAGAGCTGCATATGTGTCAGACATCTTGCATAAAGCCCCAACACTCTGCTTACAATTACCTATAGCATTATTATTTCTGTCCTTTCATTAGGTAACTTTTCTTTTTTAATTCAGAGGCTGTGTTGTTTTATTCACACTGTTCTTACATTCTCTTAGTACATCATGTTTTGGTAAATATTGTGACCACCATCAGGAACTTTCTTGATATGTCACGCGAGCTAGTATTTCTAAACCATTGCTTTTCGTTGAATTTAAAATATTAATTAAATTTAAATGATTTGAGATAAAATACTACACCGCGTTATATCCCAGAAGATTAGCAATACGTGTATTAAGGTACAATTAAAGTTTAGATTCAATATTTAAGCTTTTCCCCTACTGAGGTTGAATAAATTGGTACTGTTCGTTTTCACTCAGGTCAATGATGTGGTTGTACTCGTATTATTGTTTGGTCTCGGTTTTTCTTTATCTGATCTTTATATAGGTATGCAGTATTCGTTGGTTGATGGTTACAGTGTCCACGCATCAAGAGCCTGCTTCCCTGAGAGACTCAAGTAGGACTAGCTGGAAAGGATTTACGCAGTGAAATGCTCGCACTTATCTCTATTATTTGGAACAATTGTTTTTTGGATAGCGATTTATGATATTACAATGGCAGCATGAGGGAGCACAGACATTGCTGGGGCAACGGCCACTTGGAAGATGGAGGAGATGAATTCGAAGCGGTAGGCACTGGAATCAGCGAAACAGATTATACGAACGTGTTAGGAGAGGAGAGTAGCTTGGTTTGCTGTTGACGATCAGGGCCTTAACACCAGCACCTTTTTATTAGTCTGTCGATTAATTAGATGAAATGTGATTAAATTCAACCAGTATATCTGTAATATTTTTATTTTCCAATCAGGTCCCGCTTTTGAAGAAACATTGTTCTGTATGCAAGCATGAATAAAAAATTTCTTCCATTTTTCCAAGTCTTCATTGTCACTCCAGTAGTCCCTTTGTTGTCCGTAATATTAATCCTTTAACGGAATATAAGAACGTGGGTATAAAATTTATGGTAGTATTGTAGTAGTGGTAGTAGTGGAAGTAACAGTAGTAGTAGTAGTGGTGGTGGTGGTGGTGGTGGTGGTGGTGGTGGCGGTAGTAGTAGTAGTAATAGTAGTGGTGGTGGTGGTAGCGGTGTAAATTAACGTGCAGGGTGCAATAATTTTGTTCCAGCGAAAATCCTGAAACAATAAATCATTCTATAAATAGTGTGAAGACAGAACACGCTCTGCCACAAACACGGCCCCGAAGCAGTAGGCGAGTATGTATGAAAGATTTCCAGGATGTTAGAAATGAAAGTAGAACGAAATGAATTTCGAAAATATCCATCTATTTTAAGAGCAACCTCTCACGTAACATATTACAACTATCTCGGTCAGTTTCTATAGCGATCCATAGGTAAGTTCATGCCCGATTCATCTCTACAGGTTAACTGCGATACTCGACATATTATTCTGCCGAGAGCCAAATTTACAAATAGAGATACGTTTATCTTCACATAAATCTTGACCCCAGTGTGTCTCCCACGCTAGGTGTACTGCGCAAGTGTTCATATCTCGGCCAACGACTGGAATTGCTTCTACAAAACTTGATGGTACGACCAGGGTATGGTCTTCTCGGCCTAATCTGTGGAAAGAGTATTTGAAGGTTGAAAGTAACGTGGGCTTCGAGACTGAAATGCTTTAGGAAATGTACCCTGTGCATTGCTAAGCTCACGCTTCTACAGACACACGTGAAGACGAAAGTGGTTGCGGGAGTTTTCTTTCATTTTATAACCAGAAAGTTTCAAATAAGGACACCCCTTAATATAAATTCCGATACACACGTATCTACACAGCAACCGGTCCAGCAACGATATGATTCCAGGCTGGGCAAATTCCATTCCCACTTTGAGTGCCACCCAGTTTGTGGATATTCGTGCTGTTCATCCCCAACGTCCATCACAATAATAACATTCTCTTAGCTTGCACAAAGACAGAGGATCCAAGTGCCATTCAGTGATCTTGTTTTGAAGAAATTGAGGCATTATTTTGCCTCATATGTTTACGAAATGGACTTATTACGGTTCTGACCAAGGGACTACATATTCAGTAAATAGTGAGAAATGGTTCTGGAGATCCCTTTCAGTCTGCTTCAGCCTTAGGTCCTCCATTCCTACAGTAAAAGTGGTCCAACTAAGTTACTTTTTTTTTTCTTGGCACTACAGCCCCAGTGGGCCTAGGCCTACCTCCATGAACTTCTCCGTTCACTTCGGTTTTTCTAGATCTTACACATTCGGTAGGACTCTTTGGGCGAGTGATCAGCTCGTCGCAAGGCCCCAGCCTGTAGACAAACACAGAAAAACGCACACAAACATCCATGCCCTGAGTGGGATTCGAACCCACGATCTCGGCTTCCGAGCGAGCGAAGACAGTGCATGCCTTAGACCGCTCGGCTACCGTGACCGGCAACTAAGTTACTTACCCCATTTTAATATCGAAATATGAGGCCATTTGAAGCTTTACTTTTTTACTTTATATATGTATAGGCCGCGCCATAGCTCAAGCGGTTAGTCGCTGGCTTCCCATCGCGGCGGTCCGGGTTCGATCCCGGGTCTTGTCAAGTGGGATTTATGGTGGACAAAGTGGCGCTGGGGCAGGTTTTCTCCGAGTACTTCGGTTTCCCCTGCCAATCTTCATTCCATCAATTTCTCCACAATCACCCTCACCTATCATCTGGGGCTGGTACAATAGGCCAGAAGTGGCCGCAGTGCAAGGGACTTAGTCCCACCGCACTAGCAATAAAAAAAATTATATACTTATATATAGAACCGTTTTGAGGCCATCATACTGAACGCGTAGGCCTATATCAAATTTATTATCACCACATTATGCTTCCTTTCGAAAATATTTGTGACTGTGTCACGTCAAAACTTGTTACGTACGAGTTTTTTCACCTGCATAGCGGAATAGCGAGCAGGAGTAAAGCAGACAGTCAAGGAAGGAGGGTCAGACGTTTTTCGTCGCGTTTCACTAGAGCCAGCAACTTCTGCACATATTAGTCTAGTGACTGCATTATGGTAGACCTGCTCGCACAGTTCCAGTAGTACTCAACATCGCCCGATTTACAATATCAGTGTCACATACTTGACACATAAAACATTATTTCCGTTCCCTACTGAAATCCTGTCTTTCGTCGATTTCAAATGTTAGGGCCGATCAGTAATTACAGCTGCACCGTAGGAGGTGAGCTTTGAGATTATCGTAGAGAACTGATTTCATTTCGCTGCTTGACTCACCTCCGGTGAGAACGCCATATAACAACCTTGGCTTCCAACTCTTTACTCCCCTAGAAAGCGACGCAGGCTATGGAGGCCAACACTGGGAGGGACCTGTGTCACTTTTCATGTGCTTCTACTGTACCAACATGAGCCGCAGCTACCATGGCCCTGCATGTTAAGAACTTTACGCTGCTCCTCTAAATGAGAGCTCCTCTCCACCCTCTCTACCACTTTTAATTAAACCCAGAGCGGAGTTGCTCCAGTGATGGGCCCCTGTGGATAAGTCCTCCGCCTTTCTGTCGTTCCAGGATTTAGAATAGCCTCTGTTCCTGAACAAGGTCTGTGTTATTATTGATGGTGATGGCTCTGAAAATTTGCATCTTGCCTTTTGGACCGTTGGAGTCTTAGACCGCTTATTTAAATGAAACCCCACTTTACGATCCTTCGTAATTAATGTGTAATTGTGATTCATGATAGATGAAATCTCCTATATCTAGAAGTTCATTCTACTCTTGTGTAATGGTTGAAATATACAAATGCAAAAGTTATCCCACATATTCCAATATATTTACCCCTGTGTTCTTTTCTCGTTTTTTTTTCTTTGGCACTACAGCCCCAGTGGGCCTAGGCCTACCTCCATGAACTTCTCTGTTCACTTCGGATTTCTAAATGTTACACATTGTGTATGACTCCTTGGGCGGGTGATCAGCTCGTCGCAAGGCCTCTACTTGTACACAAACACAGAAAAACGCACACACACCAAATAATCGTCCAACCCCTGAGTGGGATTCGAACCCACGGTCCCGGTTTCGAAGCGAGCGAAGACAGTACATGCCTTAGACCACTCGGCTACCGTGACAGGCCCTTTCTCGTTTTAGTCACAGAAATTCAAAATAAATAAGACATAAGAATTCGTGACGATGATGTATTAATATAATTATTGACTTTTTGGGATAGTATTCATCGTCCTACTTTTATTTGGAACAACGTTTCAGAGACCAAAGTCTGCCTCAGTCAAGTAATTAACCTACTGAGTTCTTCCAAATCGATAACGCTAGGCCCTACCTTCAGACACAGAACCAACACACGGCAGAATATATAAACCAAACACAATGTAAATCAAGGGCGGGAAATAAGGTGAAAAATTAGAACACCATTTGGGTTGTGTTTGGTTTTTATATCCTGTCCTGTGTTTGTTCTTGGTACTTCACGTCTGACGCGGAGCCAGACTCTAGTTTTCGAAACTCTGCTTTAAATGAAACAGGACGATGGATAATGTTCAAAAAGTCCGTAATTTTAAAATCGAAATGGTCTGTAGTTGTGCATTTCCCCTCTGTATGGAAAGTTATAAGGGAAGCGGAATGCAGATAGATTTAGTGTCATCGTGTTTCATTATTTTTTTAGAATAAGCCAGTTTGAATGCCTGTCATATTGACGACTGCACACTTCTCAGGCCGTTCCAAATATTAAAGCATTCCATTGTGACTTCTTCTCCCCTTAATTTACACAGTGCCTTATGATGACATAGGACCTTTATTATCAGGCGGAATTCTTTAAATTTCTTTCACGAATCTAGTCATGTTATATCTCTCCGTTGTACCGAAACACCAAACTTTCGAAAACATCGATTTTATGGACTTCAGAATTAAGCTTTTGCACTGAGAGACAATTTTGAATAAATAGACTCAGTAATGTGATAGATTAATCAGTGTAAAATATTTCTGACATCGTTTGGATTTGAATATTGTGACGTATTTACTCAAAGCAAGAAATGTGGTGGCAGAGAAACAACCTTTGCTGTTTAATGGTCCGCACATACCCACAGAGGAACGCGTCAGGTAAGTGGTGACATCAAGTAATAATAGAATAAATGTTACAAGCGGCGTTCTCTTTTGGTCCGAGCCAACACGCAACAATAGAGGGAGCAACGTTTTCTCTGGGTCCGCCCCTAGGCTATATAACGAGGATTTCACTCATCTAGAAGAAGTGAGCCGAGATCCGATATTGGCAGTTACAGTAGAGATTGAGTGGGTCTACGGAGTTTGTAGAATAACTGAGAATGGCGAATAACAAATTAGGCTATGCAAAGATGACATCTTATTTGTCCAACCAGCTAATAGACGCAGCTATCGAATATCATTTGGGTTTGGTTGCGTTTATCTTTAATTAGTAATTGAAGAAATAAATAGCAGCTGCGTTCCTACCAAAAAGTCACGTGGTTGAGTACTACAAACAACAAGTAAATAAAGTATTATATTATCTTTATATATTAATTAGCTGTTTGAGAAACTGAAAGTTGTTTATCTACTCAAGATATTGCCGTTTTCAAAGGGGCCTGTCGCTGGTCTCGGTCCTAAGTCAGCTGCACTCACTGCACCTACACACCTTACGTAAGAGTAATGATAATAAGAATAGGCCTCGCTATTGACCTTTGCCTTTAGACTGTATATCATCCTTCACGCGACTCACTTATATCGTCATCCTTGATCTCATTTTCTTAATGTCCGATGTAAAACTGAAATTATGAAGCTCCTCGTTATTCCATTTCCCATAGCCTAAATGTTTCCCACTGCAGTGTCATTTCTCCAGAAGTTGAGGTCCCATCAAATGTACGCGTAACAAGTTCTCTGTCAGATATTTACATTTAGATGAAATCTAATGTAGAGGGTATTCCAGAAAGGAATGATTAAGATAACAAGGCATAGAATTCTTATTCATTAAGAAAAGGAGGGAATTATTGCCCCGTTTAAGATAAGGCATCTACTATAGCTTATTTATGTTGGTAGACGTGGCAGACGCTGATTTTCGTAAGACATTTAAGAAAATCTCTCATTCTCCTGGTTCCAATGTTGTCTTTTTAGTGGCCATGCATTTAGTATCCTCCATTTTGAAAGGAAGGTTCGCGTGAAATGGAAGAAGGCTGAACAATTGTAGTCTTCTTTGGAAGGGAGACCTGGTGGAATAAACCACTCCCCCATCCCACTGCGGAAAGCGAACCCCTGTGCTTTAGATGCCTGACTGGAATAGAAGAGGTGGACCTCGTTGAAAATCCTATAGGAAGCAGGTTGTATTGTTCAAGAGGCCTGGGAAAGAGTCACGCAGGGTTTTAGTACAAGAGAAAGGGAAACGTCTAAAGTGGCAATACGCTGTTGTCGTGAGCTGCTGAAATTCCCCTTCTGCCGCAGCTCCCACCCATCATGCTGCAGTAATGGAAAGCATAAACAGGTTAAAATGGAGGAGCGATCGTTTTACAATAGATCAGCACACCTCCCACCTGTTATAGTTCTCGTAAAGAAAGATCGAGTCGATATGGCACAATCTGTATTGATACTTCCAAGGAAAACTGCAGGTCTCTAACTCTGGAGACCTAATAAGAAAGCTACTCCGGTGCTTAATTAATTCAGCACTACGCCGTGAAGGCGTGTGGGGGAGTGGATATATAGATCCACATTTTCTTGACCTCGGCACTAGCTGGAGGCGAGTGGTCAGCTTCACGCCCCTACCGCTTTACCGCCGGGAAAGAGCTCCCGGTACCCATTGGATAAGAGGCTGGGTAGAACCCAGAGCCTGTCTGGATGACGTGGAGAAGAGAAAATTATTTACCCTACCGGGACTCAAACTCCGACTGCTCGGTCGTGCAGTCCGTAGACTGTCGCTCTACCGACTGCGCTATTCCGGCTCACAAACCTAGAGAAGTTAGAACTAATATAATTAATACGTAAATATTAGGCTCCAACTGCAAAAGAAAACACCAACCTCCCCATCACAAACAGAAGCCTTTAAGTAACGTTTGTGGAATGTTTTTGTTCTGAGAACCAAATGAAGTTCATTAAATTAATCTACGAGTCACTCCAGAAGCACTGACGTTAAATCACGTGGTTTGCTGTTTCTATTGCCCTACAGATATGCGACTGTAATCAATAGAACCGCCTCTGTTCAGAAGCGCCCCGTCACAATCGAGATTTACGTGCAGAAGGGCTTGCTACTTCATGCATTCAAACTGCAAGATGGGGAGTCAATTTCCGATTTTTGGAACGAGTGGACTAAGATAGAAATGGGAAGAAGTTCACCGACTACGCTGCGGTGGGATACAAATCTCTCTCAATACCCTGGCTATACAAGCTCTGACAATTAAATATGGTCACTGGGAACACTACAGATCACCACTCACTCTGCAATCCATTTGCAAATACTGCCACCTGCGGGTATATGTGGGAACTTCACACATTACAATATGCAACTCGTAGTGACAAGTCTAGCAAGTGCAGAGCTGTCGTACTTCAGCTGAAGTAGTATTTGATTTTCTTGTCATGAAAATGGTTATAAATATTTCGAACAAAAATTGACATGAGATTTTTGTTCAAACTTGGAAAATGCCAACAGAATAGTAAATAAGGATAACGCTGGATAATATTTAGTACTATCTTAATATAAAGCGGCAGAACATGCAATGGAAAGCTCCAGGATCACACCGGCCACTTATAATTATTATCATCTTCTTCTTCTTTCATAACGATTTTTCCTCCCCCCCCCCCTTTTTGAACCAGTGGTGAGCCACACCAGACATGCTTCCATGCTTTAAGTCTTAGTCTGTGCGATTTCTCAGGTACTTTTTTTTTTGTAGAGGGGATCTATTGAATGTTCTCATTTCATTGACAAATATTTTTAATGCTGTAATTTTAAGTTCTGTGGCCCCAGTAACTGTGACGTCACAAAGCATCTCACCTTCCACATTCACTGAATTTCTGTATCTTAATTTCTCTTCGGCCTCCTTTTGCATTACATTCTTGTACGAGAGTATTACTGTATCTGCCAACAAGCAAACCTATTATTGCCAGAACTTCTCTGTCTGTTTTTACCCATTTATGCTGTAATACTATTATATCTTCGTTTTCACTTTCAATTGTTCAGGTGTGAGTAGTATTTTCTTGTTATTTCAGTGCCTAATTTCTTGAAAATTGAGTTGTGTACAGAATTTACAGTGACATTATGCCCTCATTTCATGTCAGAGTGGAGCATCCTGATGTTAACTGGTCAGTAATTAATTCCTGTTCCTCATATAATCGTCATTTACTCTCGGTTTCTTGTATAAAAATTTTTCTCTTAAAATAGTCTGTATTTATGCCTAATCCTGAGCTGCCACTATAATATTTTCTATTTCTCCCTTTACGTCCCCAGTTTTGAGACGTCGGTGAATCTATTTTTAGCCACCAACTTATCGTCTAAACTACGCGGGAAATGTCCATATATTTTCCCTGCCGCCTGCTTATGTTATATTCTGAATTATTCTGTTTCTATTTGCTTCGTTTTACTTTGTTAGTTGTTTGAAATAGTGTAGAGTATGCATTATGTACGTGCATCTAAATCTAAATTACCGAATTTTATGTTCCTTCTACGTATATCATCAATTTCATAACATCTACTTTCTAGAATATTTTTAATTGCAACAAACTTCTCCCTCCCATATTTCGGGGAACGCACAGTGGAGCTGCATCTGCTCTTGGGCGATGCCGTACACGAATGGTTATCATTTTTCATGTTTCTTCTATCCGGATCTTGTGCCTCTTCTTAGCGTCACTTAATAATTCAGAAGCTACGAGTATAAGTTAATGCCGATATTGCCAGAGATCCACATTTTTGCACTTTTTCATTTGCTATTTATTTATATATTTATTTCTTTACTTATCTATTGTTCTTAGCGCTGTCTTAACCTTTCCATATACTCCAACTTTTGTTTCTCTTTGCTCTTTTGTATATTCCGGTTCTGTTCTATGTCCAGACGCTTATGCTTTCATCGAATCTAGTTCGTTTAGCTTCAGCCTCCATTATGTTTGCTAGGTGCTGTTTCCCATAAAAGTTGTCCCTGTCTAAAGAAATTTTGTCACATTCTTCTAGTAATGGCTCAGTGTTTACGTACTTGCTAGTGGTTTTTACAATTTCAGTTTTCTTGCTTAATTATTCAGCGCTCCTCCCCAACGGTTTCAAATCATCCATATATAAGTAAAAGTAAAGCTATCCCCGTACCTGGCCGTGAAGGCCCATGGGGTTGTGAGACGTTGAGTCATCCATATATAGCAAATTAATTACTAAATTTTCACCTCTACAGACTTGATACCCACATTCAGGACTGTCTGATTCATGACTTAAAGGAACAAGCGCAATGCATGTAAGAAGGGGCTACAGCGAGACAGTCTGAAGTATTCCAGTCTTTATCTTGATGGGCTTTGATTGCATTTCCCCATGCTTAATTTCTTCGTTAGTAATTTGTAAATGTCCACAGTTATATTACTAACTCCTACAAATTAAATTAAATTTTCTATCCAAAAAAATGCCTAAGACTACCACTTTCTTTTATAGACGGTAGGGGTTTGATTCCCGGAAGAGACAAGAGATTTTTCTCTTCTGTAAAATGTCCAGAGCGGTTCTGGGGTCCACCCAGCCTCCTATCCAATATGTACCGTAGGCTCTTTCCCAAGGGGTAAAGCTGCGCGGGTCATGATGCTGACGACTCGCCTCCATCTAGTTCATAGTTAAAGATAGTTGGAGATATACCACCAGTCCTCCATACGTCTTCATTTCCTAGTACTTAATTCAGCACAGGAGAAATTTCACCTTCCACATGATACGTTCAAATCCTTTCTCCTCGTCCTGCAGCCCGTAATTATGCTTTTGATGACAATATTTAGCCCTTTTGTACCTTTACTTCCAGAATAGCATCAGTTTTGCTCTGCTGGTAACAAACTGTGTTCTTCCAGATATTATGAAATACTTCTGGTAGTTATTCCTTAGTCTTAGGCATAACTGATAAACAGATAATCGGTAAATATTATTTTGAATCCGTAAAGTCTTCTGATTTTGGAAGTAGTTGTGTTAATCTTGTGGTAAACGACTCCGGCATCCACTTAATCCTTGTAACACTTACTTGAAGATTTTCGTTTCTTAACGATGAGTAAGCTGGGAATACCTTGAAGCAATAGTTTTGTAGGATTTTAGAAATCTTAGTTGGTTCGAGTTTGATCGTATGCAAGAGACTTCCAGTTATGAACGTTTGATAAGACGTGGTGGTTCCTGTAGTTCTTATTCGTGTCCACGTCGTGTCATTGATTTTCCTCTTTTCTTCCCCCCTTACACGTTCAGCTTTTTCATTGGTTTTTCCTTCCACAATTTATTCCATACGTGGATGGGCGTTAATCCCTCTGAATTCTGCTCTGGATCTTCCTTGAATATTTTATTTTGGGTGTATTTATTGTTCCTTATTTCATGCATCATATTCCTTCGGGTCTTTGCTTGTATTTCCTGTTTATATTTTTGTGTCAATTACGCTATTATTTTTAAATTTCTACATTTTTTTTCTGAGAAAATATCCTCAGTTTATGGTTGTTTTAATATTATGAGAACCCGGACCGGTTTGGGCAGTATGGGCAGCCCTTCTTACCAGTTGCTTATTTATCATCGTATTCCTATTTTACGAAAGTCATTATTTCTTCTATTTATTACTGTTTTTCCCAGGTTCTTTATCATTATTATTGGTTAATTAGATGTTCACCTGTAAATTACTACATTTAAACTGATAAAGCCCATCACGGTGGCCGCGGAATTTAAGGCATGGACCGTCTTCGCTCTTTCGAGCGCTGGGATCGTGGGTTCCGTCCCCGTTCAAGGCATGGATGTCTGTGTGCGCGTTTACTCTGTATTCGTGTTGCCTTGTGTGTACGTAGCGACCTTTCGGCGGTCTGATCACTCGCAAAAGAATTCCTGCGGTCTGTGTAAAAAAAATAATACGAAACAGGAGAAGAGGGCCAATAAAGCGCTGTAGAATGAATGAAAATGAATGACTTGATAAAACGCTTATCATGGTATGAGCATAAAAACTGCTGCTCTTTCTGGAGACCGCCTCCGTCTTCCTCCAGTAACAGAGAGTCACATGATCATGGTATTGTGCTTTGTTTATACTTCTCCTTCCCTTATATCTGCTGTGTGCAGAGGCAGAAGAGTTAACCTATTACTTGTGCTCATCTCTCATCTTTTGTGCGTAGCTGCCGGTACAATGGACCACACAAGGCGATATCAACTTGTCTGGATTGTCACTGGTCCCTGCCTCTTCGGAAACTACTGGCTGCAGAGCCCGCAATTTCGTATCTATCGTCGAGTTTCCACGTTTGCTTATATTGCTTAATATGTTCTGGGTGGGGTGCAAGGGTCTGTGTCTAAAGAAAATATATGAACGAACGTAAACAGCAAATTGCCACACGGTTCTTTATTATGTCGTGAGTATAGATGGCAGTTAACTTTGCTCCGCGTGTTGTATACCATGCTGTCAGAAAATCTTAAGCAGTCCATTTTCTCATGATAGATATGTAGGCAGTAACTTTGCTTTATTTTCTTTTCCGTCGTGTTTTGTTTTGTGCCCTTAATATATCTGTCTTCTGTCTAATACTGCACATACGCTTAAACAGCTTATGTTTTCCTTTTATCTTTTAATGGTGAATTTTCAAGTGAGCTCATTTATTAAAATAGAATTATATTATTTATTAAAATTTGAGGTTATATTATCTAAGAAAAATGTAATGGGCATTGTCCCCTTATTATTAACAGCCAGAGTATTAACCAGAATTGTCAAATTCGAAAGAGAAGCCCATTCTTGGACACGTATGTCCAGGAACCGCTCACCCTTCTGCGTGAGGAGTTGAAACACTGAGTAACCTGCGTGTCCCAGGAATCTCAACAAAATTACAACTTTATCTTCTTCCACAATACCCTATTTCCGACTCTCCAGTCATTATTACCTGTCTAGAATCTTGTACGGTTATAACAAATACAAAATAATTGTGATAATAATAACAATAATTTGTGCCAGGCAGGAGCAAGGGGGTTTTCGGTACACTACGGCGTCCAGACCGACTCTGGGGCCCAATCTGTCTCCAATCCAATTAGAATCGTAGGCTTATTCTCCGGAGGCAAAGCGGCCGAGACGTGAAGGTGACAACTCACCATCTAGTGCCAAGGTCAAAAATAGTGAAGTTATATCTCAAATCCCCCAAGCGTCTTCATTGTGCGGTGCGTAATTAACCGAACACAGGGATAATTTTACCTTTACCATTAACAGTAATTTGATAAATGTGACAGAATTAATAATGATGATGAGTTGGGCTAGATATGTAGCAAAAAATGAATATTAAAACTGGACACAGCATTTTCTTTCGAAAACATGCAGACAATATACTACAAGCAAACATAAATGTAAATAGGAAAATAACATTAAAATGAAATTAAAACAAATGTAATGCTGGAGAGTGGACTGACTTTATTTGGACAGCGACTTACTCTTGTGAACCTGGTTGTATTCAAAAAGAAGCGGGAATTTCCCCTGACCAACTTAATGATATTCGGGGGAAGGCTTCTGCCCCTCTGAAAGCATTAGGCACTTACTTCGTTACTAAACATAAATGCCGAAAGAAATTAATTTGTATTTATTTTCTAGAACCAAAAACACTGCTAAAAGAATTTTTGTGCGCCCAGAGGGAAAATTTGGCACATTGACGATAAAGAATAAACATATAAATTTTCCATTAAATACTTTCAAATCACGAACATGGTGGCAGTTTTTCCAGTGTTTCAGGTTGTATCGAAAAATTTACGGTGTAGAATCTAGAGTCGGGAAAATTAAGGACAAAGATAACTCAAAATTCTGCACTTATTGCCCTGCAAACATCTAATAATTTATCTACGCAGAAGGAAACGTTCAAGCAATATAAGAGACACGTGTTTGCAGTGTTACCAGTATAGTTGAAGTCGTGTTACTTCAATCGATATCGTGATGACTGGACGACCGAGGGTTTTGGGTTCAATTTCCGGCAAGGGCAAAATATTTTATTTTCTTCAGAGCTTCCAGACACTTTGGGTCCCATCCAGCCTCCTGACCACTGTGTACCGGCAGTAAAGCGAGCGGAGCTTGAAGCTTACCACTCATCTCCATGACGTACTGACTGTTACCACGGTCCTGTTTGGTGTTCAAAAATTAGAGTTACTTTGCGACCGACAGTCAATTAATCTGTTCGTCTTGATGTCGATTGCGTTTTGGTCTCATTTTCAGATTTTCGCTCTCAGTGCACTTTTTGCACGTGTACTTGGAAATGCTGATTCAGTGGCAGGGGAGGACAGTAGAGGGGGCCTGAGCCGTGGGCGGAAGCTGTCATCTTCTAATTTATTAATCAATAACAATTTGTAAAAGAATGGAGGTAGAGCTATGCCAACACTTTGCCTTATTTATCCTGGACTCGGTGCATAATTACTCATAGGGACAACTTTATATTTTGGTAATAAAATCAAGGCACTATGGAACCGTTTGAATGTGCAAATATTACAAATGTCGCAGGGAAGAAATCTTGTTACAAGGGCATAAATTTTGTACTTATGAACTAGTTAAAACTACTAGAAGAGATAAGTTCCATTGTTCATCTTAACCGTTACATGCGGTTAGAATCTAAGAGGATTTTTTAAAATTTTACTTCATGTTCCCCGAATATTTTCTATAACACGAAGCCCCTGGCCATAAGAACTCCATTCGGCAAGCGTGGACGGATGTAAGGACGTTCTTCTGAAGATAAAACACAACTGTAAGTATGACAAGTCGCAGATCGCGGTGCAGATAACTTCTTGTGTCTGCAACCTCAATCGTTTTCCTTCGTGTCATTGCAGCTCCATCACTCGCCTTTAGTCAGAGAAGGTCACACACAAGAAATGACCTGCGTCTGACTCAGACCGGCGCTCTAAGGTCTTATAGATTAGGTTTGAATATGTAGACCTGCTCCAGGACTCTTCCTACTGTCTATAAGCCCTGAGTAACAACATGGAGCTATAGGACTCTATTTATAATTTGGTGATTTGCTTAGCGATATCTGCAGTTGTTCAAGCAATATAACATCGGATACTGTGACGAGTATCGAATGCTGACCTAGAGCCAAGCGGTCGTGGCTTCAGTTAAAGTAGATCTACAGTCCCCGGCATGGGCTCTAAGGTTCAGTCATCACTTATGGAACTGGGCCCTTCTTGAGAAGCCGCTAGTTGTGTAGCCACTCAAGAATTTGTCAGCATTTCATGGAACCCGAAGGTTCAGTACCGTATTCACAAGAGCCCTCCACTGGTCCCTATCCTGAACTATATAAATCCAATCCATACTATCCCATTCTATCTTCCTAAGATCCATTTTAATATTGTCCACCCACCCACGCCTTGGCCTTCCCAGTGGTCTCTTTTCTGCTGCCTTTCCCACCAATATTCTATATGCATTCCTCTCCTCCCTATTCGTGTTACATGCCCTGCCTATCTCATCCTCCGTTGCTTGATCATTCTAATTATACTTGGCGAAGAGTGGGCGGACGCTGTAGCGTATTTGGTTGAGGCACTATGTTACAACCCGGAAGATCGCAGGAATGAATCTCGGTGAGGTCACTGGATTTTTCAATTGTCCTAAACTTTCCAGCACCACTATGACTCCGGAGTTGACTCAACCGCTAACAGAAATGAGTACTAGGAATTTTTCTGGGGGCTAAAAGACCACCGGCTCATAAGGCTAACAACCTTACCGCCATCTATGAGTCGATTGTCTAGAAAATGCGGGAGCCTCGACCTCTCGCACTCCTATGGACCCTCACGGCCTGTTACAAGGAAAGCTTTACCTTCTTATCTTTACCTTGGCGAACAGTACAAGTTCTGAAGCTCCTAATTATGTAAATTTCTCCTATCTCCTATTACTGCATCCCTCTTCAGCCCAAATATTCTCCTCAGCACCCCATTCTCAAACACCCTCAGTCTATGTTCCTCCCTTAATGTCAGAGATCAAGTTTCACACCCATACAGAACCAAAAGGAAATTTATAGTTCTGTATTTACTAATTTTTGTACTTTAGACAGCAGAGGAGAAGACAAAAGGTTCTGGACTGAATGGTAGCAAGCATTTCCTGAGTTCAATCTCCTCTTAATTTCCTCCTGAGGTTTCGATTTTTTATAGTCGTTCCCAAATATCTGAACAGTGCCACATTTTCAAAACATCTGTAGGTATTTTTATGTTAGGATTTTGCCATGCATTTTGGTGATGAGAGAGCAACATATACATATTTTTTTCTTTTTACTTCTAGACCAACCTCCTAACCAACATCAAACAAAGTCTGTGTGTTTATTATGGTATTATTTAATAACCAAGTAGATTAATATCATCAGCACAGAATAACAGCTAATGTGCCCCAATTAAATTCAGTTCAACCTGGTTTTCCTGGACCTTCCTAATGGCATATTCTAAAGTAAAAATCCTTCACATTATTTCTTATTGTTCCCGCAGTTTGAATTGCCGATATGCACTTTCATTTAGTTCTGAGATCTGGAATGCCTAGAGCTCTGCCTAGGCGCCGGTTTTACGCCATCATGACCTCTCCCTTCAAAGTAAATGGCACTTTACTTTTACTTAACAATCAGTTGCAGGAACCTATGCAGAATTAATAAACCTACAACGTCCGCACTTTAAATATTTTCAAGGTTGTTGTGTTATTAATGAAGGAATTCGAAATAAATACGTAACGAGGCTTGATTTGGGGTTGTTTTGTCTTCCTAAGTAGTTTCGTGATAGGAGCAAATGCGAAACACACAAATACTCGCAACTTACAAGGCCATAAAATGTTTGCGCTTCAGCTGCTGCTAAGAAATCGTATTTGCACAGTACAGAATTCATTCTGTTTGTCTCTACAGTGACCTCGATACTACAGTCGTGCTTGTAATGTAATATCACGTTTTTAAAGATCATGGATGGGGTTTGGATCTGTAAACTCATAACTGCAAGTAAGGATTTTGCCGTCGCTGTTCTACACACTTCGAACATCACTATAGGACATACTAAGTCTCTTCAGTCTGTCACCTTTCAAGAGCCTTTGCTTGGTAGCGGCTTCAACAGTGGACGTTCCCCTTTCGCTTTGTCGTCCGAACTTTCCCCGGCTTCAGCTACTGGCTTCTAACAGCAACAGCTCACAATGACTGAACCCCAGCAGTTCTCTAATTGCAATAATTAACTGGTCTTTCTCATCACGGCACCGACCGCGTAGAAAACATCATTCCTCTGTTGCAGTGCAATTGTTGCTTCGGATGGCATGACGTTCCATTGTTGCTTGCGCAATCATCGGTACAGACTGCGCAGAAAACACCATTCCTCTGCTGTTGTTGTTTACGACCCGCTGCCTAGTAACGGCCGTCTGTTGTGACTCCACAATTCTTGATTTGAGAGAATGGACCGCAACAATACGAGCATAATATACCAACATGAATTAAAAAATCCTATATTTCAGTATCTATCTCCTCCTATTTGTTTCTCTCTCTCTCTCTGAGGTTCCTCAGCACCCCTTTTTCAAACACCTTTAACATTGTAGATTTCCATCTTACGGGATATGACGCCATGTAATCCTTTGAAAGTCAACCGACGTTACGGAAGTTCATATAGCCTCCATTTTCAGGATTGAAGACTAAGCCAAAAAGACCAAAGCTACCTGCTTCATATTGGTTTCTTGCATAACTTGTTCTTCTATTCTGAAGATGGAGGCTTTCACAATCTTCCGAGTTTTTGGTTAACTTTCAACGGACTACATGGCGCTATATCCCAGAAGAGGGCTTCGTAGTCAATGTTTTGAATATTTCATTTCTAGCGTCAACCTGTATTAATTATTTAATGTGAGAGAGAAAGTTCCGAAACCACAAAAAACCACAGGTATATGAACGTTTTCGTTTTCAGACAGCGGATCAGAAGACACCAGAATCAAAACTGAATATGGAATTTTTCTTAGATTTTTTACACTTTGAGGAGTTATGCTTATTTCTGCCAGTTAACCCTTTATTTTACTAAAGTTGCTGGAAATGATGTGTTGAAAGGGTATCACATTTAGTTCTAGCCAGGACAATTGCTTCAAGAAGAATATCCCAGACCAGTTTTAGGCCCTTGTTTTTACGCTGTAACTTAAGCGTCTGAGAACCAGTAGAAAACGCACACGGATAAAGCAATGGACGAGAATGACGGCCGTAGAGCATAAGGGATTTGAGTGCTGAAAGAGTAGGGTGGGAATAAAGGTCTTTTGGAAGAAAGGAAATGTGGAAAAGGGTTTTAGAGAACATCGGAGATGGGATTTTCGTCTTCACAGGTGGTCCAACCATTTTCCTCCCTTATCTATCCATTATCCTCCCTTCACGAACTCTTTTCACTGCCATCGTCACAATCTCCTCTCCTAAAACTGCTTCTAATGCTGGAAGGAATATGACATTGAGCCCCCATCCCCCACCCCATACGTGCATGCTGATGGCAGATCACTGCCGCATCCTGACGCTTCTTGCAGTGTTTCCTCTCATCTACGCTACAGGAGCATGATGGGACCAACCAGAGAGAGAGGCTAATTCCGTTTCTGCTATCTGTAGCTAACTATTTCATTTCAGCTCACCTTGTGAAATACTGTTGCCAACAAACCAGTTTCCTTAGAATATAAGAAGTTTCAAAATAGACTTATACAGTGAATTATTATATCTGTAGAAGCTTCACATAGGCTTACCGTAAGGCGTCGGAATTATTTTCGACATTGTCCCTTGATTGAGCCCCTATAAACCATTTCAGGACCTTATTGAATTGCCTAATAATTACTAAAACTATTTTATGTCCGTTTATTAGAAATTTTTAGAAACTTCAATGAGTGTCTATTAAATTCATTCCTTCTGTCCGTCTGTGAGAATGCAAGATTTCGTGGACGATGCTTTCCGCGGAATGTGATATTGGGGATATTTAATGAATTGTATCAACGCAGCAGATGAAAAGAACAAAAAAATGCACACTGTACATAAGCAATAGACGTGTCTGTGTTTACCTCGGCAAATATTTATCAGAGCAAAAATATTTCGGAAGATATTTCAGAAAAGACTAAACCACAGAGATTTCTTAGATTCTAAAGGATTCTGACGATGGTGGATGACACACAAATTACTGGGTTTTTGGACTTTTCCCATGGTCCCGAGTTCTAGGTATTAGTTGAAACGACGTCTCGAAAACTGGATCTGTTTCCGTTTTCAGGTGAAAAAGGAAGACACCTACCCAGTTGGGCCCCTTAGAAAGAGCTAATTTCAATCACTACTGGGATTGAATCTCGATGAGGTGGATATTTCCAAGTCATCTAATCCTTCCAGCCGGGCTATGACTCTAGGGTCGACTCAGCCTCTAATAAAATTGAGTACCAGCAATCTCCCTCTGACTAAACGGTGGCCGGCGCGTCAGACCGACAATCTTATCGCCAACTGTGAGCCAATTTTCTAGAAAAATTGTGGGAGCCTCGACATGTCACAACCCTATTGGCCTCCTCGGGCTGTTAACAGCATTAACATTTTTATATTTTTTTACCAATCCAGAAAACTTCCTCATCTGGTTCTTTCAGACCGGCCTGCAGGTCAGTATAATTGTAAAAAATGAAAGATATATTTCTCGAGTTTTTTCGATATTTGATAATGCGACCGAAACTTGTGGAAGTTGCTTTTTCTCACAGAGAATAAATTTGTGTGAAAATTGTAATGTAAGTCACCATATTTCGGATAGGAGCCTAATCTCGTATAGCATTGTTTTTAGGAAAGTAAGCACAACACTATGATGTCGACCGCAGGACCTAACACTTTCTACAGGACTCAAGGCCGCGCCATAGCTCAAGCGTTTAGTCGCAAGCTTCCCACAGCGGCGGTCCGGGTTCGATTCCCGGTCTGGTCAAGTGGGATTTGTGGTGGACAATGTGGAACTGGGGCGGGTTTTCTTCGAGTACTTCGGTTTCCCCTGCCGATCTTCATTCCACCAAATTCTCCATCATCATAATCACCCGGGTCAGGCTACAATAGGCCAATCAGTGGCCGCCGTGCCGAGTGGACCCAGTTGGACTCCACCCTCTTCTATGCGAATTTAAAATTTTTAAAAAGTTAAACAGGGGTTAAGGTCTAACTTACTGGAGCAAACTGACAGCAGGAATATTGTAACCTTTACTTGCAGTCCGCAAGCCGGTCTCTCATACTATTCAATGAATGAATGATTACAGAGTTTTAAAAAAACTTGGTATTCTGACCTTTATCATCGAGGTCACACAACTGCACTGGCGCATGCGCTACTTCAGCAGGCTCCGTGTTCCTTACGTCACATATTTTAAATATACCTACATCAGGGCGCCAGGGCAGCAGGAAGAGACTTAGGTCTGGCCGACGAACGCAGAGTTCTTCAAAAGGATTTTTTTTTCCTTGCAAAATTAGGCCTTTAACATAAAGCCATGAAACATATATTATTATTATTATTATTATTATTATTATTTTATAATTACTATAATTTCTATTCTTAGTGGGGTGAGACTGAGTTCATTGGTACGTCTGCCACTACTGGCCAATTGTATCAGCACCGAATGATGATGGTGATTGTGGAACATTTGGCGGAATAAAGATTGGCAGGGGAACCGAAGTACTCGGAGTGGACCTGTCCTAGTGCCAGTCTGTCAACCACAAATCCCACATGATCTGACCCGAGCTGCGGCCCGCCGCAGTGGGAAGCCGGCGACAAACTGCCTGAGCTGTTGCACGACCATATAAAACAGCTATTATTAGAAACTGAAAGTTCACTGTTGATTCTCACATCCATCTAAATAAAGAAGTCAAAGTAAATCTCATTCTGTACGGTATTTATGTACAACCTAGAAACATGTTTATTTCATAAGCCCACGTAATTTCATATTTACCGGAAGATCTGAAACGTAATTATTTAGAACAGCGGATTATTGACACTGTTTCAGGCTGATCAATAATACCCACCGTGAAGACACTTCACAAGTAGACGTTGTTGCCAGTTTGTCACCTAAAGCAGGCCCAATACATTTCATTGTTTGCAGTACTAGAGTAAACAAAAGTAGGCGTTGTTGCCAGTTTGTCACCTAAAGCAGGCCCAATACATTTCATTGTCTGCAGTACTAAAGTAAACGGCGATTCGTATGCAGTTTTGTCAGAGGAGGTAAAAATATAACTTAATTAACAAAATGAGGAGCCACACACCTGCATATGGAATATAACGTAAATGTATACCTTGTAGCGCCAATTATCTAAGATAATATGTTTAGCCTATACCTGTTATGCTTCTTGCGAGAATATCGAATCTGAATTCAAGTCAGTCAAGATATCTCCTTTAAGACCCACATTAAGCTTAATAATTGAGGTAGGGCTATTTATTGTCTTCATAACTTGTACTCTACTCCAAGTAAAATTAGAATGATCAAGTCAAGGAGGATGAGATGGGAAGGGCATGTAGCACGAATGTGGGGGAAGAGGAATACTTATAGGAGATTGGTGGGAAAGCCAGAAGAAAAGAGACCACTGGGAAGAACAAGGTGTAAGGGGGTGAACAATATTAAAAGGGATCTTAGAGAAATAAGATGGGATGGTATGGATTGGTATGGACGGCTCTTGTGAACACGGTAATGAATATTCGGGTTCCATAAAATGCTGGGAAATTCTGGAGTAGTTGCAGATTTGGCTTCTCCTCAAGAAGGGCTCAGCTTCATATGTAGGTAAGTAAGTAAGTAGGGCTGTTTATTATTTAATTATATCCGACTTTTGTATATTGCCATGTAGCTACAATAAAAGGAAGTTCTTGAATATTATCGCATGGTGTATGTGACAGTTTAAATAATGATCTATTTGAATCCTCGGTTTAGTTCTTCATCTTGTCATCTGGATATTAAGCTACAATGTTACTTCCTTTGTAACACGTTACTGTCGCCCTAGCTACTCAAATGAGATTCGTAACAAGCACTGGAAATGTAAAACATCATGTTACGGATTCTAAATTATTCCGTCTACGAGAATTAAAGTATACTACGTTCAAGTTGCTACCGCATCAAAATAATGGATCATGACACACACAAAGAAGTGCTGTTAAGTGTAGTTCATAATCGTTCCAACACCATATCTTACAGTGATTAATGCAAGAGTTTTCTTTGTTTTCTAATAGAATTTATTAGTGACACGCAAGGAATAATCGCAGCAAGATGATAAGAGATTTAAATTGTTTTTATTTTACTTCTTTCTCTTTGTGGAGTGAGAATATGGGAAGTGAAGCGAGATAGATAGTGAAAAAAAGAGAAGTGTTACACGCAATTTTATGGGCCATGAAATTACGGCGACCACCTCGTAAAAGTTTGGCCAGACCGTCTGATGATAGCGCTTCTGTCGTTCGGGTGGCATTTCAAATCTAAAGAAGACATCATTTTGACAGACAGGCCTCTTCAGAATACATCGTTTGTAGGGTACTTGAAGGTTTGAAAAGCATGCCAAAACTCCTTCGATACCCGTACTTTAAGCCCGTTTTGTTAACCCACTTACGTGAATAAAATATGAGCTTGAGCGCTGAAATGAGACATGAGAATATTCCCAAAGACCTGTAGTTGATCATAACCGCATATTTCAAGAAATTTATTTTAATTTTGAGTTTTGTTTATAAATTAAACAACTACCACACAATAAATAGCAATAATAATAATATTAATTATTTATTCTTCTTTTGTTATTTGCCTTTAGGCTGTTTTATAAGCACGTAAATAATTATAGAAACGATTCGATTAATTGTATTATATATTTCTGCATTTAAAAATTAAGTGACTTTTACCCTCATATATTGTAAATGTCATGGTTCTTCCAATCATTAAAATTCTAATATTGTTCATTGTAAGCGTTTATATTTTACTTCTGTCCCGTTTTATTGATAACATTTGTAGTTTTGTATTAATGGAATTAATTCTTTCTCACTTCTTAGTGATAATTTTGATTTTTAAGAGAAATACTACTAATACTACTATAGCAATTGCCTTATATTGTGTTTCCCCTCATCCTCTTCTTACTATTTTAATTTTGTAATTGTCCTGTGGACTATAAACTTTGCATGTACATAAGTGAATTGATTTTTATACAAATTGCCATGTTCTGTGTGTGTGTTTTTTTTTGTTCTCTGTTTCTCACCTTTTGCTCACTTTTCATCGGCTTTTGAGTCCTTAAATTTACACGTAAATAAATATGAATTAAACTAACATCATGATTAATATTATGGTCAATTTCATTTTGATGATGAACGTTATTAAAGTTACAGTACATCATAACTTAAAATTCTAGATACATATTCTCTGTTCTTGTCTATTAGGCATTGATATTTAATTAATATTATTTCAAGCCATCTACTGACTCTAGGTTTTTAGATGTCATTTTAAGCTCGTTATATTATTTTCTGTAATTAAAATTTTATTTCTCTAGTGTGATTTTATAAGATCACTTTGCTTTCCTACATTGCATCCCTGTCTGACATCACTGCCCAAATATCAGCTTCAATGTAACAAGCCAAAATGTCTTATTTCAGCTTCCAGTTCTGTTCTTTAAGAATTTATACATGTGAAAATATGTATAATACTTAGAATCTATGCTAATTGCAAATTTGATTCAGTTAATATTAAGAAATTGGGGGTACACGCTGGATAAAAATTGTAACTCAATACGAAGTTTAGGCCTACAGTTTTAAATGTATTCGCACATATCCAAGTGTATAATTACCACTTACTTCTAAGTGACAAACCCATCAACTTCCGAATAAACATACTAAGCAACTGTTCCCTTGGGTGGGTATGTAAACTGGTCTGTTACCACAACCGACCGACACAGGTTGTGGTCTTATAAAACAGGTCTCTGAGGTGATTATTTCAACCTAAGAGACGGGAAGTAACTGGAGACCGAAAAACTTGCATAATGAGAAATTTTATAGGATAAATCGTACTCTTCGTCAGATGTTAAGTGTTAGAATGATCTGAACAAGAATATGGATGGGAGAGGCATGTAACATGCAAGGAAGGGATAATAAATGCATACAGAATATTAGTAGTAATATTCTAAAGGAAAAGACCACATTGGATAATTATGCGTGAGTGGAAGGATAATATTCAAAGAGAAACATTGTGTAGGATCGTGGGCTAGGTTTATCTCGCTCAGGATAGGGTCCGAATGTGGGCTCTAGAGAACACAGTAAAGACTCCGTAAAGACGGGAAATATAGTGACTAGATGAGAGACCATCAGCTACTCAAGAACTCTGCTTAGCGAGGTACGTAAATATATATTAACAAAAGGGTTTATATTTGATACATACCGAGTTATTCATGTTATTTTATTCTGTGTACTTAAATAAATTAAACCTATATTTCTGAAACAGGTAACCTATGTACAGAATTCTTGAAGAATTTAATAGCAACGAACACTCTATTTGTCCCAGTTATCTTCAGTGAATATATTTCATCTTCTTTCAATTTCGATTCGTTGTCTGATGATATAGCCTAGCCAAGTGGGCAGTGAACACGAGTATAATTAATACTGAACTTGTTACAATCAACTCACCTCAGCATCATGTTATGTTAGTAGATATAATGGGCAAAATAACTTTGCATCTTATTGGTACGTATCGAGTCTGGTATGATTTATAAATATTAATTTTAATACAGATATTAATCGCCAATTCCAAGAAGTCTGATATGTAAAATATAATATTTGTGAGAGGAAATGATAATATTTCTTACATTATGCATATAAGTGCAGCACTTCATGAAAGTAAAAGATCTATCCATATTTCCTTATGCAGTTTGTGAAACAGGAAATGATTAATAACTCACACTATTTGTCTATTAAATTATGCTCTTGATATTTCAAAATTAAAAATAACTTAATCAGTTTGTTCAATGGACCTCTACGTAAATAACATAAAAAATGCTCGCACTTCCCATGTAAAAATCAATACAAACAATTGGAATGTGCTAAATTATTGATAAATAATATTTTTTCTCATATTCTTTACAAAATTGTGCGTGAACACACAAAGATATCTTTAGCAGCATGTGTAAACGCCTGTTGGATAATGGAGTAATATAGTCACTGCTCTTTTACGTGATCTGAGCACAATTCACCAATTGTTCTTTTAATAATATATACTTTATACAAAAAAATTCTTAGTTGAACTCTACTGATCAATAAAATGCCAAGGTTCGATATCTGAGCATGGAATTATAGCGTGTTTAACGTTCTTATAACTACTCAATTGAACTTACTTTATTTTTTGTCTGAGTGAAATCTTGTTGCCACAGCGTCTGCTGCTTTCTCTCGTACTACGGCCACAGGTTAGCAGACATCTTGGAATTCCTTTTCTTTCTTCCCTTCTTTGTCAGAGATGCCGGCGTGCATGTCTAACGGAAAGCAGATGCTGGGATACGCTGTCCTAAGCACCGCGTACCTGGAGAAACTAGGAGAACGATTCCCGCCATGCTTTTACCAGGAGTAACCAATAGATTATAACTACAGAATTTATCCCTATGTACTATCTTAAATTATATTACGTGAATGAATAACAGATATTAATATTACAATAGTATACAGATTTATAGAAATATAATTTCATATATTCAAAAATAACTGATCGAAGATTATAGCGAGATATTTACAGGTAACAGTGTTTGTTTTGATACCCAGGTCCTCGAGCGCACTTTTCGAAAATTTCAGGTTCCTTGAGGCTGCTTTAAAACTCATATTTAAACTGTAATTCAGCATATAATGAGGTGAAAGAATTAAATTAGAATGTCAGTTATCACAGTTTTTGTTAAGTTTTCTGCAAGTCATAATATTAAGTCCACCCAAATTTATTATAAAGTACCGCATTTTTTTAACCTCTATCTATGCACTATGTGTTTGGTTCGTAAACTCTCAACCTCAGCAGTTATACACAAGTAAGAAAATATTGTAAGACTAATTAGTCGGCATAGAGACTGACTGTGGGCTGGGAGACCAACGGTTCAGAGTCTGAATCCCGGTAGGGTCAAGAATTTTCTTTCTCCGCGTCCTCCAGACCGGTTCTGAGGTCCACCCAATCTCCTGCCCAATGGTTACCGGGGACTCTTTACCTGGGGATAAAGCGGCCAGGGTGTAAAACTGACCACTTGTCTCCGACAATGACGAGATGAAGAAAATGTGGATCTATACATCCACTTCCATACGACTTCATGGTATAGTACTTAATTAGTTAAACACGGGAACAACTTTAATTTTGACATTCGAAATAATATTCTCCAAGGATCTGAACGCCAGATATAGATTGTACGCATCATCCTTATGGGGAAGGCGATAACGTAGTTAGTTGAAGCACTATGTTACAAGCCGGAAGGTCGCGGGTTCGATTCACGATGAAGTCATTAGATTCTTAAATTGGCCTAATCTTTCCAGCCGCACTATGGTATTGGGGTCGACTGAGCCTCTAACAGAAATGAGTACCATGAATATTCCTGGGGGTTAAGGGCGGCCGGTACGTAAGTCTGACAATCTGTGAGCCGATTATGTAGAAAATGTTGGAGCCTCGACGTCATAGAAGCCTGTGGATCTTCACGGTCTGTTACAGGGATAGCTTTATATTATTATATATAATCTCTAACATATGAAATGTGTAATTATTTTTGTCATATGTTTGTAATATCGACTTGGCTTGAGTTTGAGTAGGAACAGATGAAGGACGGGATGAGCGTAGTAACGTCGCGTAAATGAAGATGCAGTAGACTTAACTTAAATCGGTGCCCATTGACAGTCTAGTATACACGGTACACAATAAATGTATTGCTCGCTTCCACTTACTGATGCACCAAGATATAGAATTAGCGTTGTGGTATGCAGCATTTTGTAGAAAGGTAATCTGATACACCAAGTTAAGGCTTTATGGATGAAAGAAAGGTATCAAAACACATCATCAGAAGTAATGAAGTTTATGTAAATTTGGTTCACTTGCCAGGATATAGGGTTGCTCATGTAGGTGCATCAGTCCTCTGGTGTTGATATTGGGATCAAGTTTTGGTATAGTTTATCATATGAATATAGAATATAAGATGTTCTTACTCCTAGTACACATTATAACATCAAGAAAAAAATTAGTACTGAATGTTCAATGATATTCAAACTCAGTCGGTAAAGAGACGGGCTGCAGGCCGTAGTTCAATTCCCAGCAGAAGTGAAAAATTCTCCTCAAATCTATAGCTTCCAAAGTGGTTCTGAAACCCACACATCCTCTATGCAATGGGTGTCCGGGGCTGTGTCCAAAGGATAAAGCGGCTGGAATGTAAAGGTGATCGCTCACCTCCATTTAGTGCCGAGATCAAAAACAGTGGAGCTGTACCTGCATATTTCTCGTTACTATCAGTTTTTAGATCAAATGATACACCCAGCGATTAAAACAAAAATATATAAAACAATGATAAGACCGATGCTTTATTATGGATGTGAGGGTTGGACGCTAAACAAGAAAGAGGAATCAGTCATCAATTTTTTCGAGAGGAAAATCCTAAGACGAATTTATGGACCAATAAAAGAGAATGGGATATGGAGAATAAGATATAATAAAGAGTTATACAAATTATACAAGGAGCCAGAAATCTCAGTGACGATAAAGCTTTAAAGATTGCAATGGGCTGGGCATGTACAGAGAATGGATAAGGAGCGTATTCCAAAGAAAATATTGTACAGTACAATGGGTGGTAGGAGACGTGCTGGGAAACCAAGAACTAGATGGATTGATGCGGTGGAAGAAGATGCGAAGAAGTGAATGGGTGTAAGGAACTGGAAGAGAGCAGCGCAGGACAGAGAGAAATGGAGGGGTTTGATAAGGGAGGCCAAGGCCCGACATCGGGCTGTTGCGCCATAGAAGAAAAAGATACATGGACGTTTAATTAAAGTTTTGCAACAGGATGCTGAAATACAGAATTATACACATAGTCTGTCAATGATACAACAATTATTTATTCACAATTTAACACTTAACACAACATGTTTCGGCCATAGATGGCCATCTTCAGGTATCTTAATGCATCTTAACGCATGCAACGAGCGATTTTAGCGCACATCTGAGCAGTGTAACAGTTTGGATGCATTAAGACACCTGAAGATGACCATCTATAGCAGAAACATGTTGTGTTAAGTGTTAAATGGTGAATAAACAATTGTTGTATTATTGACGGACTGTGGATACATAGACGTTTAATTATATGTGTATAATCTTATTTGACATACAAAGGTATATATTCTCTGAACATATCTCACTTGCAAATTCAGTGACTTAAAACAAAAGTATTTCAGACTTTACGTCTGTAAGTGGCGAGCTTTGCGCTCCTCTCACTTTTCACCCGGGAAAGGAGCCAGAAGTTTGGGTGGACCCAAGTGGTGTGAGGGAAATAAATCCCTGTTCCTCCCGGGATTCTAACCCAGCCATGCAGCTCGAATTCAGTCAGCCCTGGAGGCATGAGACGGAAATATGAAGATCTGAGTCTTATATTTAACCCTTATTTCTTAGGCCTAAAGATTCATGCGGTTTATCGACAGAAAACTTAAGAAAGTACTTCTAGAATTTATAAATTCGAACTTGTAATATGGAACCATAGTTTTGCATGTTGTCCTTAGTAACGATTAGTAATTTTCATTTCATTGGTCCTATATATTAAGTGCTTACATTTTTTGTCGTAATTTCCAATTATGTGACTGCCAGCTTGTTTTGGATGAAGGATAAAGAAATTGGATAGAGTCAACTCGTAAATACGCTAAACATAAGCGATCCAAGTGGAAGGAAATGACGAAGCTGCTTCCTTTTCAGAAATCTCGTGTAGAGTAGGCTAAAGAAGGGTTTTCTATGCACTAGGCCTAAAATAAACCTACATCATCGCATCCTATCAAGTATCTCAACATTTTCCCGTGCATCTTCTTATAACTGACGTCCATATAGACTAGCGGGTCCCAGTATACCATGCAGGCACTAGGCAATTTGGTTTCTTTTTATAGGGTTGAGCTTAGCAGCACGAAGTAGAAAGTTCTTACTCGTGTAGTCGGCGTGCTTATGTACAATAGCAGTTACTTATTTATTTTTTGTTTCCAACAGGTGGTACAAAAATCATTATCACCTAAAAATGTCACGGGGTAGCAGCTCCTTTCTATGGCTGCGTGTGGCCATAGCTGTTAATGCCTTCAGCGGGAGGCGTTGAAACTTCTTAAAATCGTCTTCATGTGTGCGCGCTCGTCAGACACGGAAAGGAAAGAGGTCCTTAGTAAAACATAACGAAAAATAACAACGGCATCAGTACACATCTCCTTTATAAGTTACACGAAGGAGGGCAGTGTTCTTTAAAACTTCGTTCTGTGACGAGACATACTTTAAATAATTCATCGTCAAATTCTGAGGACAGAAAATATTATAACATCGGTTAGAAACAAAGTTTCAGTTTTATAGGTCTGAACATTCAAAACGACTATCAATGTAAGTTGTAAGTTTACACCTATTCTACCAGATTCTTATTAAGTATTTTGTTCAACATGTATTTAAGTTGTCCGAGAAGTATTTCAGTTGTTATGTTCATTAAAAAAACCTGGAAAGACAAAGTATAAAATTTATTCAAATATGAATTTAACGTATTTCGCTGAAGCGTTAAATATACTTCAATAGAAATTTAAAAGAATCACAAATACCCATGCGGATACACGTGAATATCGACAATATTTCTGTTGCTTTCTTTCCGTCTACATTTACACAGCGCAAACTTGTCCTCTAAACACACGTCTCCCCTGTTACTTCATCTACAGCCTGCACTGGTTTTAGGTTCTGCGAAAAGAATTGTCTGTACTCGAAAGCAATGCTGTCCGAGGTTCACTTTGATTCATCCATTACAACGGCATTATGTATGACATTGTCACTGCCTGAAATAAAAGCCCTCCACGTTTCGGACGTTCTATTTACTTGAGCCTATATATGTGTGTCATTAGGTACAGGAGTACTACAAGAGGGTTTTATTTAAGATTCTTGGCGGCAATTGTGATTGACCTCAGGACCTTTTAAGAAATAAACTAATATGCAAATTTATCAGTAAAATGACTTCAAGACGTAACCAAATTCTGAAACGTCGTTTATCATTCCTCAGGCAAGGACAGTTGTTATATTAAATGTCAAGGATACAGAAAAATTACAGACAGATTTGGATAGATTGGGAAACTGGGCAGTAGAAAATGAAATGAAAATAAATCCGAATAAAAGTAAGGCAATAATCTTCACGAGAGCACGGAAGAAGGATCCGTTAAATTACTCTCTTGGGGACCAAAATATTCCTGAAGCTAGCTTTTGCAAATATTTGGGAATTATCATACGAAGTGATTTAAGCTGGGCTGACCAGGTAAATTACACGGTCCGAAAAGCCTGGAGGGCACTACATTTCGTAATGCGTATTGTGAAAAGGGGAAATAAAAATACCAAAAGTTTAGCCTACACGTCGCTAGTACGTCCCATTCTCGAATATGGGGCGGCCTGCTGGGATCCATACAGGGAATGTCAGATCACTGCTTTAGACCGCGTTCAAAATAAAGCTGCTAAATTTGCCCATTATACAGATGGCTCAGTCTGGGAATCTTTGGCGCAGCGTAGGATGATAGCACGGATGTGCGCACTTTATAAAGCATATAACGGTGATAGGGCGTGGAAAGATATAAGGGACAGATTGCAGGCGCCATACTACGTGAGTAGAGTCATCACCTTAGGAAAATAAGAGCCAGAAAAATAAGAACAGATGTCGGGAAGTTTTCCTTTGTGAACAGGACCATTGCTGACTGGAACCATTTACCTGAAGGGGTGATTGGGACTCACCCCGTTAAAGCGCATATATTTAGAAAGAAGGTTAGGAAAGCAAAATCAGTAGAGCAAGTGAAGTGAAGTGAAGTGAAGAGAAGTGGTACTTGTATAAGGTCAATGTACTTGTACTGTACTGTGAAAATTATTTCTTGAGACGTATGTGATGTATCTTTGTTGAATGTATGTCCGCTTTTGTAAACACTGCCACCGGGCATAAGCCCAATTGCAGTAAATAATAAATATAATATATATCTTCCTGTCCAGATATCGGGTACGATTATAGCCTAGATGCCTGAAACGTGCCGGCAGCCATAGGCACTTCAGCCCACACAAATCTGTCGTCCTGTTGCAGAAACCGAAACACCGTGGGCAGACACCGGAGTCTCACTATATATAGCTGCAGTTCGGTTTCTATCCCGGATATGAACTCAACCTCACTGTGTCCTCGCCTCTCGAAGTTGCTGTGTAGGAAAATCTGTTCTGAATAATTATTAAGTAAACGTAAAATTTAGCCAAGTGCAGTCGTTTCGCCCTCTCACATATCGTCAAACTTCCTCGTAGAGACGGTGGATCCTGGAAAGATTACGAATACTGAGCTAAAGTAATTTTGGGAAGACTGATATATCGGATCTCATAGAATTCAGAGTTCTGATGTGTGTATTCATGTCACTTTCTTTCATGTGCTAAGGGAATTCATTCCTAGAGTCAATTAATTAAATTACTGTAGATATTAGGGGAACAAATCTGTTTGAGCGAGTGGTAATTAGAAGGAGTTTGTTTGGAAAATTCTTAACTTTGTAGTTAAATTAAAACATTGATAATGGAAAATTTACTTGCTAAATAATTATGTAACTCCAATCAACGATTTGTATGAATCAGAACCCTTCTCCAGCTAATGGTTGTTCAGGTACTAAGAAATCTGACACAATTTTTTGGAATCCAAACTTTTGGGTCTGTGTTCAAAAAGCGGTCCCTATCCTGGGGTTTTTGGTAGCAAGAAAAAGGAAATAAAAGAGGAATTGTAAAATCAGACAGTTTGTTACATATTCTCTGGGAAATAAAAAAAAAGCAGTGGAAAATTTATATTTAATTTGTCCCTAAAAATATCTGTAAAGAATTATGGTTTAATCAGAATCTCCCAGGTGTTTTCCAAGGAAGGGATTAGGCGTTAGCGGTGTTAAACCTTTTTGAATTTGACAGTTAAGCGATGATATATAATAAATTAATGCTGAAAAACGCAGATCCTTCTTCACCCCACTCAATATTAAAAATCGCGTGCTATTTTGTTGTATATATATATATATATATATATATATAATTAAACCAAACTAAAAAGCTGAACAATCCTAGATACTTTCTGTTATAATTTCGTTACACATTGCTAAGAAACGACGGACTGTGCAGTTGCTCGGTAGTGTTTTCACAATGTTTCTTATATCGATTCTTATGAGTTGATTGACTAAATTCGTAATAAGAGAACGGAATAATAATAATAATAATAATAATGTGGGCATATTACAACACTGTACTCTTATGGTCATATTATTACCATCATTGTCTTCGATGTAAGATTTGAGGTTTTCACGGTGGTGACTATGGAGTAAATAGTCTTCTGGGATGTGGCGCCGTGTAGATATTGTGTTAACCGACGTTTGGAATGAATGTATCGCCTCCATCTTCAGAGTAGAAGAAAGAAGAAGAAATCCGCGAGGGAACCGGCGGTACAGTGGTAGCAGCTTCTCACGCTGGTTCGCTCGCTGATTTCTTCTTCTTTCTTCTACCTTGAAGATGGAGGCGATACATTNNTTCCTTCGAAACGTCAGTTAACACAATATCTACACTGCGCCACATCCCAGAAAATAATTTACTTCAGTGTCGTCGATGCTTGCAATTCTTTGTTGTTGTTGTTGTCGTCCAAGGGTTTAAATGAAATAAATTTATCTAAATATTCAGAGAGTTTACAGCAGTGCGGAAAATGTTGACTAGAATAAGTTGATAATCTTTCCGACATATGATAACGTTTATAGTAGCTATAGCTACTCCCTGTGTTCAAGCGACTATAAAATTTATAGCTAATACGAGACAACGCTGGAGGTAGCCGAAGAATATTTTACGCTCTTTAAGCCATTTCTACCTTAAAACGTGATGCTGTAGTTGCCCACCCCACAACTATGTCTCGCTGCCAACAAGCATCGGGTCCCTTGTAAGCTATAATTTTCACTGCTTTGTAACACACTGTGGCCGAGGTGACTTGGTTCCTATAATTAACTTGGTTACAAAACCCTCCTCCTTCCGTTTTCACTGTAATAATGCAACCTAATTTATTCGAAACAGACGCGCTCTTTACAAATGGAGAAGTATACAGGACGACAGACAAACGTACTGGAATACACGTTTTTGGAAGCATAAAATACCGAGAACTGTGTTATTTACAACAGTGCAGTCTTAGAACGAAGTCCAATAACCGGCAAAGCTGGATTTTTGTCCTCCGCAGACGGACCGCAAGTGGCCGAGAAACTGCCTTTCCCTTCTCCCGAGGCTGACGGCCATTTTGAAGCTACGGAAAGTTTTTCACTGTACCTCGTTTCTGTATATTTGTTTCAATCTATGAAGAGAGAAATAAAATATTCATGTTATTATGTTAAGAATTTCATCTAAATCCGAAAAGTAATTTCATACATAAATTAGCCTATCAAGCTTTTTTCTTTCCCTTGGCACCACAGCCCCAGTGGGCCTAGGCCTACCTCCGTGAACTTCTCCGCTCACTTCGGTTTTTCTAGATCTTACACATTCGGTAGGACTCCTTGGGCGAGTGATCAGCTCGACGCAAGGACTCTACCTGTACACAAACACAGAAACACGCACACACAAACTAAACATTCATGCCCTGAGTAGGATTCGAACCCACGATCCCGATTTCCAAGCGCCTATCAAGCTTAGGAATCGAATAAAGAATTGTAATTGATTGTTTTAAATGGCACAACACACAGGAGCCGAGAGGTGAGAAGGGCATTTCCTTTGTGACACAGCCATGAGAAATGCAGAGGGATCCATTTATACGCCTGTACGGTGCTATCAAGTGCTTTCTGCTTCTTCCATCGATGTAACTATGCGCTGTTGTCATATTTTGAGTCAGTGTTTTGTCAGCTCTATGCACGTTGTGTCCTAGCACATGAATGTTCCAGTTTGTCTTGTATTGAACTCTCCATTTTACATAATGCCTTATCTTCTTCCGTTATTTCTATGGAAACTAACTTATTTGTTTGTACAAAATACATGTAGATATTTCAAACGAAAAAACTAATGGCCTCTTTGTCAAGAAAATTAAATTCAGTGAAGTTCAGAATTTCGTTAGTTCACCTGACTTGAAAAATAAAGAGTTTTAGTAAAAGGGAAACCGGGGAAGTCCCTTAAAAAATTATTGCTATAAATTATAATTTTTTTTTCAAATAAGAAGTCCCATACGCGCTGCATATGCTGCACATATCTGTACTTCCACAAAAGTTAATTGTTATTTTATTAACGCTGCGTCGGAATGCCATCGTCACAAACAGTGACTGGCTGTGATTGAAAACTGTTCGATTCCCAGTAGTTCTCCATGGCGTCAAGTTCGGCTGAGGGGTCCACAATTTCCTATAAAAGTGATACCGAATCTCCTTAAATGGGGATGAAGCGACTGTGACGTGAGTTTCACCCCTCACCTTCGTCTTGTACAGCGGCTGAAACTGCATGGAGCAGTGAGCAACTCCATATCTACTTAATGATACACCTATACGTACCTTTACTCATTATGTTCACACGTAATGAACAGCACTACTAACTCTGCCGCGAGGAAGAGGAATTATTGAGTCCGACACTAGTCACTTCCATATCTGTCTAAAATTTTGTTGTTCATATGTCATTCAACAAAAGTAGTATATCCATATTCTAACTCATATTTACATAACTTACTACTGTGCTTGGTTCTCTAAAATACTAGGACTTTGTGATTCATTTCTGTCATGCCTGTTTGAAATGTATTTATTAAACGGCATTTCATATTGTGATCATCGGGATGACGACGCCGTGACGTTTGATAGGTGAGTAGTACCAGCAGTGATGAATATACCGGCTTCGTCTGAGGGTGAATTCGCAGTTTCGTAACCCGGAAGATCGCAGCAGAAATCTTCACAGCCATGAGAATTTAATGTCATGTTCACCGGAGTTACGCATTCGTAAATTCTCGTTTGATTTGTAGACGTTTCTTCCTCGAACTTTTTTCTTTCCCTTTCGCGCTACAGCCTCAATTTAGGCCTTTGTCTACCTCCATGAAACTCTCCGTTTCACTTCGGCTTACTAGATCTCAGTCATTCGGTAGCATACCTTGGGCGAGTGATCAGTTCGTCGCAAAGCCTCTACCTATATACAAACACACTAAACATCCATGCCCCAAGTGGGATTCGAACCCACGATCGCGGTTGTTAAGCGAGTGTAGGCAATGCATGCCTTAGACAGCTCGGCTACCGTGACCGGCTTCCTCGAACTTAATTTATTATATATACATATTTCGGTCTTCTGAGTTATTACAACTTGTAACATTCACAACCTGAAGATGGAGGCAATATTTTCTTGAAACGGTCGCTATCCACATTACAGTCTGCAGGCATAAAGCATTTCTTATAAATATTCGCAACAGAGAAAGTTTAGATCGTAAGAAAGTGGTTTAGCTATCGCAAATGTGTAGGCTATAATGTCTTATATTTTTTAACTCCCCCTTTTAAATATGTGACATGGAAGTTCTAGCTCTAATGGCTACCTGCATGGAACAGAGTCCTCCTTGTTCAGCAAATAGTCACTGAGCTGTTCAAAAAATTCCTCGCCTCATATGAAACGCGAAGTTCCATTGGCGTGTTCACAGGAATCCGCCACTGCTGGCGTAATGTAAAAGCGTAAGTGAAAGTGGTGAGCTCAATATTTTGTCAGTATAACATTCATAGTAAAGCCCAAAGAAATCAATTACGTCACCTTCATTTTCTTGACGAGTTTAAGAAGTGAAATATAATTTCAATAATAAAACTGATATTTTAGTGCTTCGAAAATATTGCATTTAATCAGAACATGACCTTGACTTTCTACTAGTGATGACGTTGAGTAGCATTCGCGTTGTGTGGTTTAGGGTATCTGCAGTAGCTACAAGCATAGCTGCCGCTGTGATCAGGGGCAGCCTTGCGCACTTGAGCACCCGTACTTATGTCGCATGTTTTTTAATCCTGAATGTCTATTCTGCCCTACCTTTAACTAGTGCAGTGGCAAAGATGTCATGTCACTCGTAAAAATAAGTTTTTACGAGCATTTTATGAACGGCGTTGTCATGTTAACTCATCCCTTCTCCACTCTCCCTGTCTGTCTTCCCTCTCCAGCATAAGAAGTTCTCTTTGCAGTCTTGCGTATCACCTCTAAGATTATCTTCCTTATATTTCATTTCATCTTACTCCTTGATTGTTGAATAAACTTACGTAAATAAAGATACTAAGTCGTTTTCGTATTTGACTACAATGTAACATTCCTTAACGTCAAATAAAGCTAATGGCTCTGCAGAGTACTTACAAAATATATTTCTCCTGCTATTTGAATAATTCAGATTCTGATCTTGAAAAGAAAAATACGATATGTTTCAGAGTAAATCAAACATAAGTAATGTCATTAGACTTCAGACTTTGTATGTTAGAGCTATGTTTGACAATTCATTTTGCAAGGTTATGTCTCCCTAAGCTAAAGTTCTGAGCGTGTATAATAAGAATTTGTAGCAAAGACGTGAAGCAGGTACTCCTGGGAAGAAGGTGTCTGAAAGCACTCACGAGCCTAAGTACATCTTCTTTTAAGATGCCAATTAAGAATTTCCTAAATCTATTTCTGTTAAAGTGATATATTTTGCCCAGAAATTATTATCTTTCCACACATGTAACGCCATGTAATCTAATTATCCTACATCTGGATACCGGCGTATTTCTTTTGGTATTTTCCTCGCTCTCTCACTCCTCAATGAGTGCAGGACATTTGCTTTAGAATGATAATTTGTTAGTTACTCAAAATCATTCTTCTTCTTATGAAGACTAAGTCATTTGCAGTTTTCACTTCCTTGATACTTTTTCACTTACAACGTTCTTCGATACTAGAATCATATAAGTATAATTTTAATTTATTGCAGATTTACGGGCTTATAACAAATGTAAACCAACTTTCGTGTAGAAATAAAATCATTCCATTACAATTAGTACTGTTATTGAAAATAATTCAATTTTAATCTGAGAAAATGTAATAGCTGAAAATAATTAAATCAGGTCTCACTTGACCACACTGTTGAGTGTGTCAAAACATTTCTATGGCTGGAAAAATTCGTATTCATTTGACTCTCTATCTCGTGCCCTAACAAACATCGCGACTCACCTATAGGTTGTTCTGCAGTTTGCAACAATATTGTATACTCTTGGAGAAAAGCAACACAGTTTCAATTTCGAACAGAAAATACGCATACCACGTGGGCTGTAGGATCGTTTTGCTTAAAAATATGTTTATCATTGACACTTATTTACTTTGCTTTGTTTCCTTGGTTCCGGTACCCATGTTAGAGAGCTTTTCATAAGTTCACGTAGTTTTAGAGCTTGTTTGCAATGAGGAAGCGAACATCATTGCAATTGGATGAGAAGCGTGTTAATTTTTCTTCCTTACAGTCTCCTCACAGCAGCGAGCTTTATAACGCAATTAAGTAATTTTTCTTAATTTAGCGTTGTTTATTAAAGAAAAAGAGAATTCCACACATGCCATCCATTTTCATGAATATATTTTCTTTATATATAGGGGACAAGCGTTTTGATCTAGCCCGGTATAAGCTTGTGTGTGTGTGTCAGTCTCATCTGAGACGTCTGCCGTCTTATTGTGGTCCTAGTGTATGAGAAGGGTTTACAGAATGTGAGAAAAACGTGGCTAGTGACGTCAAGGGTGCAGAATCACAATTTCTTCTTAGAATATTTGGCAATTTTAAATATTACAATTTTATTTGTTTGCTTATATTATGACCATAGACACAAGAAGGTCTTAAGGAAACATCTTCAATAAAGAAAATAGGTATTGGTATACAATTACGTTTATATTAAACACGTAAGATATATACAAAGTCCTCCTGTCTTTATTGAAGATATTCCCATATTACTTGTTGTGTCGATGGTTATAATATAGGCTATTAAATATTATATGCACACCAGGATGCAGTCTATAAAAAATACAAATTTAAGTCTGTATAGAGAGGATGATATGACGTTGATACTCTGTGTTCGTATATTCACTCTTGTGATTTGCAAAGAAATTTTATTCAACAGACGAACAAAATAAATTATAATAATTTGTCCTTTAATCAACAAAGAGACATTAAAAGAAATATGGGAAAATTCTGAAAATAAAATTATACCCGAAGTGAACACAAATATTCCATGGACCAAAGCAAAACATATGAGAAAATTCCAGTAGAATGTTCGCATAATTTACTCTATTCCTTATGCTTTAGTACTTCAGAATTCTTCCAGTCCACTTATTTAGGCAACAAGATCTCGCTTTCCTTTCTTGTATCGCAGTTTACCTAATGACCCTTTCAGCTTCGAGATTATGTAGCATCAGACGGTAGGAAGACCGGATAGGAACTAGAAGTAAGAAAGTCGCCTAAATGAGTTGCATTTGCCTCAAAAGAATTAAATCAATGAAAGAACTCCGTCAGGATAATAGGCGAGGGACCGAGATTCGACTCGGGTACTTTCAGGTTAGAAGTCTAGAACGTTAACTTTAGACCAATCAGTTCGGCCGTTTACTTTCGTAAGAGAGATCTGTGCTCAGTAGTTCACCTTGTATGAAATACTGTATTGCATAACATTCCTGTTGTTTGGCCTGGGACAAAAATATTGTAGTGTTTTCTCAATTATAGCAACCAGTTCATCATAAAACACCCCAGAATATTTCGGTGTTATTGCTTCGAAACACATTTCCCTTGAAAATCTATATTAGATTCAGAACATATAAATTAAAATAAACATGTGACATTAATTATGAATTTTGAATGTGTCACTAGTGTTAATAATGTAACAGTCTTACCGGGAGTGGGGCAAGCGATAGCGTAGTTGGTTGATGCACTATGCTAGAATCCGGAAGGTCGCGGGTTCGATTCTCGATAAGGTCATCGGATTTTTCAATTAACCTAATCCTTCCAGCCCCACTATGGGCCTGGAATCAACTCAGCTTCTAACAGAAATGAGTACCGGGAATATTCTTTGGGGCTAAAAGGCGGCCGTCCGGCTGTTAAGGCTACTAACCTTACCGCCATCTGTGAGCCGATTGTCTGCAATATGTGGGAGCCTCTATGTCTCACAACCCTATGGACCTTCACGGCCTGTTACAGGGTTAGCTTTATATTTTTTGCCTTATTGTCTTACGGGGCGCGTGTCTTTGAAGTTTTCTTCAGCATCGGCTACTTCAGCGCTAACACGAGCAAATACCAAGTACTCGTACATTAGTGGCTCACACTGGTTAGTCAGTAACTTGGACTGGCTGCGAGACGAAGGGCTTTGTTGCCTAATCTAAGAATATTCATGTTACAGAAGAGCAGGAAGGTTTCCACTAAACGACAGAGTAAAGAGAGGCCATTTGGGAAACGCGTTGACAGGTGAGAGCGTTGTGTGCGATTATATCTATAGGAAAGCTGTATACACGTACAGACAGCAGAGGTTCTCCCGTTATTCAGAGAATTTGAATGGTAAGAAAAACGCACGTTGTATTTAAGATGCTGACCTACGTTTGGTGTAGAGACACGAAAACGTTGCCCACCCCTGAATATGATGGTTTCAGTCTTGAAGCCAAAGTATTAGAACTCTTTGACGGAGTGAGAAAAGAGCCGACATACAGTATACATGTCACGTGAGCAACTGATTCAGTAATGGGTTTGGACTGCCTCCCGATTTTACATTGGCGGGCTAGGACAACGTGCGTCAGCTTCCTCTTCACGACTCCCCCCCCCCAAAGATCCTACGTTCCGACGTATACATACCAACGATGTAAAGAAAAAAGTATTACGAGTTTATTTCTGTCTCTGTACAGTCCCAACAACAAAGAAAACATCAAATATTTCAGTTGCCTTATGGTAAAGATAGCTCAGTCAGTATAGTGACGGTCTATGAGCTGGACGGCTGGGGTTTGACTCCCAGTTGGGTGAGGGTTTCCTCTTCTCCATAGAGTGCAGACCGGCCGTGGAGTCCAACCACTCTCCTATCTATTGAGTACTTGGAGCTCTTCCCCTGAGAATGAAGCAAGAGGGGCGTGAAGCTAAGAACTCGCCTCCATCTAGTAACGAGGTCAAGAATGGCGGAGCTATGCATCCACTCTCTGATACGTCTTCATGGTGTGGTGATTAGATAATTAACCTTATCTTTACATTTTATAGTAGATCTAAAGGCGTCTCTGTGCTTATAAAACATGTTGAGGTAAAATTCCACTCATCACTTTGGTACGTGCCGCGAGTTTTTCATAACACTTTCGTGCAACAGCCTTCTTGGCATCACGTGAAACAGTTTCCACAATTGGCATCAACCATGAAAAAGAAGCGAAATATTTTGACAAATCAGATGCAACGGGTCCGAAATTTCAAGCAGTCTTTGAGAGAGTGAGAAGCTGATAGTGTATTATCTGTCTTGGGTTTGAGGTTCTTGCTGCACTCACTGTGAAGAGCTCCATCTTCTGTAGTCCGGTATAAGCCAAATTGTGTTTCGGAGGAACAGGTCGCCTCCATCTTCAGGGTCGAAAATTTAGCCAAACAAGGAAACAGGCTTGAAGGAGCCAATAAGCAGTGGCTCTAGTTGCTGCTTCCCTTTGAGGATACCCTGAGTTGGCGGAAAATGTTCCATTTATTCAACGAAATTTCCTGCATGGCTATTTCACTTTCTCTCGCGTGTTGAAAAAGATAGAATTCCGTAACTCACTAACGACATCGTACCGACCTACATCAGACCCGTATGACGATGCGCCGTCAAACATTACTTCAGACAGGAAATAATGAGGTTTGAACACGCGCAGGTAAATACAGAATGTCGCCGGTTTCATGTTCCATCAGCCTTGTAACACAGCTTCCACACGATCTCTATGTTTACGGCAAACTGCAAGAATTTGCCGGATTGGACTGGATACAATTGTTGTTTCAACTTTAACACATTGGAGAGTCTCTTCTGTTACCAATAAAGATAAGATTCATACTGAAACTCGCGTGTGTTATTAGGGGCATTAGTAGAGCCTTCCTAAAACTGGAGGAGCTGTGCCCCTCCTACCAGCTCCGTATCGTGAAATCCAGCAAGAAAACAGATAAATCCTGTAACGGGCGTGAAGGCCCATAGGGGTGTCGAAGCTCCCACATTTTCTGTAGACAATCGTCTCACAGATCGCAGAAAATATGTCAGCCTTACGCGCCGGAAGCCCTTTACCCGCCCCCCACAAAGGAAGATTCCTAGTACTCATTTATGTTAAAAGGCTGAGTCAACCGCAGAGCCATGGCGTGGCTGGGAGTATTAGGTAAATTGAAAAATCCACCTCATCTGGACTCGAACCCTCGACTTTCCGAAGTGTAGCATAGTGCCTAAACTAACTACGCTACCATGTGCCCCCACGTAATACAGTTATGATTCCAACGGTATACCACTCCCAGCAGTAGGCAAACTTTGATATAAGAGACGTATATGCAGCTGATGTTCTGCTTTTGGCCACTTCATCTCACATTTACACGTCACAGACAAGCCGCCCGTTATCACAGAAGAAGGAATCCTGCTCCATTATACTCGTATTTAGTTTTCCAATGTAAAAAGTGATACTTAATTAGAATGATCAAGTCAAGGAGGATGAGGTTGGCATGGCATGTAGCACGAATGGGGGAGACAAGAAATGCATGTAGGATATTGGTGGAAAATCCAGAAGGAAAGAGACCACTAGAAAGGCCAAGGCGAAGGTGACTGGACAATATTAAAATGGATCTTAGAGAGAGAGAATGAGATGGGATGGATTGGATTGATCAGGCTCAGGATAAAGACCAATGGATGGCTCTTGTGAACACGGTAATGAACCTTCGAGTTCCATAAAACGCTGGGAAATTCCTGAGGAGCCGCCAAATCTGCAGTAAGTAAGTAAAGAAGTGATACTTGGCTGTCGTACAAATCTGAATGCACCTCATGCACGCGCTTGCGCACTGAGTATGTTCATGCTAACCACCCGTTACCTTGAAGATAAATATAACAATAAAATATTTCTCTCAAGAGAACAACTTTTTCTCCTATTCATGAGTTTGCAACATGGCCGCCGTTTAACCATATATAATCCGAAAACGACATTTTGAAAATCCAGCCAATATAATGGCGACACTGATATTAAAATACCCCGTAACATTTTTCCACATTTTATTGGTTATTACCTGGCCTTGCAGTACTCACGTCTATTAAATTTGAATAATATACTGGAGTCATACACACAAATATGCTGTTCGTTCTTGTTAGCAAAACTAAATATAGAAAGAACGTTACAAAATGTGTTCTTTTGTAATAAAAGCTTATGCACATCTCAGAGGTTATATGTCCTAATCATTTGTTATAAAATATGATTTCTGTGTCTTAATAAAAATTATATTTATGTATACGTACTCTCGAAGAATTCGTAACTGGTGTTTATATCTGCATGTCTACAAATTCTGACAATACTGACTCCAAGCACTTTAGTACCTCTTCATTTCAATACATTATTTGTGTTCATATATCGTACTTTAATTTTCGGAAAATGATGTGTTTCCCCTCACCACGAGGTGCTCAGAATGAGAAACTCATTAAATGCTGTGTTACAGAGGAGTGTCTTTTTTCTTAATACATATTTATTTTTGTGTAACCTAACGTTCGGTCACAAGTTGTGACAATCATAAATTACAATCTGTGTAAAAGTACAAGAGTATTTCTTTAGCAGAACGTACAGCAGTTCCAGACTAGACAAGGTTTTACTGCAGCTCTTGTGTGTAATGAACTCGAGTTTCTTTCTCCTTCCCTGAATGGAGGAAACCCAATTTCAACGACATATCTATTCCAGCGTCTAACAAATGTTTTCAATAAAGTATAATTCTGTTTGTCTTCCATGACATTAAGAAGCAATAACAAGAAAACATACTTAATTAAGTTAAACGTGTAGTTAGCTAAATTTTTTCACGAATTACAATGGCATTTATCTAGATAAATTATAATTTATACCTTCATAATTCTCGTATTACGCTAATAATATAATGAAACACTATGCCACGAAGATATATGGGGCAGTGGAGGTACAGCTCCATCGCCTCAGCACTACATAGAGGTGAGTTGTCAGCTTTACCCTTGAGGAATTCCCCCCCCCCCTTCCTCCGATGTTCATTTGATAGGAGGCTAGATGTGCTCCAGAGCTGGTCTAGGCGCTATGGAGAAGATAAAATCTTTAAAAACCATCGCCTTTAAATAAGTTAAAGCAAAATGAATCATGAATATATTTGTATATACGTAGGTCAGTATTAAGTAAAGATTTTATTACATAATTCTCCAGAAGTTAAAAATACTTTTAACTTGTTTATCTACTATTTCTATCACACTTTTGCATAGCTCTATGACAGAGAACGCAGTACTACAATTATAATGAAATTTCTCTCACTATTAGCAAAACTTTTGTAATTATGTTTGTGTATTTTATTTCCGATTAGGTCTAAATTTTAATCATTGATTACGCGCTATGAGTTTATGCATCGCTGTGGTGCTGAAGCATATAACTACGTATAAACTAACAACCAAAATATCTATCTTAATCTAGATCATCTCAGAAGAACTTAATATGATCGTTACACCTTAATGAATCAAATTTTGATTTGTTACTACCTTTTCAAAATATTTTAACTTTGGCATATTTTCAAATATTTTATTAGCTATTTTATGCTATGAGTTTGTTCCCCACTGCGGTAATGACACATGAACCTCTACTGACTCTCCTTTCTGTTTACTTCTCTTTCAACCTCCATACCAGCATTTATTACAATTTCTGTGCTTTTCCTTGTGGTATTTACGCTGTCCCTCAGCAACTTAGCACCACGAGAATAGATTAGAAACTGATGTGTCACTCTCACGTCCAATGTTGCTTGCTTTTCTTCGACTTTCCTAATAGCGTATTATAAAACGAAATTGAAAAGTAATGGCGAAAGAGCATCTCGTTTCAGACTGTTCTGAATAGAAAACGGACGAGACAAATATTTACCTATACAGGCTCAACTATTGGTTTGACTGAAATACTGTAGTAAGCCAGACAACTTACATGGATATAGGCGTGAGAAACTCAGTATGAACACTGTACAGTAACACTCCTAGCTGAATCACAGGCCCTCTATAAGTCTAAACATAGTTAATGTACTCTTTCATTCTACTTATATTTTTTTCTAATATCTGTCGAACACAAAACTCTGGTGAATAAAAGGTAAAGCTATTCCTGTAGCAGGCCTTGGAGGCCCATGGTTTATGAGACGTCGAGGCTCCCACATTTTCTAGACACTTTGCTCACAAATGGCTGCAAGGTTGTCAGCCTTACGTGACGACAGCCCTTTACCCCCGGAAAGATTCCTGATATTTATTTCTGTTGGAAGATGAATCGACCCCAGAGTCATTGTGCTGCTGGAAGGATTGCGTTAATTGAAAATTTCAATGATCTGTTCGGAACTCGAAACCGCGACCTTCCGGCTTGTAGCAAAGTGCCTCAACCAGCTATGCTACCGCTTAATTGATGTAATACGTCGAAACCAACATTTATGACCCACAAACTGTATATTGAATATAATTCTGTGTGTAGTGACAAGGCTTCCGCTCCATAGAATCAGTAAGTAAAATTAGGCTTCCTTGAAATGTACTGACATTCGTAGTTATTTAGCTGCTGTGTTCCCCAGCAAAGTCGTTGATACACTGTGTAGAAAGCGACGGGAAAGTGACCATGTCTCCTGAATGAGTAATGATTCGTAAGGAGGTGGCAGATTTTAAGATGTAATACTCTTCCTGTAGTTACATGGGGCCGCGGTAAAGCCACGAGGAACTAGTGAGAATGGTCGGTAGGCCGAACAAGGCTCGAAACGCATATTTTTGAATACAGTTTCTCTGGTTGGTAGATTAAGGGCTATGATTTTTTCGTTATTAAATATTTAACATGCTTACCGTCATGGTCGGTCAGGCTAGCACTCGTCTCGTTATTCGGTAGGCTCCGATATCTGTCCCCTGCTGGGAAACGGCTGATCATGGTGTTCCCCAGGTCACTAAACAGAATTACTGAAGGATTCTTTTCGGCCACATCCTTACCATTCCGTCCTTCGCGTCTTGTTACCAGCCGGCGGTTTAGACGCCTTGAAAAGCGCCTGTATGTAACCCACGTGCAACTGTTTACTAGCAAGTGACGAGTGGAATAGGAAAGCTGGCAGCCAGACTATGGAAGCCGTTAACATCGCATCGTGGCTACAGAACGGATTCGGAGAATTGGAGTCAGCGTCAGGCGTGCTTCAGTATTCAGCAGAGAAGATTGTGCGATTGTTTTTCAAACGAAGATAAAATTATTCATTCCTGATTAACTGATTTAATTAAAGTAAAGTCTGCAGCCACCTGCTCACGCTGGTTCATCGCTCGCGGATTTTTTATACCCTGAAGATGGAGGCGATACGTTCCTCCGAAACGTCTCTTAACACAATATCTACCCGGCGCCACATTCCAGTAGATCACATTCTTCAAAGTCAAGTCTCCTTCCGAATACCACACATTCATCCGAATAACGCACTAGGTTTGTGTTCAGTTCACAAAGGCACATTGAAACACACAGCACACCCCTCCTGTTATTATCTGCAAAACAAGTATAAATACATTTCGAGCGTTGTGTTCACTGGCCACAATTCTGTAGTGTCTTGTGATGTCAGCATATAACTGAGTCACATTTCTCAACATGGAACGTCTGAACATCCTCATCGGACACTTTAACCCAGTGCAATAATAATTCCTACTCCTTGCATAAGTGTCACAAGCACAGAAATATTTTCTTCGTTCACGTACAGTTAAGCCAACGGATTTAAGATCATTTACTGTGAATGTTTTCAGGAACATCGAACCTTGTATGCAGTTGTGTGTTCCGTGAGAAATATGACACGACAAGGACTCCTTACTAACAAAATTTTAGAATGCCTTTTTAAAACTCTGGCTTTGACCGTAGGCCCATTTTATGCTAAGTACCACATTCTGAAGGAACTGGAGACCAATAGAATTCTCGCTCCCCTAAAACATATCTCTCATTTGCTGTCAAAATGTGGGTCACACTGTGAAAGTACATAATTTTCTCTGTTTAAGGGTAGCTTTCACCTACATGTATCTTTCTCCCTTTTTTCCTCATGAGGAATAGAGAGTGGTTTTTATTTGCTGCTCTGTATGTCTATATGGTTAGTTTTATGCATTTCATGGGTGGTTTATGGACGGTGTTTCTTTTGAGTGATGTGTAAAGCGGACTGTCGCTCTGGGAAAAATATAACGGGATTTTCTCAGACTCGGAAAAAGGATAACCCACACCGGCACACAAGTATAACGTCAGAGTAGCCTGAATGAAGTGTATTGATATTACTATCGTCATATCTGTCTTGCGTTCTGAGATAGAACTTCGTAGTCATAGCCCTAATTCATACTGGAAACGTCGGGGAGGGGGGTCTAATCCCAAGCAGATATCAACAATCTTGTTATGGAAATGTCATGGTACTTCCTTCGTCCCTCTATCAAGTTCTTGGGCCATGGTTTAAAATAGATCAAGACCTCTTCTTTCTACATGCCTAATTCATTGTTCTTAATCAGCATTCCTGCTGAATCTGCATAAATTAACATACGTACCTGCAAATATTGTGACATATCAAAGGCAATGGCTCGATAAAGAACCAGCAATATTCTTCTATTGTTAGTAACCTAGCAACTGTTTACCAAGAATCTCTCTTCGCGTAAACTTGTTTACCAACACGTTTCCTAGCATTGAGTGTACATGTAAAAATATCTTGAACAAATAATTCAAGAATCAATAACAGTTGCATTTTAAATTGCAATAATGCAATAGCAGCAAACAAACTAGATCTTCATAAAAGATACCTACTACAGACACAAAGCGAAAACATTTCCTCACAAATAGGTCCTATTATTGCTTTTAATTAACGTCTGCAGGCCCACACAGAGTGAGGTTCATCCAGCTTATCAAATGGCATTCATGTTATGTCGGCAGGAATAGAATAAGAATTATACATGAATAGTATTTGAAGTAATGTACTGTTGCTCCAATCGTTTAGTCCTTTAATAGAGAGTAGTGACCGTGTGTACGCCCTATTTTTCTTGGAGGAACTCGACACTTGGCCCAGGGACCGCAGTATTGACTTTCAGCTTCTTCTCAAAAAATAAAAAAAAATAAAAAAAACTGTGGTGTGTTTTCTATCGAGTAGGAAACATACTTCTATATGCTATTATAATCAGCGTTGTCTTTTTGAGTCCCTAAAAATTTCACGAAATTTACACAAACATCCATCTTTCATAAAGGTTAAGTTTAAATTTAATCCATACAGCTCAAGAGTACACAGGTGAAGGTCCATAGCCTGGCAGGCTAAGTAACACCCATCTGTCTATTCCAAAGCGTCACATGTAGCACGAATGTTAATCAACGCTGAGTTAACGTGGGAAGAAGGGTCTACACCCTTACAGAGCTTTTGACTCAGACTATATTTTACCTTACTTCTGTGTTTTTTTAATTACATAATATTAGGAATCAGAATTACATTTGATTCTATAAGCTAATTTACTCTAGTATTCTTCGTGACGTGGAGAGGGCTTATGCAACGATAAGTCCTCGTTAACCCTCTCTCAGGTCAGCTGACCAATTTTTCTTTAGTCTACGTCTATTGTGTGGTTCCAGTAACGGTTGAATTAGTACTTTCTCATGTCCTTCTGTTTTGTTGGGGTATCTTGTGCTTTTCCCTTTTATGACTTCCTTCACTAGCGGCACTTTCCGGTCTTCATGGAGTGTTATATTGGAAACATACCATGGGGCGTTAGTAATCATAAATAGTATCTTTGACTGACATATTTGGATTATGGAAATATTAGTTTTGCTAGCTTACTTCAGTTATTTATAGCAGTTTCACTTAATCTGTATCATAATGTAGCCATTTTATAATTTTTATGATTTATATAAATGAATCCAGCACAAATAGTAGAGAGAAACCGTTGTAAATATGGACCATATGTTAGCTAAATGGTTGCAATTTAAAAACACTTGTATCACCTGATGATGATCAGTTGAATGGCCGAAACTTATAGTGATTATTAATAAAGAGTGGAACGGGTATATATTTTTAGAGTGGCGTAGACGGAAAACGGCAATTAGAAAAAAAAACATATTAGTCATTCATCGTAAATTGGTCATGCAGAAATATTTGCATCAAAGTATGCGAGATCTGGCTGTGGCTGCGAACATTGCCATCTTCCAGGATGTTAATCCGTATAGTTTGGTACATATTAAACCAGTGTTGCAGAGATACATGCTCCTTTCTTCCTCAGTGTGGAACTTCTGTACATACCAGAATACGTCAACAGAAAGGAACTCGCGAGACAGTCTATTGGCACCTGCTCACGCTGGTTCCTAGCTCGCAGAGTTTTTCCTACCCTCGAGATAGAGGCGATATGTTCTTCCGAAACGTCGGTTAACACAATATCTACACGATGCCACATCCCAGAAGACGGCAAACTTCATAGTCACCGCCGTGAAAACCTCAAATCTTACGTCTGAGATTTCATTTCATTTTGCTGTACAGCGGAAGGCGAAGGTAACTTCGTTATCTGGTGCAGCCTACAGATGTCACCACTAGGCCAGGAGGAGAAGAAGAAGAAGAAGAAAGTAGTGCATGTTCTTACCAGAGAAGAGTAAGCAATCACTACAACTTGGGGTTCGGGTAGATCTATTTTGTATTTAAAGGGGAAAGTACCCCAGTACCCATTAGATAGGCTGCTGGGAGGTCTCAGAGCTGGTCTGGATTCTGTGGAGAAGCAAAATATTTGTAACCCTTACCGGGAACCGAACAGGGGCAACTTCACCTCTTACCTGGCAGAGCTTCAGACTCATAAGTCTCGTGTATTCGTCAATACTTAGCAGAGAATATTAGCCAGCTTGCAGTTTTCCCGCCGAAAATGCCTGTAGTTTCGAAATGCAGAGTTAATCCCTCTTTCCGAAATACAAAAATCTTCTTACTATAATAATAGCAATTTCAATATCCCGGTGCTTCCATACACCGGACACAGCAGACGCGCTCTCTAAGCTATGAATTATCTTTGCTAGCTTGAGCACTGGGAACGCGGGTTCGAATCCCACTCAAGGTTTGGATGTCTGCATGAATTTATTATCTGTTTTTATTGTTCTGCGTATAAGTAGAGGCTTTGCGACCGGCTGATCTCCCGTGCAAGAAGTTTTACTGTCTGCGCATAAGATTAAGAAAAGGGTTGTAGAGCCACAGATAGATAGATAGATAGATAGATAGATAGATAGATAGATAGATAGATAGATAGATAGATAGATAGATAGATAGATAGATAGATAGATAGATAGATAGATAGATAGATAGATAGATAGATAGATAGATAGATAGATAGATAGATAGATAGATAGATAGATAGATAGATAGATAGATAGATAGATAGATAGATAGATAGATAGATAGATAGATAGATAGATAGATAGAATATAAATTCGAACCGTTGAACTTCCAGCTAGGAATCCATGTAGAAAGAGAAGTGAAGTGTTCCTTCTCACCATTCTTCTTGCAGAAGGGGACCTGTTTGATTTTTTGTTACGAATACTAGATCTCCCGTTGAATGTAGGTCGCACGGCTATCAAGATATATTGCGTGTTTCATAAAGGGTTGAGACCCTTTATGTTTTCTCGAAAAATAGTTTCACGCACTAGGCAAGCAGGCTCTTCCTTATTCGGAATACTTCACAGATAACTTTGCGTTTACTCCAGAACCATGAATGAAAATATAAACAACGGAATAACTGTACTCATTCATAAGATATTTCGAACGCAGCTCAATATATGTATATCATGTTGACAGCTACGCAGGTGGCATGGACTCCTAATGTTTGGGTTGAATATAATTTCGGAAATTGAGATCATTTGATTTAGAAGTGAGATTGATTTTATAGGCTATAATTATGTATTTTTGTATTTCGTGAATATATGACAGCGTTTTACTTCGTTAACGGGAAAAAATTTGGCTGTCGATACAACAAAATTTAATTGAGTAAACAAAGTTAACTCTAAAAATTTAGTTTATTTCAGTAGCTGTTGCTTGTTTCGGTTCTAGCGGAACTTCCTGCAGGCAACTATATAAATGTACGTCTGTAGTTAATTGAATGCCTAATATGGATTTATATTGGTGCAATGCATATAACAGCTCCTGAATATCTCGTAAAGTTAAAATTCAACTAACTAAAGGGAATTTGTAGAAGTACCTGGTGATGATCCTATGTTGGCCGAAACACGTAATAGCCACTGAAATAAACCTTAAATCCGTGGCTTTAGTCAGTAAGCGTACTATATCGATCGAGGGACCGCTTCTTGTCGGCGAAGCTAGTAACAACTTTAGCGGATAGAAGATGTCGCTGCGCAACGAATCCCCACAGCCGTTAATTTCGGTTTTCTAGACCGGAGCCGTTACTTTTCCATTCAAGTGACTCCTCAGATATCCTCACGATGCTGAGTGGACCCCGTTCCCGGCCCACTACTTCTCAGAAAATCTGGTAGCGCCGGGACTCCATCACGGGACATCTGGATCTGTAGCCAGTAACTCTGACCACTATACCACAGAGGAGGTGTGAGAATTACTTTGGTTTATTTAATTAAATACATTTGTGTCGATGTCCTAAAGTTTTCCCGTTAATTATGATACACAGCAAGATTAATACCACGAAGACAGTTAGCGTTGTGTTGTACTTAACTGCAGCAAGATGAACGTAAATGGATGGAGCAATGAGCTCGAAGTTCAATGTAAAGGGAGCGTCTCACTTTCTGCCGTCTATAGGATTTGCTGCATTAAGTCCATAAACGTACCCTTCTTTGACGTCAGTAACGGCGACATCTGTGCATTATAACCCTGCTCTCAGTGGGTCGACTACCTGCGCGATCTCTCCAAAACACCGAAGCTTTCAACATTGGTTACTCCTCCCATTATCATAATAGGCCTGTATATTCCGGAATAGTTCGAAGTGGCCATTTTAAGGGTTAGACGCGGTCGCACCTGTGGCTAAGCCCCACGCCATTACAAGACGTACGAATGTGTAGGGGTTATAGGTCCAGTCATTCTGAACCTCAGAACTAGGGGAGGGGTCAGTGAATAATTAGCTTCACGTTTCAGTCACTTTACCCTCGTCCCCTTCAAGGATTCGATAGGGGGTTCAATGGATCTTTGAACGTGTATAGACGTGGTAGAGAAGATAAAAGCCTCCGCCCGTACCTCGAACAGAACACGGGACCTGCAACTTCTAGTCAGTCACCATGCTTCCACAGATATTTCGTAAATGCGTGATTTTTTTTTAGAGGTGTGGGTCTAGGCCTAAGTCCCTTGTACTGTGATCACTACTGGCCTATTGTACCAGCTCCAGATGATAGATGAGGGTGATTGTGGAGCAATTGGTGGAATGAAGAATGGCAAGGGAAGCCGAAGTACTCGGAGAAAACCTACCCCAACGCCACTTTGTCCAACACAAATCCCACATATCTTGACACGGGCTCGAACTCGGGCCGCAGCGGTGGGAAGCCAGCGACTAGCCGCCTGATCTATGGCACGGCCAAATGTGTGAAATACCATCCAAACATCGTCTTTACTTGCAGAAGTCTTCAAGCTAAAATGTAGTAGGCCTACATAAAGTGAGAGCAGTACAAGACGCAGTTAAAAGCAGCATTCGAATGTCAGTCTGAGTATACGGTCTAAAGTAAAGAAAGAGTAAACTAAGAAAATATTTCATCTAGACGGGGGTACACACAGAATACTAACATGATTGAGAGAAGAAAATACCTCAACAATGTTAAAGTTATATATAGATTAAATTATATTGTCACGTGTAGGGAGGTAGGTGTGACGAAAATAACGAGTTCGATTTCGAATGATTGGATTTATTGGCACTTCGATTACAACTTCTCTTAATTACTATTAATACAGAGCTATTGCTGATTGACACAATTTCCAATTCGCCGTTGCACACGCACTAGGATTCTCAGTTTCCACTAGTCGTCTCCTAGCAACGGATCTCAACAAAGGAATTAGCACTTTCGATCACTGTGAAGTCTTCTTGCTATTTCGTCTTAAATCACTCTGGAACTTCGGAACTAAAAATTCTTCTGGACTCACTCCTCCAGCTTATGACTGACTCGTAACTCGTGACATTTTCGTTGGACCAGTGGTTCTCATGCTTCTTTGCTAGTGGCCCACTTCTGAGTTTCATTCCCTTCTATGACCACAACTCCTCGCAATGTTTAATTATAATAAATGCAATATTTGTAATAAATATGTACTTTATCAACTCACTTTTATTTAGACTATATATTATTTGTTTATAATATTTTTTCCCCTTGGCACTACAGCCCCAGTGGGCCTAGGCCTACCTCCATGAACTTCTCCGTTCACATCGGTTTTTCTAGATCTTAGACATACAATAGGACTCCTTGGGCGGGTGATCAGCTCGTCGCGAGGCCTCTACCTGTATACAAACACAGAAAAACGCACACAAACTTCCATGCCCTGAGTGGGATTGTTTATAATATAAGGAGTACTAATTAATTGATTCACTTTTGAAATTTATGACTGCTCTATTTCTAAATTTTTAAAGATTTGGAAAATTTTGGAAGTTAATATTCATAAAAATTACTTTGGAAAGAACCTGAATGAACTAAAATAATTTGAAGTGGTAAATTACTGCTAGAGCCTCGTCAGTGAAAACAGAATGCACTATGTGAAAGACAGGCTGACTGTAGAATAGGAGAGGCTTTGTGGGAGAGACTGCAGTGTTTGTGTTACTAATGAGAGATTTATAAAGTATACCGTTGAGACGGATTCAGGTGGCACGATGTGCATACCAGCATTTACAGGTTCAGGCATTCAGATAGTACTAAAATGATTGCCGCAACAATTTCAGAGGCTGCAGTGTCGGTGCTATTGATGGAAGAGATTTATAATGTAAGCCTTTTGATAGTTTCGTGCGACATGATGTAAATACCAAATTTCGTGATTATCGATTCAGGCATTCAAGTATTCCTAAGGGTATTACCTCAACAATTTGCGCAACTATAGTCTTGCTATTACTGACGAAAGGAATTTTTTAATTATTCCGGTCAGGTAGGGTCAGGCTGCATGATATACAGACTAAGTCTCATGACGATCGATTCAAGAAAGCAGATCATATTAAGCTTCTTACACCAACAATTCGAGAGGCATTAGTGTTGGTATTACTGATGTTAGGGATTTATGAAACATGTCATTGAGATGACTATATATATGGTACAACTGATGCAACAAATTCCATGAAGACTAATGTAGGAGTGCAAGTGATATTAAGGTTTTGACTCGGCAACGTAATATTAGTACCACTAATGCCGGAAGACGTTTTAAGTACGCTTTAAGTGCGACGATTGGTCCAGGCATTCAGGTAATATTAAAGTTACACCTTAGCAGTTTGAGAGGACTTTATTTTGTCCTTACTGATGGGTGGGTTTTATGTAGTAAGTCTTGAAGTGGCATGATATACATACCAAGTTTTGTGAAAATTAGTACAGGCGTTCAAGCAATATTAAAATCTTGCCTTAACAATTTTGGAGTCTGTAGTGCTGGTATTGCTGATGGGAGGATTTTGCAAGTGCTCCATTGAATTAGTCTCAGGTGTCATGATATACACACCAAGTTTCATAAACATTTGTTCAGACATTCAGAAGTTAATTCTGTGGGATACGCGCAACAGACACACGACGATCTAATACGCCTACCATTAATTTTTCAAAATAGGAAAGTAGGCCAAAAGTACGTGTACAATTTTATATTATGTTGTAGAATTTTGTAAACCGTGGTAGCGCACAGGGTCAATTTTGTAAAGCCATCTTACGAAGGGAATGCGTAGTAGTGAATGTTTATCATTAACATCACCAGTCGATACGACTACAGGAGTAAGGGGGGCGGTTGGTACGTACGTTACTGCCCTTGGATGTAACTCCGGCTGAAGGCGATGAAAATGTTTGCCACCCCTAAAGCGCATGATGTGTAGAAGTAAATGTTAGATACCCATAGGTCCATGGTTGTTAAAATTAATTTGTAAGCAATTAGTGCTGCAATAATGCACTCACGAAATGGTGTACGAACTGAGCTACAGTGATTGGAAACGGCTTCCATTTCAAAACATAGATTTAGATTTAGATCGTAAATTCTGTCTGCCTACATTCGTAAACAAACAATATCTTGAGTGTGAAAATAAAAATAAATCACGAAAAGCTATTCCCATAAAATCGTTTCTATGGCGACACGATCGTGAAGAAGTGGAGGGGAAAATTAAATTCATATGGAGCCTGTGCGGTGTTGGGATACGCCTGTCTTGCACTTCAACTTGATAGCGCTACGGATAACATAGCTGATAGGCAGTGTCTTACCACTTAATGGAATTGAATTGCAATAAATATCATAGGAGATACATGTAAGAATATGAAGGAGCACTTGGTGCCTAAACATTCCAGTCTCTTCATGCATTCTTTGCTGCTAGTGGTTCACTGCGCCTGTCATTTGCATGATCACTTCTGCCTAAAATGTTTGGGCCAACTTTTTCTTCCCTTGGCACTACAGCCCCAGTGGGTCTAGGCCTACCTCCATGAACTTCTCCGTTCACTTCGGTTTTTCTAGATCTTACAC
>NW_019718619.1:5624987-5924626 GCF_002891405.2 Cryptotermes secundus | reverse complement strand
ATTATTATTATTATTATTATTATTATTATTATTATTACTATGGCTCTACAGCCTTTTGTTGGGCCTTGACCTCTTTTTCAGTTTCTTCATCCTACACACAGTCGGTAGGACCCCTTGGACGGGGGATCAGCCCGTCGCAAGAACGTTACCTACACGCAGAACAACACAAACATAAAATAAATGCACACAGACATCCACTCCTTGAGTGGGATTCGAACCCACGATCCCAGCCTTCGAGCGAGATAAGAGAGTTCATACCTCATAGGGCGCGACCACAGTAATCGGCAATTAGAGACGATAGAGAAGTAAACCTATCTTCCATTCCGGTCCTTCTTGAATGGAAAGATTCTTCGGCCCATCATGTGATGGTATGACTGTCCCGAATGGAAATAATAATGTTATTATTACTGCAGATGGCGCCGATGATGATAACAACAATCGTAATTGTAACATAATTCGGAAGATATTCAAAATTGCAGAGAACAAGAAATTGTTCGTTTGAAAGGATTCCATCCTATACACATGCAGACACGAGGACAAGATTCTAATTAATGACTTTTTATTGTGTGATTCCAAGAAGGTTAGCTTTGTTGTTTTTGTGTTTAATTAATTAAGCAGCACGCCATGAAGACGTATGGGGAGTTGACGTATAACTCCACCATTATTGACCTCGGCACTAGATGAGGTGAGTTTTTAGCTTCACACTCCGGCCGCTTTACCTCTGGGGAAATAGCTCCCGATACCCGTTGAGATAGGGGCTGGGTGGGCCCCACAGCCAGTCTAGCCGCTGTGGAGAAAAGAAAATCTTGCCTGCCGGGAATCGAAAGTCGGACATCTAGCCCGTATCCTGATTATTAATTTGAACTGGACAGAAAACCTCTGTTCTACGACATTCTTCTGCCGAGCGTGTTGGCATAGCTGTAGCGCTCTAGGTTCGTATTAGGGGGGTACTGTGTTCGAGTGTACGGAACTGCGGTTATTTTAATTGAGTTTCATTTTGGTTTTTCGCAGTCCCTCTAGGCCATTAGACGGGGCAGTTCCTCAAGTACGCCATGAAAATTTTCTTAAAAATCCTTGCAAAATCATCTATTCTATGTACACCATATAGCATTTAGCCTAGGTACTGAAAGCGTTGTGAAACATAAATATTGTATTTAAGCATCCTGTTGCTTTAATATATCATTTATTGCGATATTTCTTGACTTAAAATATGTGGACTTTAATTAAAATCAATAAAACTAGTTAAAATTTCAGTACGTTGCTTGGGGTCATCGTCCATTCAACCAAACAACCCTCAAAGACTCCTACGCCATTTGAATGGAATTACTAAAAACAGAGATAACAGTAATCAATAGTCGATATTTAGATTATGACCTCAAACTGAAATACGAAGACCGTACTACATTGTACTTATTTGTCATACTCCGTTCGTATGTTGTCGACCTAGCAACAGCTGCAGCGCGGGAGGCTGGTACTGAGCACACGCTGGATGGCTTGTATTGTACCGAACCCAAGTAGCGTGCGCAATGCGATCACGTGATCGCCCACACTTGAAGGTTGCTCGCTGCCATCATACGTACGTACATGTATGTGCAAGAAGAAGAAAACGAAGTTGAACACACATGCAGAGTCGGGGCGCCTTCACTTTTAACCTCTTGCTCCTTCCTATACTCCGGATAGTGAGTATGTAATCCTAGATCATGCTCAACGTACGTTCAGGAACTGCAATTGCAGGAGCTAGGGACATTTTTACGGCAGAAAAGTTACTAAAACGAGTTTAGTGGAGTGCAGTGGTGTTGAGGGGGAAGGGGTTTTCCTTACTACGGCTGCATTCCTAGACCAACTGCATTCTATGCTAGTGCAAGTGCATCGATGACGTCAGGAACATGCAAAGGAAATTGTGTTTTTATACTGGAAAGCGAAAATTTTACTTCTAAAAGTTGGGGGAAAATTAAAAAAACGTTTTCTTTTCAAGCTTAGTATTTTTATGTTGGCACCAAACCACGAGGCCATGATCGAGTTTTGTTGCTTTTTTATCTGCCTAATTTGTTTGTTCCTTTAGCTTTTTTTTCTCTCCCCCCACATTCTCATTTCTTTTCTTGACATGCGCTGTTTAGATTGCGAGCTCTAAGGAAATGCCCAAACCTCTTATACTGTCATTATTATACATAACCTGTATCTGATAAAATGTTTATCGTGGGCCATGCAAATTCGGCGTTCCATATAATGAAAGAAAAATCTTTGGAAGTTCTCAACCGGTTACTGATGTATAAGTTCCAGTATTCCACTTCTTTGTTACCGATTCTCTTCCTTCTTTCGACATTGTTATGGCTTGCATGAAATTGATTTATTTTCATATATTAGGTCCTAAATTCTGAGAAATATACTGCCTTATTTGAAGGTACGGGATTAGTATTGCTATGCATTCATTGCCTAGTTTATCGATCAACGTCATTAAGATCTGAAGCATTCTGCCTTAGTCATACGCGAGAAAAATATTATTAATATTCACGATTGGGAATTAAATTTAAGATGGATCTGTGCAACAGTGGATAGATGATTTTTACAGCAAATAACCGAAATTAGTGTGTATTTCTTTTTTGTTCAACTTTATACTTGTATATATTGCATTCCGAATATATTGATTATGAGGGGGACATGTGCTTATAGAAGGTATGCTAACTCGCCAACTGTGTACCACGCACTGCATGCGCGCGCGCCAAGTTGTAACTACAGAGAAAAGAAGAGGAAAGAACTAGTTATGACGTCAACGGGAGTCGAACTCCAAACCTTCGCATTCCTGTTCTCCTTGGAGCACGTTGCAATCAGGCAGTCACCGTTAGAGTATTCTGGTTGTAAAACTTGTTGCTGATGTCACGCATGGCTTATATTTTTACGAGATAAGCATTTCTTCATGCACGTGCAGCATTGCCAACTTGCTTTTAGTCCTTCGCTTTGTTGCCTACTGCGTCTGAGCGGTGTATTTGATTCACTCGCTATCTGCAATATCCGTGTAGTAACGCGTTTGTCTTGGCGGGATGAGGATTAAGGGGATTTGAATTTGTGTAGTAAATACACATTTTAAATCAGTAAAGGGTTCTTAACGCCGTAAAATGTACATGAAAGGAATATTGGATATGGAAAGCAGAGCAAAATATTCCTTAAATATATTTCGAATGTACACGTATATTGCTTTAAAATTACTTCACACTGAATAAGCAGTTGTTGGAACACGTAATATGTCTATGAGACGCAGGAATGGAGTCCCTGCAAATTAAGATTTTTTACTTTGTACATCAAGGATTGCCAACGTTTCCTCTGACAAGTACCAAATGTAGGTAAATATTATTTAGGCCCTACTAATCAGAAGTGATGCCAGTATTCCTCTGTCCTCGTATTGCTCTGTGCTGTTACACCTTGTTACACAGGCAGTGAATTCGTGGCTTGTGCCTTGCTCTTTCGAGAGGAACAATTCATAGATGGCTCCAGACGTTAATATACTAGAGAAAACCTGTAATTTCCAGTTTCAACTCCAGTCCCAGTCGGTAACAAACTTGAAGCCGATAACGTATCATTGGTTGGCCATCCCTTTTACACAGGTAGTAAGAAATAATAATAAATGAAAGGGAGGTGTGACGTGCTAAGAACCGGAAAAACAATGAAGCGGAAATACCCTCCTCTGTCATAAGATTCTTGCTGCCAACCGAGCCTCCTTCCCAGTGCTTACCAACAAACACTTCCCAAGGGGAAGAGACGACAAGAGCGTGAAGCTCGTCATTCACTTTAATCTGCCATTGGAGAAAGGAAGATTTTTCTTTTTTCATGTCATCTTTACACCTGCAGGGAAGTCACTGCTGTCGTTACGAGCTATTCGTGATTCACTATATAGTGCTAAATAAACAAGGGACACAGGCTCAGCATTATGAACCGTACTGTAGTTGACATGGGCAGTAAGAAAAACAGACGAACAGAGAATATCGACATAGGAACGAAGCGTTTGAAGACAATTTGTGGTTACATACTTAGATCATAGCTACAAGTTGGAAGGTCATAGGATCGAATCCCGATGAGATGGATCTTTCCAATTGACCTAATCCTTCCAGCCGCATTATGGCCCTGGGGTCGACTCAGCCTCTAACAGAAATGAGTACCAGGAATTTACCTGCGAGTTAAGGGCTGACAACCTCACCGTCATCTGTGAGCCGATTGTCTGGAAAATGTGGCTGCCTCAACATCTCATAACCCTATGGGCTTCCACGGCCTGTTACAGGGATACGTTNGAGGAGGAGGAGGAGGAGGAGGAGGAGGAGGACGATGGCGGCGGCGAGGGCGATAAGCTAATCTGACACGTTTACAACGGCTGTTGTATTGCTGAAACGCACCAAGGAACAACGATCTTTAGTTGGATATTTGTGGCCAGAGGGTGCGAGGCCTACTGAAATGTACGGACGAAGGAGAGCTGAGAATGGACATACCTACAAAGTAGTTACAGAAAAGTTTTCGAAACTTTGTTCAGAGGACTGCAGACGAATGTTGATTATATACGTTTCAGGCGGTCATGTACTGACAAAGTGTGGATCATTGCAACTGGGACGACCAGAGAATTGCATTAATGAGTCTTCGTCTGAAATGAGCATCAGGCATGGAAAGAAAGCAAGAACGGCACATAGAACAACGGCAGATATTATATGTAATTTGACATCAGAGAATCTGTGGACCTTTAAACGAAATGCATTAATAAAGAGGCGAGTTGAAGAGAAAAATAATGTGTGTGTGTGTGTGTGCCTAACACATTTTGGCAGTAACTATCTTTTCAAGACTTATAAAAAATTGTCTTTTATTTTTAACTTAGTTTTCCTTCCATGTACCATGAATAAGAAAGAAAACATTAATCATCGTTTAAGTCCAGAATTACTGGGTTTCTGAACTTTATCCATCGTCCGGTATTCTAAAAATTTGAGATTACAACGTTTCGGAAACTCAATCTGTTTCCTTCCTCAGATAATGGAGGGAGACACCTGCTCTGTTGGGTCCCTAGCCAAAATCAATCATTGGACAACGAATGCTAAATCAAAGTAAAAGTCATTTTGCGGCTGACGGTCAGTGAATCAGTCTTTCTTGGTGTCGAGCCCCATCTGGGATTCATGACCAGATGTTAGATTCAGTTTGACTGTTACTCTCTTGTCCTTGTGGGGTACCCTTTCTGACGAGAGGACAGGCCTATCATTTGTCAGTCATCTTCATCAGTAATATCAGTTGCCAGAAAGTACAATATATTTTAATTTTACATGTTTCTCTTGTTGTTAAATATTTATATACAAGCAAGTAAGTAAGTAAGTAAAAGTAAAGGTATCCCTGTAACAGACCGTGGAGGCCCATAGGGTTGTGAGATGTTGAGATTCCCACATTTTCTAGACAATCGGCTCATAGATGGTGGCAAGGCGCCGGCTGCCCTTTACCCCCAAGAATATTCCAAGAATATTGCTGGTACTCATTTCTGTCAGAGGTTGAGTCGATCCCAGGGCCATGGTGCGGCTGGAAGGATTAGGTAAACTAAAAAAAAAAAAATCCAATGACCTCATCGGGACTTGAACCCGCGACCTTCTCCTTGTAGCATAGTGCCTCAACTAACTACGCTACCGCGTGCCCCCTTATATATATATATATATATATACAACACATACAAGGCCTCTATCTGTCCAGGTTCAGTACAGCAGATTATGCCTTTTTTCTAGCAGCTTCCGCTACAACGGTAGTCTAGTCACTTCACCGCCTCCAAGTTCAATCCTCTTATGTTCTCTTTGTCTTGTTCCTCCCTGTCCAATATTGCGAACATTTTCGTTGTCTTGATTCTGTATGTCTTCTGCTTCTTACCTGCATATTTTTGGTATATAATCATATAAGTAGAAGACGTAAGAAGATGCTGGATGACTTTGGGGACAGAAGAGGATATTTTTATTTGAAGGAGAAAGCTCGAGATCGCATTAAGTGTTCTGGAAGAGACTGTGTACCTGTCGTCTGACAGATTACTGATGAATGAATCATATAAGTACGGAATTTTAGGCCCAATCGACAGAGCTAGTCAGTGTCTCCGGACGCCGGCACCAACACAAGATCAAACACAGCATAAAACGTCAGTTCTTGCCTTGTGTTGAGTCTGGTGTCCGGAGACAGGGACTAGCTCTGCCGATTGGGCCAGCTGAGTAAGCGTATACCTGAAGTTGGAGGTAGAGTCCGGTCTTCGACACGCCGTTTCTTCATGGGAAACAGAACGATGACTAATGTTTCCAATGTCAATAATTGTATTATTACATCATCGTCACAAACCTTTAGAAAATTTTCCAAATGGAATAATTCTGTTTTTCATCTTTCCGTTGTCGTGTTTGTAACTTTATTCTCCTTTCTTGGAGACTGAGCTCTACGCCCCATTGTGGGCACACTGACATTACTTTGTGCTGTAATATGTATGTCTTGTGTAGGACAAGTTGGGCTCTAAGCGAAATTACTTCATTTCCTGAGGGAGGTGTTACAAGGTTTTAAGGATGAGGATTGGGTATTTATTTCTCCCTCTCTGGCTCATAATAGTGTGCAAAATGGCACTGTGTTCTAAATATCAGGGCTCAAATATATGGTAACTCATAAAATTACATCGTAAAAACATAGTTTTTAATGTCGGACAAGAATGTCATATACATTGAAAACCTCCTGGATTTGTGCTACAGGTCTGTTATATAAGCACCACGCTAAGAGAATATAATCCAGCCATAAATTTTTATAATGAGTTTACTTGATGAAAAGTAACATTATGTAACACACCTACATACCAACTGAATTTACTTATTTAGTTAGTTAGTTAGTTATTTAAAGAGGGTGGGTTTCCCCATGCACCGCGACCAATTTGATCTATTGTGCTTCCCTCTTTGATATTCTACCAGTCTCTATACCCTACCGATAAATGGTGCGTACCATCAGTCCCGCCGAGCAAGCGAGTTCGGCCACTTGCTTAGCGGTATCTATAATGTTTCCCCATCTATCAGAGGCCTTAGAGACTATTGTTGGGCGGGAAACGTCCTGGAATTTGGCTCAGTGATCCCCTTTGGGGATATGAGGTTCTTTTACGTGCCGTAAAGTTACGACACGGGACGAACAGCTTAAAGTCCCTCCCGGAGGACTTGTTCCCTGAATTTTTCCGCCCTTAAAAATTCGACGACCTCCGCCGGGTATTTGAACCCGCGTACCACGAGACATGAGGTGGGAACGTTACCTCTAGACTACGGAGGCCGGTTACTTATTTAAGATATCTGTTTAAAATATTTGGAAAATCAAAAACAAATATTTCGACAAGCTTATTAAAAATGATACATAATATCCTGTTGATATACTCGTATGTATAAAACGCTGCCCAGTAAAAAATAAGTTTCACTAATTACATAAACGCTTAACAGCGAGCAAATATTGACAGATCACTGATACTTTGGATTGATCTTGACTAAACGACTAGCTCTATTCTTCATACAGAATTACTGGGGTTTTTGACTCCTTTCTATCGTCCGGAATTCTAGGTAACAGAGAATATGACGTTTGGGAAACTGGATCTGTTTCCGTCTTCAGGTGAAAAAGGAAGACACTTGCTCAGTTGGGCCCCACAGAAAGAGCTAATCTCAATCACTGGAAGGGGCCACTTTCTCACCTGATGACGGAAACAGATCCAGTTTCCAAAAAGTCGGGTCCTCTATTACTTAGAATTCCGGAAGATGGAAAGAGTCCAAAACCCCAGTAATCCTGTGTGTCAACCACAATGGTCAGAACCCTTTAGAATCTCAATCTTCATTCTTCTTAAATGCTTAGAAATCTGCATGTATCTTAAAATAACATCCATGTTGCCGATTCATTATTATTTCTTGGTGGTAAGGCTGGGACTGGGCACAGGACTTTGAGCGTACCCTGGCAGCAGTAATGGTAGTTCTGTCTCTCTAGAGAAAGCAGTTATTGTGCTCGGGACACAGGACTTTGAGCGTATCCTAGCAGCAGTAATGCTAGTTCTGCCTCTCTAGAAACAAGCAGTTCTTTTGCTCGGGGCACAGGACTTTGAGCGTACCTGGCAGCAGTAATGCTAGTTCTGTCTCTCTAGAGGCGAGCAGTTCTTGTGCTCGGGGCACAGGACTTTCAGCTACCCTGGGAGCAGTAATGTTAATTCTGTCTCGCTAGAGGCAAGCAGTTCTTGTGCTCGGGGCACAGGACTTTGAGGGTACCCTGGCAGCAGTAGTGCTAGTTCTTTCTCTCTAGAGGCAAGTAGTTCTTGTGCTCGGGGCACAGGACTTTGGGCGTACCCTGGCAACAGTAATGTTAGTTCTGTCTCTCTAGAGGCAAGCAGTTCTTGTGCTCGGGGCACAGGACTTTGAGCGTACCCTGGCAGCAGTAGTGCTAGTTCTGTCTCTCTAGAGGCAAGCAGTTCTCGTGCTCGGGGCACAGGACTTTGGGCGTACCCTGGCAACAGTAATGTTAGTTCTGTCTCTCTAGAGGCAACCAGTTCTTGTGCTCGGGGCAGAGGACTTTCAGCTACCCTGGGAGCAGTAATGTTAATTCTGTCTCTCTAGAGGCAAGCAGTTCTTGTAGTCGGGGCACAGGACTTCGAGCGTACCCTGGGAGCAGTAATGTTAATTCTGTCTCTCTAGAGGCAAGCAGTTCTTGTAGTCGGGGCACAGGACTTCGAGCGTACCCTGGGAGCAGTAATGTTAATTCTGTCTCTCTAGAGGCAAGCAGTTCTTGTAGTCGGGGCACAGGACTTCGAGCGTACCCTGGGAGCAGTAATGTTAATTCTGTCTCTCTAGAGGCAAGCAGTTCTTGTAGTCGGGGCACAGGACTTCGAGCGTACCCTGGGAGCAGTAATGTTAATTCTGTCTCTCTAGAGGCAAGCAGTTCTTGTAGTCGGGGCACAGGACTTCGAGCGTACCCTGGGAGCAGTAATGTTAATTCTGTCTCTCTAGAGGCAAGCAGTTCTTGTAGTCGGGGCACAGGACTTCGAGCGTACCCTGGGAGCAGTAATGTTAATTCTGTCTCTCTAGAGGCAAGCAGTTCTTGTAGTCGGGGCACAGGACTTCGAGCGTACCCTGGGAGCAGTAATGTTAATTCTGTCTCTCTAGAGGCAAGCAGTTCTTGTAGTCGGGGCACAGGACTTCGAGCGTACCCTGGGAGCAGTAATGTTAATTCTGTCTCTCTAGAGGCAAGCAGTTCTTGTAGTCGGGGCACAGGACTTCGAGCGTACCCTGGGAGCAGTAATGTTAATTCTGTCTCTCTAGAGGCAAGCAGTTCTTGTAGTCGGGGCACAGGACTTCGAGCGTACCCTGGGAGCAGTAATGTTAATTCTGTCTCTCTAGAGGCAAGCAGTTCTTGTAGTCGGGGCACAGGACTTCGAGCGTACCCTGGGAGCAGTAATGTTAATTCTGTCTCTCTAGAGGCAAGCAGTTCTTGTAGTCGGGGCACAGGACTTCGAGCGTACCCTGGGAGCAGTAATGTTAATTCTGTCTCTCTAGAGGCAAGCAGTTCTTGTAGTCGGGGCACAGGACTTCGAGCGTACCCTGGGAGCAGTAATGTTAATTCTGTCTCTCTAGAGGCAAGCAGTTCTTGTAGTCGGGGCACAGGACTTCGAGCGTACCCTGGGAGCAGTAATGTTAATTCTGTCTCTCTAGAGGCAAGCAGTTCTTGTAGTCGGGGCACAGGACTTCGAGCGTACCCTGGGAGCAGTAATGTTAATTCTGTCTCTCTAGAGGCAAGCAGTTCTTGTAGTCGGGGCACAGGACTTCGAGCGTACCCTGGGAGCAGTAATGTTAATTCTGTCTCTCTAGAGGCAAGCAGTTCTTGTAGTCGGGGCACAGGACTTCGAGCGTACCCTGGGAGCAGTAATGTTAATTCTGTCTCTCTAGAGGCAAGCAGTTCTTGTAGTCGGGGCACAGGACTTCGAGCGTACCCTGGGAGCAGTAATGTTAATTCTGTCTCTCTAGAGGCAAGCAGTTCTTGTAGTCGGGGCACAGGACTTCGAGCGTACCCTGGGAGCAGTAATGTTAATTCTGTCTCTCTAGAGGCAAGCAGTTCTTGTAGTCGGGGCACAGGACTTCGAGCGTACCCTGGGAGCAGTAATGTTAATTCTGTCTCTCTAGAGGCAAGCAGTTCTTGTAGTCGGGGCACAGGACTTCGAGCGTACCCTGGGAGCAGTAATGTTAATTCTGTCTCTCTAGAGGCAAGCAGTTCTTGTGCTTGGGGCACAGGACTTCGAGCGTACCCTGGGAGCAGTAATGCTAGTTCTGGCTTTGTAAAGGCACGCAGTTCTTATGCTCTGGCCATTGGCATATGAGCAGCTTTAATATTTAACTTTTTGTCAATTAAACGACCCCTACTTTGTAACATAATTTGCGATATTTAAGTCAGCGAAATGGCTTTATAGGAATTCGTTTCCCAGAAATTTCTTTTTATTCCTCTCGCGTTACAGGCGCCTTCAGAAGAGGTCGAGGGCCCTCGTATGGTATCCATTTCGAGGGAAATATTTTACGGTAAATAACGTGAGTTGTTTCAGCTGGACGCTTGGAATTTGTAAGTGTGCCGTGGAGGGCGGTTAACGTGTTTTGTACAAAAATTCGAAGTATAACGGGGTGATTTGGAACTGGTTGGAGGAGACCCAGCTACTTTAAAATATTTTTTGTTCCTACAGAGAATGTCAAAATTATCTTAATTCTACTTGGCCAAAACATAAGAGGCCTAAACGGTTTCATTGCGAGATTGCGCCTGTCGTTATGGTTTTAGTTTACGACAAGTCCCTTCGCTAGTGTTGATGTCCACTTATCAGACTGTACCTGCATTTCAGACGCAGTCATATTATGTGGGATTCGTGGTGAACTGAAGTTGGACAGATTTCTCAAGGGTTTGGCAGTTTATTCATGGTCCAACCACTGATGCTAAATAAATTTAACAGCATGTGGCGCTCTTAAACAGGAATTCGTCACTGTTGGGGATATTGGCACGTGAGCTGCAAGTTGAATAAAATTCGCCATAGGATATTATAGAATAAGTTTGTTTAGTGGTGAAACTTTTACACTATACAAAAGCAGAGAAAGAAAGCTGTTGGGTGGGAGAAGTATTTATAAATAACGCCGAAAGTGATACAAAGTGTGAAGTGATAACATGAAAAAAATAAGTGTCTGAAAGCGTCAATTCTGCAGTAACATTTTTCCGTTTTAATATTTAGTTTCCAAAGAACCTGCACCCGCTTAAATAAAAAAAAATTCCTCTACTTTTATGGTTGTCACCCGACGATGTAAATCGACTGGTATATTTCGACGTCCCACTATATAAATGTAAATTTATATGATGCAAACGATTTTAGTTGTGTTCAGTTCCCTTCAGCAGTTCGAAGGACCAGTTGTCCTGCCTGACCATGAGCAGTGAGGAGCATAGGGTGTAGGGTTTATAGGTTTTTTCTCGCATTGTCTGTGATTCTGACAAGCTAATAGCGGCCATGTCGTCGGATAAGGTATTATTGCCGTCAGAAGTAGCGGGGGTCAGGAAATAAGATGGTAGAAAAAATGTAAACTAAGAAATAAGTTCGCGTTACTAATATTCGTGACTTCGAGACTGAAGGAGATGATCGTAAGATTAACTTAGATATTTTAAGAAAAAGCGGGAAGAAGCAAAGATGAAGAAAGAGGAAACAGAAAAAGTAACAATGTAACATATTGTGATGGTAAATGAATGGGCAGAGGAAGAGAAAAGAAGGAACAGAAATAAATAAGCCTTAAATTTCCGGATTCCTGTACCTCAATTTACCACTTTCTAAATTCCTCTAAGTACAGAATGTAGTCAAGGCAACATAACCCTGATATAATATTTTGCATTTAAAATTGATTAGACCTGCAATTAATCAACCAAATCCGACTGTCCTCTGGATTTCTTACTGAATGACAAGAAACGATACAGTTATTCAGGCACACATCCGTTTCGCTCTCTTAAACCGCGTTAAGTAGGCTAACTAACTTCAGAGAGCTGAGCCCTTTTTGAAACGCAACTGGTTTTGCAGCTGCTTAACAACTTCTTGAAATTTTATGGAAACCGAAGGCTCATTACCGTGTTCACAAGAGCCATCCACTCAAACTTATCCTGAGCCAGAACAATCCAGTCCAGACCATCACAACCTATCACTCTGATAGTCATTTTCACATTACCCACCTACCTAGGTCTTGGTCTTGCTAGTGGTTTCATTCCTTCTGGGTTTCCCACCAATATCATACATATATTCAGTTTCTCCATTCGTGCTACATGCCTGCACATCTCATTCTCCTTTACTCCATCATTCTGCTTACATTTGGTGAAAAAGTTCAAGTTATGGGGCTCTTCATTATGTCGTTTTCTTCAGCTTCCAGTCATTGCATCTCTCTTCGGTCCAAATATTCTCATCAGCACCCTGTTCTCAAAGACCCTTAGTCTGTGTTCCTCCCTTAATGTCAGAGACCAAGTTAGCATTGAAGTCTCCTAATATTTTGGTATGGTATTTAGGGAATTTGTCGAATATACGTTCTAGTTGTTCGTAGAAGCTGTCTTTTATATAATCGATTCTTTCTTCTGTTGGGGCACGAACATTCAGAATGATGATATCACACCAGCGACCTCTTAGTATTATGGATGACACCCTATCACTAACAAAATCTACCCTCTTAACTGCTGATAATATTCTCTTACGTACGAAGAAACTTGTACCTATTTCATAATTTTCATTCCACTTTCAATAGAAAGATGAATATTCGTTTGCAGGTTCAGTGCCACCTCCGTCCCATCTGACCTCCTGTACTCCCGCTAAATTTAACTTATATCCTAAAGCCCAATCCCCATGCTGGAGGACCGCCCCTTGTCGGCGGTCCATGGCTGCTTATTCAATAAATCACAGCTACTCAACATACCCGGAGGGCGTCTCCCCAATCCGCAACCTGAGGACGCTCCATGCTGTGGTGACAAGACGCCCACCTAACGTGTTAATTAACCTTGTTAAATCAAAAATAAAATTTGAGATGTGCACTGAATAATTGTTGTGTTATTTCGAATTAGAAATGAACAGCTGGCATGGTTACACTGCGTGCAACTAGTACGAACTGTCACCGCTCCAGCCACACTACGGTTGACGAACGGAAGAAAAGAGGCAGAAGGAAAGCTCTCGGTGACATAATGTACATATACTCGTACTTTCAAATGAGAGATTTAATAATTATCAATTTTCTGGGCATTGACCATTGTTCTATGCCTTATTTGAAACAACGTTTCTACCTCTGGACTCTGCCTCCGTCTTCAGGTGAAATGCATTTATATTCGGCCCAATCAATGAAATTATTCCCCAACTCCGGATTCCAATATACACGTATTTGGCATTTTATCTGAGGATGGAGGCAGAGTTCAGTCTCGGAGGCGTCGTTTTAAATAAGAATTGGTACGATGAATAATGTCCAGAACATTAATTATTTTATTAACATAACATCGTCATGACATTTTAGCTCTTATTTCAAAGATTTTAGTTGAAGCAGTTCTGTGGACATTGGCTAGGTCTGCATTTGGTACTGTTTGAGGAGTGCGCGATAGCTTAGAAAAAAATGTGTCGTGTGGTTACGTGTCAGCTGCAGGTTTTAATTGAAATCTGTCTTTGTGATGACGTTTGTGTTCGCTGTGACGTAGGAGGTAGTATTTTGGGAAGCATGACATGAAATGTGCAATACGTGGACATCCATTCCACCTCATCTTCTTACAATTAAAATTTTATTCTTCATCGGAAGTTTATAATGTAGATTTTTCATTGTCATTAATCTAATTGAGAATGTAAACGAACGCAATAAGCTATGAGGTTCTTCAGGCCTGTCGATTGAAAGTGATTGTAGTCCGGCAAATTAAAAAAATCTGATGTTATTCACGACACCTGAATAGAATTCTCTTTTTTATAAATACTGCTCTTTCTGTCGTTTGGGAATCCTACAATTTGCTATTTACAGTAAAAATGTATATCTATAAGCCAGGTTTTCAGCTTTCTAATATTACAAGAATCAGAAGTGCCTACAGCGACAATAGTGTATTTGTGTTTATTAGAAATTTCTTCGATTTTGGTGTAAATTATGTTACAGGCTTTCATGAGTGACGTTCTCCTCTGTTCCACTGAGTCCCTACTGGAAAATTCCGGAAAAAAACACAGCTGCTTCTTCCCCTGCAACTTCCCGAATCCTCATCCTTTCTAATATTCATATTTCTGATTAGACAGTGTTCAGTTTTAATTTAATTTTGCATGTAAACAAAATGAAGAAGTATGTGACTATGGTACATTAGTACAAGTATTACATTCTTGGGCATTATTCATCGCCTTGTCTTTATCTAAAACATTGTCCTGTTTATTGTTCGAAATACAACTTTTCGGAGTCTGGATTCTGTCACCGCCTTCAGGTAAAACCTACTCAGTTGGGATCAATTGCTAGAGCTAGTCCCTACCTCCGGAAAAATAAACAGAACGGTGTTTAGATAAAGACAAGACGTTGGATAATGTCCAAAAACGTAATATTTGTAAATGAAAAGGAAGTCTGAGTGTAAGTATAGCAGATGACATGAAGCAGTGAATCGCTCAACTCTATGGAATGAACTTGTCAACCTAAAGGATAACGCTCTTCGGCTGTGCACACTGGATTAACGGCCTGGCAGAATTGCTTCAAATTAGTGATTTCAGTAGAATAGACGCATTTCCAGCTTCATATATTTCCTTGCTTGGACCAAGAACTCTTTCTCATTTGCCTCCGATACTCAGAGTTTTACAGGGGCACTCGATTGAGGCACTATGTCCAAACCGGAAGGTCGCGGGTTCGAGTGCCGATTAGGTGGATTTTTTTCAATTTACCTAATCCTTCCAGCCACACTATGGCTCTGGGTTTGACTCAGACTCTAACAGGAATGAGTACCAGGAATCTTCCTGGTGGAAGGGCGGTCGGAGCGTAAGGCTGACAACCTTACGGCCATCTGTGAGCAGATAATCTAGAGGAATTATTAGAGCCTCTATGTTTCACAACCCTCTAGGCCTTCACGGCCTGTTACAGGGATAGCTTTACAAAAAACAAACAAACACCGTGATTTTAGTCCGCAAGCGAACTATACCGACCAAGCGACCGCCGCTTGTCGGCGAAGTTAGTGCCAACTTTTGCGGATAGGGGGTGTCGCGTGGTTAGCGCTTCGAATCCCCACGGCCGTTAATTTCGGTTTTCTAGACCGGAGCCGCTATTTCCCTCATCAAGAGGCCTGCTTTCGAATTATATAGAAAATATCAAACTGACTCATATTTTATTTAGGACATGTAGCAGTGTTGACCTAGGACTTCATTCTCTTCTTATCAGAGTGTTCCAAAATGCATTTTTATCAAATTTGATTCTTACAGTTTACATGAAGTTACCTACTGAAGCAGCATTTTTTAAATTAGTCAGAATTACAACTAGCACTGAAGACAATACGTAGCAGTGTTTCTCAATCACCGGGTCAAGGCTCAGTACCGGACCCTGGCAACAATTACGCCGGGCCCTCGTCTTATAGGAAAAAGAATTTACCGGGCCGCTGTGTGACGAAGGTTGAAAACCACTGCTGTATTGGACTCAAAGGTCTGTTTAAGTCTAAAGTGAGGACTGTATCCTTGGATGTGACGTCAGGTGGTCCAGCAGAAAATCAAGGAGGAACCTACTGCTTCAGTCTGCAATAGATGTGCTTGTATTTCGTCTTTTTTATTGTTTCATTTGCTTACTCTTCCGCCTAGAAATGGAAGCAAGACAATCCTCCGAGACATAGGCAAACTTCTACCAGACTACGAGGCATAATATCCCAGAGTATAATGCTATTCATAGCCACCACTGTGAGATCATCAAATCAAACTCGTGTAGACATGGTTGGTAAGACAGAGTTTATCTTTGCATGTATGGATTGCGAGAAAGCGGAAAGGGCAGTTCATCCAGCAGAGTAGAAGGATATTCTAAAATTACTTCGTAATGCAAATTTATCTTTAGGGTCCAAATTAATTTTTGCTTCGAGTTGTTTACGCTCCACTACACACACCGATATAGCTTTCCATAGAATTCATCTGGGTTTTCTCTTGAACCTCCTCCTTTCTCTCCTTCGTAGACGTTTCGGTATCCGAGCCCGAAATAGTACTCGTCTGTAAAATGTGCTTAAGTCACAGTGGCTGGTGTGCGTACATTGTGAATTAGGCGTGTTATGTTACTATTCCTATATATTCCTGGAGTGGTTAGTGAGCCGAGATACGGGCCCAGCACCAAGCAACCGCGAAGCAGACATCCACTCATTCGAGGCTGCTATGTAAAGCAGAGGTGTAATAAGAGTCTTTACGTAAGTGATCGTTATTAGCGTCGCCTGAATGGTGAAATATTTCATGTGCTATTACGTTATTCATTTGAATGGGAGTTTCAGGAAACGTTAATTTACATAAAGTTACTTATCATCATCATTGTGTATGATTGCATCAAGTAAAAGATCGATTCAGTGTATCTCAGTGTTATTTGATGATTGACAACGAAGACCTCTCTGTAGTGCTATGGGGTAGAGTAGCAAACAGTTAAGTCTGGCTGTATAGAAGATAATTGATTTATTAATTATCCGAGAGGAACTCAAAGTTGGCCTGTGCCTGCCCTGCCACGTCATTGTGTATTTTATCTTATTCGCATACAGGAGAGTGACCGTTTATGATCAACCTAATGGCATTTGTTAAAGAGCAAAAATTACGAAGCAATTCGTCCTTCAGTTCTCTCCATCCGGTTTTTATTATTTCCTCTTCAGTAAAAATAGTCGTTTTTCCTTGTCATCGTATTCTCAAACACCCTATGATTCAGTATTCGTTTACGGCAAGAAAACAAATTCTATACATAAAAACAGGCAAGACTTATGAACAGCATTGCCTAATCTTCAGGGATACAGAATTAAATGGTGCAGAAGACGACTTCTGCCACTTATCTCCTGAAAATTAGACAAAAAGAAACGTCAGACTTGTGGGCAACCCACACCGCCACCCTGGCACTGTTGCGAGACCCTTGACTTCAACAGAACTTGTGCAGCAAAATGCCAGATCCTTACAGCAACCCGAATGCTACACGTTTCACCTGGGGTGGCGAAATGTCATCCCGTTTGATCGCGAGAGGGTGGCTTTATGTGCGGACCAATACACGTGACGTTTATCAGTTGTGTAATTGGTTGAGTCTGCTTGTCGAGCGGAGCATTACACATTAGTGGCACTAAGTGTGTGTAGTCACGTAACGTCAACATGTACAATCTTGACCTGCGACGTGTTTCATATTGCGACCCTTCCTCACACCACTTCGATAAGCATGGAACCGATTCAGTCTATTCCTACACAGAGCATCGTGCCGGTTCAAATCAATTCTCCATATATTTTTCTTAAAATATTGGCTCCATGATTCCCAAACTTGTATAATCACAACACATCGAAGCCCTGCAGCTTTCCTAGCTTACGTATATAAGGAAGGCCTCTAGATATGGAGAGTAAGCCGTGAATATAGCAGTGGAGGACGAAAGAGGACCGGTGATCCTGGTGTCCGTTCTTTGGGCCGGAGACTAACACCCCTTCTTTATAAAGGATCAGCAGGTTACCAGCTGCTACACAGGACATCAGAGCCCTTGACAGGGACTCAGCAACTGAGAAATAAGAAGGAAGGTCAGGCGTCTCAACGGCGAGTTCATTGCAACTGACAGGAGCAGATACAGCAGGGTAGGCTCGCAAGTTGAAGCGGTTGCACACAGACCACTGCGGGGAACAGGTAGCCGAGATGATGCTACTAAAGTGGCTCTTATAGAAAGAGCAACTGAAGGAATGGACTGCAATTGATTGACCCAGGATATTGTCTTGTATCTGGCTCTTGTGTACAAGCTATTCTTAGTTGGATTCATTAAATGTGGGGAAATATCATGAAAAGTTCAGCGACTGTAAGAATTGCGGATGATGTCGTGTTCGAATATATTCTCGGAGAATGGCTGTCCTGACTGGGGATTTTTGTGGAATTTTCAAGTCCCTTCGGGGAAATACTGGAAAGGCACCTTAAAACAGACCACTGTGAGTTTCACGTTATTTTCATCTCAACTTTCCTTCAACCATCCTTCCATTCTTTGCTGCATAACCAAGCCAGCTGAAAGAATGTGTTTACAATTTATAGCCCAAGTGAAGGTACAGTTATCCCTGTGCTTAATCAATCAAGCCCTACGCCAAGAAGGCGTATGGGGGAGTGGAGGTACACTTCACTATTCTTGGCCTCTGTACTAGATGGGGGTAAGTTGTCAAATTCGCTCCCTGGCCGTTTTAACCTTAAGTAAACAGCTCCAGTAACCTTTGATTAGGTTAACTTCAGTAAAGGTATGGATGCTATGGTATACAGAAATATTTCTTGCCTTCACCGGGAATCGAACCCCGGCCGTCCAACCCTTAGCTCGTTTCTATAGCGACTGAGCTCTTTGTAACCCTGTACTGCATCTATCATACGGTGGTGAGTTGCTGTTGCTGATTCAAGTTTCACTGCTGAATTCTGGAAACTCTGTCAAGTGGGCAGGCCGCTAGAAGAGAACGAACCAATCTTCCTACCCGTCAGAGCCTTCACATGGACAGCACTTGGCAAAACCATAGCATTCTCCTTCGGGACCTGAGAGAGATGAACTGAAGAAAATTACGCAGTGAGGAACTTCATATTTTGTTCTTCTGAATGTGATTGAACTAAGGAGACTGAGATAGCCGGAACGTGAATCGGGCCATGAAATCTTGGGGGACGAACTAGAAGAAGGTTGGAGAATAATATTAAAACGAATATAATATAATATAAATAGCATGTGACTTTAGAATAAAAGTTAGTACCAACATTTTATCGGATAGCGCAGTTGGTATAGCGACTAGCTACTAGTTGGACGACAGAGGGGTCGGAGTTCGAGTCCCGGTAGTGTCAAGAATTTTCACAACTCCAAGTTGTTCAGACCGGCTTTGGGGTCCACCCAACCTCCTATCCGATTTATACCGTGGCTTCTTGCCCGAAGGTGAAGCTGCCGGGGCGTGAAGCTGACCTCTTTCATCCAACTAGTGCAGAGACCAAGAAAACGTGGGTCTGTCATACACTCCCCTGTACGCCTTTATGGCTTAGTGCTTAATTAGGTAAGTACAAGGACATCATTACGTGCCAAGCGAACAGCCCTGCTTCAGCAGAACTTGAATAGCTGTCAGCTAGGCTTACAGAAACGGGTCCTTCTGCATGTGTTCGTGGTTCATCCTGAAAAAAAGGAAGACAGGTTCAAGGAACTTTTCAAACACGATTAAGAGTCAGGAATTCGAACTAGGTAAATTTCGAATATGATGTAGATTAGAGAGATAAGTGAATTTTACTGCGTCTAAATGTGCGACGAACTTTTAATTCTCCACCAAAAATGTGAGAGTATGGCTCCTTCAGAACACGTATCCCAAGAACAGAATATGAATGCCAACTCCGTATAGGCTAGTCCCTGTTCATAGTTCCGGCTTGGTTTCCTCTTTTGGAGCAGGGCAACTTTGAATAGAAGATGAAAATGAAATCCTCAGCCGTGTGATGACGTACACATGGGAAGGGAAAATGAGACGTGGAAGAAATGTACCGAAAGAGGCAGTTTGCTTGAAGGTGCCCTCTTTCCTGCTCCCAAAGTGAGCCTCGTTAGAGGGCTTCACGTGTTTCTTATCGATCTGGAGTTCGTAATACTGTCACCGGGGGTAAGTGACAGCCCAAAAAGGGGGGAGATACTGAAGTAAACATTAAGACAAGATGAAATAACGAAGATAGGGAAACATGGTGAAGAAACTGAAATGAAGTTAGCCCTAGGTAGCCTATATACTTTTACGGACGTCCTAAGGAGAGCAAAAGGGACGTATAATGATGGTGATTTGCATTGTAAAAGGCTGTGGAAAGAGAGGCAAAAGCTGCTGGGTAAGTACATCATAAAGTCTTCGCCTGGGCAACCTAAAGAGTGCCTTTTTATTCAGGTTGCTCATTTCGAGAATAAGAGGGTTGAATTCAACCAAATTTTCATGATTTCTTTTCGTATTTCGACAAGTACAACAATGAAGGAAAATCGTCAGCAGCAACTAAAGGGCAGGCCTCTGGCCTGCACTGACTACAAGAAAACCTGCCATTCACATTTGCAATGTTCTCTATCTCTGAGATTAACAGATTTTTCTGTTAAAATTTCAGAGACTCATATTTCTCTTCGTAGAAGAATTCTCTGGTACTTTGGCCCATCATTTTGTATTTTCATGGATTCTTCCAGGTTGAATATTACTTTTCCATTGGGTACTTTATGGGAGTCGGGATGGCGCAGTCAGTATAGCGACTGGCTACGGATTGAATGGGCAAGGGTTCGGAATTCGAGTCCAGGTAGGGTTCAGTTTTTTCTCCTCCCCGATTTCCTAACTGGTTCTGGGGCCCACCCAGCTCCATAATAAACGATTACCGGGGGTTCCCCCTGGAGGTAAAGCGGCCGGGGGGTGAAGCTGGTTACTCACCTCTAACAAGTGCCGCGGTCAAGAATTCGTAGAGAATTATTTTGTGGTTTATGTTACGACGCTATCCGAATCTGGAGTATGGACGCATAGCGTCGAATGGTAGCGTAATTGATGAGTGAGAATTTGATAGGAAGTGGTCGTAGCATAATCAAGACACTATTCTGGCATTTTCCTGAAGGGACTGAGCAATACCATGAAAACCCTCAGCCACGATGCTCGGTGGCCCGTTCGAGATTCAAACCGAGTACCTACCACATACCAGTCTGGGCCTATGCTACTTCACTCACGCCCTGAGAAGAATAAATACTTCTCAGAAATTAATTCATGCTGCTTCAATCTTTTATTGTCTTCTGATTTTAAAAATAAGTTTTCCAACATTTATTTTGATATCAGCGCTGGAATAAATTTGTGAAAGTTCGTTAATTTCCTTACCCCTCAAGTTTTCATCCTTAATTGTCTGCTGATTATGCCACATAGACCTAATCTTATGTGTTGAAATTCACGTAAATTTATCAGGACGCATTGCGGGAAATAAGTGAGTCCTGTAATTTTCATTAAAAATTCTATCACAAAAATTTTTAGGATAGCTTGTTTTGTATCAGATGTGGCTTCGGCACTAGGAATCCTACTGATGTTAGATGATATTTGCTCTAAACTGAATTCCGTGGGCTTTCAAGAACCACAAAATCAGTAGCCTGCTAATTACCACGGGCAAAAAAAATTATAGCCCCCTTTTCAAAAAATTATTCCAGAATTACGGGGCAGTACAAGTACCACTGGAGCCGTGTTAAGAGGGACGACCTGAATAAGACGCTGGAAACCAAAGAACAGAAGAAGACGAGTGTGAAAGTACTGGGGAACAGGACGCGGAAATGTGCGGCTTAGACGAATTTTGAAAATGAGCAAAGGAGTGTTGTAACATCCACGCAAAGAAAGAAATAAGAGGAATTCCTGTGCCAGTTTCTTCCGTTTTGATCAGTTCGGTTATGCAACCCACATTGAGCGGGTAATCTTTGTATTGTCAAATTGCAATACGTTTTCTTCCTACGTGCGTACTTCCTACTCAACGCATCGAAGTACAGGGACAACTACGTTATCTCGCAAGAAATATGGGGGGGGGGGGGATTGCGTCTTTANAATTGCGTCTTTAGAACGTAATAATTAGCAAGTTTCCTTTTGCACTGCTAATTTAGTCGTTCGTCCACATTTATGAAAAATATAAACATTTCGAAATATGTTGACACTTCTAATTCAAGGTAAGCCATATAAGTGAATTGTGTCTTATTGGCTGAATTTAATATAACCACATTTTGTAAGAAAATGAAGTTAATTAGATCACACCGACTCATTTCACCAAAAAAAAACAATAGGTTTGAGCCTTTCAGAAAGCAGCAACTTCTTTTTTCTTCGGGTTAAGATGAACTGCATAAGTCGATAAGTGACATGATTAACAAAGAGGACGCCAACAGATGTTGCCAGTGTTCTCGAGAAATGTCATGCGCTTTTAACTTCAGCATCTGGTGGTTGTCTGGTTGGAACTTCTAATACGAGTATAAGCTCCCATGTACACAGAATATTTTAAAGTTCACTTAGTACACGTTAAAACGTTCTCACTTCTAGACTACGCCTCCTTGACAACCCTTGTCTCTGCCCATCTGGCGGAGAAAGGCTTTAGGGTCTACATTTTATCTCAGATGATAGGTAAAAAACATAAAGCTACCTCTCTCATAGACCCGTGGAGACCTTAGGGGTCTAGATGGTTGGCACAGTGATGATGGTGAGGTTGTTAGCCTTACACGCTGGCATCTCTTTATCCTCAGGTAGACTCCTGGTACTCATTTCTGTTAGAAGCTGAGTCCTCCCTCAGGGCCATAGCGTGGCTGGAAGGATTAGGTCAATTGAAAAAACCCAATGAACTCATCGGGAATTGAACTCGCGACCTTCCGGCTTGTACCATAGTGCCTCAATAACTACGCTACCGCGTGGGCCTACAACGTAATCTGTGGGAAAGCAGAAATCCAGATGAAAATGTTCAGCACGGAGAGTCAGTAGATCCTTACTACAAATTAAATTTGGAAGGTGCAATCGCAAAATGACACAAATGTATAGGTTTGCTATGTCAGAGAATGTTTCTCTGCTCTTCTGCGAAGTATTAGATAGGCCTGAGCTATGAAAGGCCTGTAGCTACAATGAGTATATTTTTTTTTTCCTTTGGCGCTACAGCCCCAAGTTTGGCCTTGGCCTACCTCCGTGAAACTCTTCGGTTCTTTAGGTTTACTAGAACAGAGATTCGGTAAGTTTCCTTGGGCGGGTGATCAGCTCGTCGCAAGGCCTCTAGCTGTACATAAACACAGAGAAACGCACATACACACACAAACACCAAAATCCATGCCTCGAGTGGGACTCGAATCTACGATCCCGGCTTCCGAACGAGCGAAGACTGTACATGTCTCAGACCACTCGGCTACCGTGACCATCTCAATAAGTATATATCTAATTATAATTACGTAAAAGTGCAGAATCGAGTAGTCCTGCAATAGGTCTGAGTTGTGCAGACATTGCTATATAATGAGCCTACAAGAAGCGATTGGTTCATTTACCGATTATCATTCCAAAGTGTCTAATTATGTGTTCTGGAAAGGGGGAAATTCATGCGAGGGGAGTAGATAGCTTCCTACGGTGGTCGCATATAAAAAAGAGAACACAAAAGCCGCTCGTTTTTATGGAGTCCTCCTGAATGATTGAAGACACAACAAATGTGGCAGTCCGACAGCGATGGTTAGGCGAGGTTATGATGTAGGCGATTGTTCTTGGCAGTAGTGAGGCGTCATCTTCCCTGTACATACACGCTTTGTTTATAGAGGGGCACATAACGGCCACACTCTAGTTTGCCTGCCATCACTTGATCAAAATTCGGGGGGAAAACTGCATTGTGCACTGGGGCTTCTTCATCACAAATGCACTCCCAGCTAAATCTCTAACAAGGGCAGTGCCATAGCTCAGGAGCTTTGTCGCAGGCCGGGGTTCGAGCCCGAGTCAGATCATGTGAGATTTGTAGCAGACAAAGTGGCACTGGGTCAGGTTTTCTCCGTGTACTTCGGTTTCCCCTGCCAATTCGCATTCCGCCGATTGTTCCATAGTCATCATCATCTATCATCTGGGGCTGGTACAATAGGCCGAACAGTAGCCACAATACCAAGCGGACTCAGTCTCACCCCATGAGAAAAAGAATATCTAACAAATCACATCTTAGAGACTGCTGGAGATAAACGCGTATCTGTGTTCCTTATTCAGGAGATTCGTACATCGACTATTACGTGTGACGTTTCGTGTATTTCTGTATGTCCCCCACTCGGCTTCCGGGACAGTTGAACCTATTACGTGGGAATGGCCATGCCATAGCCCAGCCAGTTTCGGCCTGCTTCTCACGGTGACGGTCAAGATTCACTGCTAAATGAGTATGGAGGAGCGGGTGTATATATCCACATTTTCTTGACCTCGGTGAGTGGTCAGCTTCACAACCCGGCCACTTTACTCCCTGGGAAAAAGCTCCTGGTACCCATTGGATAGGAGGTTGAGTGGGCTCCAGAGCCCATCTGGACGAAGTGGAGAAGAGAAAATTCTTGATCATACCGGGACTCGAACTCCGAGACCTTTATCATCCGGTCCATAGCTAGTCGCTATAGCGACTACGCTAGCCCGGCTCCTGACCTTTCTCTGTACCAGCACAAACTGTTGCTGATGAATGGGGTCGGTGTTTCTCAAGAATCTAGCCGCTTCGTGTTATTGTCACCAGTACCATCGTACAGCACTTTGCCGTGTACTATCATAGGTGGCAAATAATATTAATATGAATCTTAAAGAAATAGTTTGTGACATTGCGACTAAGACCTAAAAGTTTGTGACGACCCTACATAAGTACAAATTTTATGTTTTGGACTTCATCCATTGTCTTGTCTTTAGCAAACCCGTCCTGTTTATTTTTCAAAACACAACATTTCGGAGACTGGATTCTATATCCGTCTTCAGGTAAAACCTACTCAGTTTGGCCCAATCGATAGAGCTAGTCCCTGCTTCCGTGTCCTGAGATAGGGACTAGCTCTATCGATTGGGCCCAACTGAGTAGCTTTTACCTGAAGACGGAGACAGAATCCAGTATCCGTAACGTTGTGTTTTGAGAAATAAACAGGACGGTTTTTGTTAAGGTCAAGAGGATGGATAATGTCCAAAACATAATATTTGTGACGACATTGTGGATTTAATTCCTCTGGCTTATGACAGTGACCCTTGGCTGAGTCTAGTGAACGCGGCAAGAAATATATTGGCAGACGGAGTAAATATAATCACCTCAAGAAGGAGCTAATTGGTTACTTAATTATCGTTTATATTATCTTACACTTACGTCATAAATTACAGATTATATTTTGATTTATGATTGCGGAAACGGTATCGTCACTGTAATAAAAGATACAACTGGCAGTAATCTGAGAGACTTCATGCCGTTTTCTTCAAATTAATAGGATATTATCATATTCTGGATGACTTTGAATCAGACGATACTTTGTAGAAAGCCAACGCTAGTCAGATTTTCGTGCTTTGGTTGGAATGTCTTTGTATTACGTGTATAGAAACAGCGTGCTTGTGTCAGTTCATGCCGAGGACAGTAAGAGTAAGAAGCAAAGTATAGGTTTCCCTGTAACAGGCCGTGGAGGTCCATAGTGTTGTGAGATGTGTAGAAAAAATCATGCCTCGGGCAAGGCTAGAAAGGCTAGTGAAGCGATGGAACCTACCGGCCAAACACTTAGCTGACTCGTGCAGAGGTTGAGGCCGAATCATTTCACGACTGAGTGAATTATACGAGCCATATACTTGTGCCTTATGGCATGTTCAGAGATGTTTTAACTGTCGTAAAAACATCAGTCAAGATTTTAATCTGGCGCAAACGCAAAACTACTCCCTTTGTTTTTATATCATTTAATAGCATGTTCTTCTACAGAAGAACGGATACCGTAGTTCTACATTATAATATACATTGACCTAGTACGAAAGTATGATCTAATCTAAAACGAATTATTCACTTCATCATTTAAACCTAAAGTAGAATTCCCGTGACAATTAAAGATGTTCAATTTTTGCTTCATTATATGTATTTTACATGGGCTTAATTGGCTGACGGAAACTGCCCAAATTATTTTCCTTTTAAAACTCTCTGCAAATCACGCGTCTGCTTTATAAGGCGTAGCTTAGTTTTCACTTCCTTAATGTAGTCGGGGGTGGAGTCCAACTGGGTCCGCTTGGCACGGCGGCCACTAATTGGCATATTGTAGCCTGCCCCGGGTGATTATGACAAAGGGGAATTTGGTGGAATGAAGATTGGCATAGGAAACCGAAGTCCTCGGAGAAAACCTGACCCAGCGACACTTTGTCCACCACAAATCCCACTTGACCAGACCTGGGATCGAACCCGTCCCGCCACGGTGGGAAGCCAGCGACTAACCGCTTGAGCTATGGCGCGGCCCCTTCCTTGATGTAAGCATTATGCCTCATTATATTACAGAATTACATTTACTTGCGGTGGCAAAATTTTCTGCGGAATTCTCATTATTCACCAACTTACTGTAATTCAGTAACATTTACCGAAATACAGAAGTTTTGTCAATGGATTGTATTAATGGACGAAATAAGCATTGAGGCTGGTTAGAAAATTGTCTATGCCTGCATCAAACCGTGTAAAGTATCTATAGGCCCAAACAAAATACATATTTTTCTGTCGAAGATATTTCTTCGAACTTTTCATTGTACTTATTGCAATCATATATTTCCTTTCCTTATTCCGAAAGAAGCACACAAAGGGCGCTTCCAAAGCAAGGCGTCCGAAACTGTGACATATAAAAAGAATTACAAATTATTTGAACTGAGATATAGGATATTATTTTTGTGCCAGAAGAACACAGAGAAGTCTGAATTTGTCGCTCATGTTTTTGGAATTTAATGAATGTGGTGTACACCTATGGGCATGAGTTGGGAAGGGCAATTGAGGCATCTGCAGACTTTTGTAAAAAAAATACAAATATATAAAAAAAAAACAATTATACCAAATATTAATAAAACAAACAAAGCAACAAACAAAATCCGTGGTCTGTAACCCGCAAGCGAACTATACCGACCGAGCGACCGGTGCTTGTCTTCGAAGTTAGTGCCAACTTTTGCGGATAGAGGGTGTCACGTGGTCAGCGCAGCGAATCCCCAAGGCCTCTAATCTCGGTTTTCTAGACAAGAGCATCTATTTCCTTGAAATAACTCCTCAGTAATCCTCATGAGGCTAAGTGGACTCCGTTCCCGACCCACTAAGTTTCAGAAAATCTGGTAGCTCCGGGAATCGAACCCGGGACCTCTGGATCTATAGGCAGGAACTCTGACCAGTAGACCACAGAAGCAGTCACCAAATAGCCTATTAATACCTACCAGAATTTAAAATTATTGTTTTGGGGAATTTTTTCCCGTGTCCTGAATATGAAAACGTGTAACAAGTTCCTAAAACAAAAATTCTTAAACAGCTTAACCATAAGTTTGCTCGCAAAAGCGAAAGATCTTAACGGCGCCCATGTCCACGGACAACCTACTTAACGGCTGCAGTTACTGGCATATCTATTGCAGCTTCGGGCGCTGCGTTGTCATCTTATTGACAAACACATCTCTGTTCTTCCGCAAGCTTTGACGAGCTTTCTAAACCGAGTGACCGGTCAACGTTCATGTTATGAATAGACGTAAAGGAATGAGGTTTCCCTCGACTTCTTATAGGAATGTTTTTGTCTTTTGTCACGTAGTCAGTTCTCCCTACATCGTTCCTGGCGTGGCACTAAGATTGTTTGCTACTCCTATTCCAAGCATCCTTTTATTCAGACAATATTTTGTGCACGTTAGAAACGAACGGGAATAGCGTTTGGTATTCTGTTCACCAGAGTGCGCTATCGTAACAATTTCTCTAATTGTTTCTATATTTGGCCGCTGCTAGCAGCGCCAAAAATATCCTGGAGATTGGTTTTTTGTTTGGCGGCCATCTTTGAATCGACCCAACGTAGACTCCACCTCTGTGCACGTGATTGGATGCCAGGCAATGATATGCCCAGACGCTGTAGCTGTCTCTCTCTTCCCTACGCATACAGCCACTTGTGCAGGCTCCGTAACGAGAACCTAGCTCAACCCTCCCCACCTTTCTATCCGCGGTGCGCTTGGCAAGCCTCAACTCATACAACAGAAACGAAAGCCCGAGTAATCAGAAAAAAGAATTGGAACCGCGAGGAATTTCAACACACCCCGAGATAAAATGTAAACAAACATGTTATGAGAACTGTGAGATTAGTTTTGTAGGTTATGAACTGAAGGATCCCTGAATGTTGTCACTCATCGTTGGGCAGACTGTAAATTAGGAATCGTTTAACTCAGACGTGCTTTAAGAGAGTTTAACTTTACTTATGGTTATTTTTATCTGCAGTAAAAGGAAGGGACACAGAAACCATGTGGCTCAGACCATGTCTCTGTCGACACAGGCCCTTAAGACGACAAATGGGCCTCAGTTCAGGGAATAATTTGGGAGAAAGTAACTTTGTGTAGGTCTTCATACTAACCAGGAATTGAAGGGAATCTAAGGATAGAATTGGAAGAGTTACCTGACCCGAGACTGAGTTTTTGGCAAGGCATACTGATGCATGTGCTAAAAAGAACATTTTTTCGTCTGCTTCTCTGTTTCCTCGCCTTTTTCCATTGCATTTGAAATGAATTTCGATAAAAAAATACTTCGAACTAAAGAATTGCTGGAAGAGAGTCTTGACATGTCATTAAAATTTCTACATGCGCACAAAGTTTTTCTTGTAATTCGCCCTTCTGACATATCTACGACCACAAGACCTGCATTTATGAAGGGAATTTATGGGTTCGAAGTTCCATTCTAACTAATTAGTTATTCTAAGGTATGGTTATGGAACAAAACTAGAAAATCTTCCTTCATTTCTATCAACATTTAACCATTGACTTAGAATACAGAACTTATTTAACTGTGAATTTAAGCCTAATTAATAAGCTCAATGTGAATAAATGTTCGTTTAGATTCGACAAGAAACGTGAGACTTGCTAATTCAGTTCTTCAACAGGTCTATTAACTTTCTTATGACATTTTAAACAGGCTGTGGTTAATATTGAAAATCCAGTAACTGTCTTAAATTCAAAGGGGATTGCGGATAAGAATATACATTTCAATTCTGTTTCGTTTTCTTTCCGGCTTTCATATTATATTATGAAATATTTTTTAACGTATTTCAGACACTCTTCTCACTGTTATATGTTATGATCTCAGCTTTATCCATATTGTACACATAATGAGCGGGGGGAAAAGTATAAATATTTTCTACCTTTACATCATTCCTGGCTCACGGTTTGCAAGAAGAATTTCATTGTACAACCCCTAGGCCTATGCAGTTTTTTTGACATCTTCAGATAAACGTTGGAAAGTCTGAAGCATCCTTCTAAAATAACTATTTCTCCCCTTTGTCACTTTCATATATGGCATTGCGGCATGTTTACTACGAAACAGGCTGGCGGAAGCTTCAGACATATAAAATCTGAGACACCAATTTTTGACCATTCTGTACCAATATTTTGGGTTCTATTCCTATTTTACCATGCCAAACTGTCACGCAGAAGCTCATTTAAAACTAAAACAAGTAGGCCTATTGAAAGTGGTGTGTGGGTTTTTAAATTCCATTATAAGACGGGGCACAACTTACAACCACAAAAGAGACCAATTCCTTGTTACTTTATTAGGAATTTTCTGGCAAAAATTAGGCTTGAAGATCTCGGTGTTTTTGGCTCGGACACGTGCAGTTTGTTAGGTAGGTATCGAGGTTCCAGAGGACCGTTGCCTCCATCTAACCTAAGGCAGTCTATCCTAAAATCCCACTCTTGAAATTATAAATTCATATGAAAACAGAAACATGTCTTGGGAGCTCCAGTTTCGAATATGTGTAAATGCCTGAAAAGAATGCACATTAAGTAGACTGGGCAGACGACTGGATCAGTGAGCTTATTTCTACGTTAAGGTAAATCATTTTCAAAATCTCCATGCTAAATGCATCAGGTGAAACAAAGGTCCTGTGTCCACTTGTGCAGCCTACATACGGGGTCTGTACTGCAAGGCTCCCTGTCTTCAACATAGATTGAGACTTGCATCTTCTCTTCGCCTTGGCTTAAAATTTGTCAGTAATTAAGAGTCAGGCCCCCGTGTACCTAACCATAGCAGGAAGACTACGAAGTTTCAGATTAACAACATCCTTTTGTTTTCTCTCCTCTTGCTCCCACTTTGGAGCATAGGGTTGATTTCTCAGTTTCATGATCATTTTCACAGACGGTAGGACTCCTTGGACGGGTGATCAGCTCATCGCAAGACCTCTACCTGAACACAGGACCACACATACACAGAAAAAACGCATACACATACCAAACATCCAGGCCTTGAGTGGGATTCGAACCCACGATTCCGGCTTCCGAGAGAGCGAATACAGTGCATGCCTTAGACTGCGCGGCTATCGTGACAGCTTGCTTTGGATTTGAGGAAATAAATTATGTTTAATTTTTCAACACAGGCTTTTGTTAAATAAGGTTGTAACTAAAATGTTCACACATGAGTCTACGAAATTTAATCTAGTTTAGAAGGTCCTTGAGTCGACTGCAGTTACGAAAACGTAACAGGCAATACAGAAGACATAAATCATGTACGTACTTGCCCTCCTGAGTAAGGACCAGTACAGACAACAGAAGTACAGGAAGAGGGAGAAATGATGGGGAATACAGATAAGGAAGCATGTGTGGAGGAGCGTGAAATGACAAACAGTAAAAACTGCCACGTGTAGATAACAGCAAGAAAATGGCATTTCGTTGTGGCCCTGGACACATTCTTTCATTCGATACAAACCTCTGCCACACACAATGCAGTCACACGTGTTCCTTGCAGCGACGTTTGAAGGCCTTGGGTTTTACTGGAGTCTATCGATCGAAGCTCTAGGCTTGCAGCAGCTCAGTTCTTCTTATGTGACTGTAGACAGAACAACACACCTGTAAATACTTCATACACGTGTTTTAAAATTCCAAAATTATTGTGCTTTTTTTCTTTCAGATTTTTTTTTTTGAGTAGAAGTAGACCAAGCAAAATTTAATTTTCGCAAGACCCACCTTCAGCGACAACAGCAAAGATATGGACTGTGTTGATACATTGCACTAGGCACTGCACAATATACTGCAAATAGGACGCTTACAGATATTGAGTCTTACCCATAGCCCGTTTGAAAAAAAAAATATATATATATATACATACATACACAAAAACTGTTAATATTGTCACGTGTCCGGGATTCCGTGACGAATAATAACGAGTTCTGGATTAAATTATTGGATTTATTGACACTTATACACTTACACGTTCGAGACTACAGGAAATTTTAGCACTAACGCTATTCTACACCCTTTCAGTTCACGGTTACTCACACACTAGGATTCTCAGTTCTCAGTATCCATGTCCTAGCAACGGATTTATCACGGTCTCACTGTAACTTCAAATCACACGTGAAGTCTTCTTGACACCGTCTGATTCCTTTCTTGCCATTTCTGCAGCTTCCAGTTCCGAGACTCGACTACTCTCGACTACTGTTGTATACTCCACTGTACCGTCTACTATTACGCCTGTCCCTCCGAACGCTACTTATAAACATTTTGCATGGACCTAACGGAAAACACAGCCTGTATTGTTTACCGCGCTCTTACGTACCAATCAACGTCCAGTTGTTGCATTTTCGAGTGTTGTGGGAATGTGAAGCCTAGTAATAGGTATACACATTAAAGTATAAATAATGTTATTTGTTTGCTTTTGCTTCTCTGCTTACTACTAAATTCCTCAAACTTATGTCTACGAAGCGTAAAAGAAGTTTGGGATTTGAGGTTGTCACAACGGTGACTGTGAAAAGCGGTGAGCCCTTGAGTACATCGAAGTTTCGGAGAAATATACTGCCTCAGTTTTCAGGGCCTCCTGGTTCTTGCTCGTTGATTTCTTGGGAGTCAGTGCTTTACAACGAAAGTTAGTAAACCTCTACCGCACTACACGGCGTCACATCCCAGAATATAGTTCTGTTCTGTGAAAGAAGTCTTTACACTAAGCTTAGTTAAAGTTGCACCACTCTTGATGGCCGCAGCAGCGTCGTTAACTAGGCCAGGCACTTGAATTGTTTCGGAGAGATAATAGAAAATTTACCGAGATCGTCTGTTCTCTAAAGTTTTTCGTGATTATTCTCTTAGGTCATAACTGCTTCCGTATGATTACTATTCGACCATCTACTTTTTCCCGTTCGAGGCTATGGAAATTTAACGCTTTTTTTTAGCACTGTTAAATAACTTTAGTTCAGAATCGTGAGCGAATTAAGCGTTTTCATATTTCAAGATATTGTCACGTTTTAGTGACCAGATACGGAGTTTGGTTTTGTTATCGGATTTATTGAAAGCTGATAAATCGTAACTACACTTAATTATAACGCCTTCACTAATTCAGGCACCATACTTCTCACTGCAGCATACGCATAGTCTCAGTTTGCTATATATTCACATAAGTTGTTGCCTAGTAACGGATACCAATAGAGTCTTCTGCTTACATCCATAATAGTTGGCGATCCTCTCGCAACTGACTCAGTTGTCAAGTCTCAACTCGTGACATAAATAGCCATCACTGACTACTCGCTAACAAATCACTAGAACTCACTGACCAACGCGGACTCTCACTGACCATCAACTGCTATTCATGACGACAAACACCTGGCCTTGGCCGGTTGGTCGGTAAAAGTGCTGTAGGTTTTCGCCAGCACAGTCATTCCTGTCCCCAGTCTCCTCGAGATCCATTACCAAGCTTTTTACTCTGTCCTAGAAATGTACGTGTTTCGGTATGAGGCCTCTTCTTCGATGAGGGAGGGGTCGGTCTTTCTATGTAGGCGCTACGTTTGTTTCCCCGTAGTGTCAACTGAAGTACATCCGCACTGTCACGGCGTCCAGGTCACTATGGACCCTGTGCACCCATTATCACTGCACTGTAACATTTATACAAGGTATACAATGAGGACTGTGCAGCAGGTTACATCTTAACTTACGTAACCACTCTGAAAGTGCAGTTAATCAGCTGAACCGTCATAGGCCTGATCGCCACTAAGTTTAAGCATCATACTTCAACTACCTTGCTCAAAGTCAAAGACAAAGTTACTTTACAACTGGCGGTTTACCGACAATCAGTTCGTCTTGGCGTCAGGCCCCTTGAGACCCACGACCAGAGATCTTTTTTTCCAACTGAACTCTTGCGGGAATAGTCCTTATGTAACATTCTCTTCAAAGTCAAAGTCACATTGCGACTGACGGTCAGTCATCCAGTAAGTCTTGGTGTCGAGTTCCATCTGGGGCTCATGACAAGATATTTATTACTGTTTGACAGTTACGGTCTTGTTTTGTGTGGGCGCCCTCTCTGACGGGAGGACGGGTCTGTCTTTTGTATATGCTGCTGGTTTTTCCAGCACAGTCTTTCTCGGGTCCGAGTCCCTTGGTACTTGGTAGAACTCCTTGGGCGGGTGATTAGCTCGTCGCAAGGTCTCTACCTGTAGACAAACACAGAAAAACGCACAAAAACATCCATGCCCTGAGTGGGATTCGAACCCACAATGCCGGCTTCCGAGCGAGCGAAGACAGTGCATGCCTTAGACCGCTCGGCTACCGTGACCGGAGATATACATATTAAGAGAGTCTAAACAGGCTACAGGAGTAAATACATAAAAATTAAAAACAATCAACATTTTTGCTTAAGTAAACAATTGTAGAGGAGCCGGGATAGCGCTGTCTGTATAGCGACTGACTACAGGCTGGAGCGACTGACTACAGGCTGGACGACCAAGAGGTCGGAGTTCGAGTTCCGGTAGGGTCAAGAAGTTTCTACTCTCCATGTCGTCCAGACCAGCTCTTGGGCCCACCCAATCTCCTATACAACGGGTACCGCGGGTTCTTTCCCGGGGGTAAAGCGGCCGGGGAGTGAAGCTGATCACTCACGTCCAACTATTGCCGAGGTCAAGGAAATATGGATCTATACATCCCATATACCTTCATGGCGTAGTGCTTAATTAATTAAGCACAGGGACAATTTTACCTTTCATAAGAACTTCACAGTCGTCTCGCCCAGTTAACATAGTGTACCTGCAGAGTCTGCTTCACTGCAGTGCAAGTTTCCCGCTCTGTCCCTGAAGAAATGATATATCACCCATCGAAATTTACCACCCAGTATGTAATACGAGAAGAGGTTACCTATATACGTTGCGCCGTATATGACATAATAAGTCTTACGCAGGTACAGTTTGAAATCAGGAGGGGGTATGAGTTAGTGAGATGATGGTGCGGAGAATATATACAATTTCCGTTTGCCTAACAGCATTCCCATGTTGGGAGAGGGTGGCGCTGATGGTGGTGATGCGAAAGGCTTGGGTTATGGGGTAAGTTGGAAACGTACTCTGAGGGTAGCAGAAATTCAATTTACGTGTGACTGGCATACTGACAGCTAATGTTGCGGCCCTGTGATATTAATATTATGGAGCCTGCAAGCCTGTGTAGCCTTCAAAACATGAAAAATACATAAGGCACCCTGCCGCACCCTGCTGATGCGATATGCATAAGAAATAATTTTTCCGATTTTCTTATATTGTCACAGCACAGAAGTATGTAGCGAGTTTTGAATGTGAGAGCCTGGGCCCCAGTTCTTCTCTCTTGTGTTAACTAACAATATTATGGAGCTCCCGAAATCCGCAGCGGAAATCGTTTAAGTACTGCCTTCTTTTATGTGAGGCTGTCTTTGATTCTTCATCAAGTGAGACTGAGTTTGTATTCGTTTAGACCTGTGTTAGAAATTCGCTTACTAACTATTGGGAAAGCTCTTTGAAATATAACAGTGAATAATTTCTTTCGTAGCTTCACTATCACCTCTTTCCTTTATATGTACGTAGTTTCTTACCTCCCTTAAGACACTGAAGTAACAAAATCTGTATCCTTATGAATATAGTGTTCTGAACAGACTTGTTATGTGTGTAAAGCTTCGAAATGTGGTGTTGGAGAAGGATGGAGAAGATCAGTTGGACCGACTGTGTGAGAAATGAAGAAGTGTTAATTAGAGTCAGTGAGCAGAGGAATATCCTACACGAAATAAGAAAACGGAAGGCTAATTGGATTGGTCATATCTTACGCGGTGACTGTCTTCTAAAAGAAGTTATTGAAGGAAAGATAGAGGGGCGGATAGAAGTGACCAGAAGACGAGGAAGAAGACGTAAGAAGATGCTGGATGACCTTGGGAACAGAAGAGGATATTTTCGTTTGAAGGAGAAAGCTCTAGATCGCATCAAGTGGAGGAACTGTTTTGGAAGAGACTGTGGACCTGTCGTCTTGACAGATTACTAATGAATGAGTGGGCCTGGAACGAGGTCTATTCAGCACCATGAGGATAACTGAGGTGCTATTTCAAGGAAATAGTGACTCCGGCCTAGAAAATCGAAATTAACGGCCGTGGGGATTCTTTAAGCTGACCACGTGACACCCTCTATCCGCTAAAGTTGACACTAACTTCGTCGACAAGCGGCGGTCCCTCGGTCGGTATACTTCGCTTGCGGACTAAAACCAAGGAGTTTCTTTTCATGTGCATGTGTCCTATTCTAAACGGTTTCCGAGATAGAGTTTTTTCACTTTACATTTTCAAAATTGTTTTTAATGCCAGTATTTATTATTTAAGTGACAAAGTTAGTACAGTTTACCTAGTATAACACATTTTCGAAAATCCCGCCTTCAACATCAATGCACTTTCCAACTCATGTGAGGACATGGCGTGTTGCTCTTTTCAGTGCATCTTGACGTTCCTTTCTGCGGGCGATAACAACTATAGCTTTATCTTGGAAACCTTTCGGAATAGGACACATGAACATATAAACTATTTTTTGTTTAGACTGACAAATACTTCGATTTCCCAGAATACTGACCTTTTATCCTGGGACAATTTGCATAGGGCATTATAGATAGGTTAGTAGCAGAATCAGATGATTAAGAAACTATCACTTTTCATGCATCCAGTTGCCTATTTTCATAAAGATATTTTCCTGTCTTCGTCTCATCTTCAAAGCTGACGTTTCCCAAGAAGATGCATCACCGAAATTTTGTATGCATTTAGAAATTAATTCACATGCTAAATATTAATTCAGAAATAGGTACTGTGTAAGGATGAATGTAGGCATACGCAGCCTATATGTGTATCTGAAGGTCACTAAATCAATCTGGAACAAATTATGTCTGTATATATTAATGGGATTGAAACAACCTCATTATATTCAAGACCAGGGAACTACAGTAACAAAGAATAACAAATCCATATGAAGTGTGTGCTAGCTGTTGTTAGTTCAGTAACTGTTAACTCGTCTGCTGTTCAAACTCTTCGGAGTGATATAAAATTCGCTTGTGGGGGGGGGGGGGTCCAACTAGGTCCAATCGACACGGCGGCCGCTAATTGGCCTATTGTAGCCTGCCCCGGGTGATTATGATGATGGAGAATTTAATGGAATGAAGATTTGCAGGGGAAACCGAAGTACTCGGAGAAAACCCGCCCCAGGGCCACTTTGTCCACCACAAATCCCACTTCATCAGACCCGGGATCGAAACCGGGCCGTAGCGGTGGGAAGCCAGCGACTAACCGCTTGAGCTATGGCACGGCCTTGGATTGACATAACGTCTGTCTCCCTTTTTATTGCGAATTTGATAAATTTGAAGTGTTTCAGGAAAAATTTGTCGAAGGTGAATGAGGTCATGGGGATATTACGGACATTGCTTATGAAGGCACTTAAAAATTTTGAATATTATATGGAATTGTAAAGTTATTTAAATAAAGAATATTACGACGGGACAGAAGTATAGAATTGATGAAGAAATAAAATATTTTCAGAATTTTAGTAGGGAAATCCGCTGGAAAAAGAAATCAGGTTTGAAAAGAAGGCTGTCACTTCTAAGAGCTAACATCGGTCGCACAACAAGACTCTCGAATGAGATAAGTAGATAATTTATTTTACGTTGCCAAACAGTGCAGATACGCTAAATAGATATCATACGTTCACAATTCACATTGCTGCCTACGAAGTGCACGAAAGTCCAAGTACAAAGACACTATTGCTTTTGGGTACCATCTTTAACGGGTAAACCACTGCAATTCGAGCGGTTCTCTAAACACTAGGGCATGAGACATAAAAATAACCTCGCCTTCTGGCTGTAACTCTATGATTCGTGAGTCAGAAAGTTGCAGTCATATTCTGGAGGTCCAAGTTTTAAATTTGGGAGCAGAGTCCAACCATTTTCACTGACGCTTTTCCTGATTTTAGTCTGTCCCTCTAGACAAATGAGGAGATAATAATTTCGACCTCAAATTAGGCCAAAATCACTTCGTCCCACAACCGTTCGAGTTATATAATCATCCTAGCATTCAATGCTACGGGCTATATTTTGATCTGGTAACAGCGTCATTAAACAAACAGATAAATAAATAAATTGTACGGACTATGAGCGTGGGTTTCTCGAAATTCATTAATGCACTTCATAATACGTTCACGTACAAAAATTTTGTCTTCTGGGACATAACAGCTAACAGTCCGGTGAAAATCAACGGTTGTTTCAGAATAACATATCGCTTCTCTCTTCAGGGTTAAGTGTAAGTAAAGTAAGAACACACAAAACAGAACCTGGCTTTATTTTTGCTTGCGTCATGGTTTTTTCTTTGCTTTCTCTTCGACCTTTAAGATGAAGGTGATATTTTCCACCGAAACGTCAGTTGATTTTCACCAGACTACACGGCGTTACATCCCAGAAGACAGAACTCTTCATAATCACCTCTGTGAGAACCTGGAATCCAACTCAGTATTATGATTAAAACAGTAAACATTTATAAGAATTATACTTATATGTGTCTAATTTTACACAAATTACATTTTTTGTGTAAAAATACGAATTACATGGCTCCTAATGACATTGGTTGGACAAGAATTCTTGTCCGTTCACAAAGAGCCAGGGTGTCTCAGAGCATTTATAAATCCGTAAATCAAAAGCTAGAACAGTATGACATTAAACACCTACGCTTTAAATTTGTAAGCATTTCTATTAAGTTTATCGTTTGCTCATATAGTCCACAAGATAGAGTTAATAGACATACTGTCTTTCGTAGGCCTACAAAACCTCAACCTCTAACAGCTGTTTGTAAGAGAAGTGACTTCCAGGCTTTCAAAGGAGAGAAAAGAAGTAAAAATTTTAAATTACTCTTAAATAGGGTCCTTAAAATTATCGTAATTGGTTATTTATCAGCATCAAAATAACAACATAAAAGTGACACAATTCTCGAACAACTCTTTCTCTTTTCTCCTCGTATTGTAGACGTCCCTCCTTCTCGCTAAAAATGTTTGACCATTATATATAGTGAGTGGTTGTGTTATTGCTTTGCTAACGTGGATATAATCAGTGTTTATGGTGCCATCTTGGAGGTAATAAATCGTTTAATAGTTCCTCTCAGTGGTGAGAGAGTAAGTCTCCACTTCGCGCCACAGTATGGTGTACCTGTGGCAGACTATCAAAGGGAAGACATCGTTTGTAAGGTCACGTGGGAGATAAATTCTGAGTGATCAAGGCCGTCTGTAGTGAAAAAGAGAGAGGCGGAACAAAGGGATACCGTGCAGGTGAGCTGCAGTGGCATGCTTTGCGATACTAATGATATGTGAGGCAACCCTATGAACTAAACGAGTTTCCATACTGTTAACAGCTACGAAATGCGAAACACATTTAACGCTTTTACAAAATACACTACTAGTGTTTATCTTTATATATTCTAGCCTTAGAATGTCGGTAAAAAAGGAAAGTTGTCCCAGTGCTTATCTAATTAAGCACTAAATCATGAAGAAGTATGAGGAAGTAGATGTATAGATCTACGTTTTCTTGACCTCGGCACTAGCTGGAGGCGAGTGGTCAGATTCACACTCCGGCAGCTTTGCTCCCGGGGAAAGAGCCACCGTTACCCATTGTATAAGGAGCTCCAGAGCCGGTATGAACGACGTGGAGAGAAGAAAATTCTTGCCTGTACTGGGACTAGGGATCGGATCCCGATGAGGTGGATTTTTTTAATTTACCTAATCCTTCAAGCCGCACTATGGTACTGGGGTCAACTCAGTCTCTAACAGAAATGAGTACCAGGAATATTCCTGGAGGTAAAAGGCTGCCGGCGCCTAAGGCTGACAACCTCACCGCCGTCTGTGAGCCGATTGTCTAAAAACTGTGGGAGCCTCAACGTCTCTTAAACCAATGGGCCTCCACGGCCTATTACAGGGATAGCTTTACTTTAATTATTGGTACTCGAACTCTGAACCCTCAGTCGTCCAACCTGTAGCCAGTCGCTATACCGACTGCGCCATTCAGGTTCACAGGCTTAGGCTCTAAGGACGAGTTCTTTAGCGCAGTTCTTTAGATGTTCCTGAAGAATATCAAAGAAGATTCCGTAGAATCTAGTTGTACTACGTCATTGGTGCAGAAATAAGTGTTACATCCGTCTATGTGACAACTTAACTAACTCTCTATTGCTACAAAGCATTCCTTGACAAGTTGTTAATTACAGAACTATCAGAACTTCTTCCGGAAAGGGAAGGTTCACTGCCTCTCCATATAAGCCCAGTACAGGATCCTGCCCTGAGCCAGTTTCATCCATTCCTGTAGACCTTGTCAAAGAATATCTCGACGTTTGAACCCTCCGTGAGTGTTAATAATAATGTGTATTATTTGCGATCTTAACGGCGAGAGATTGAAAGCCTCAAGTTCAGGCCTAAACCTTAAAATCACAGACTGACATTCAGTCGGGACTGCTCATTCTGTACTTTTCAGGTCTGCAGGCCATCTCCATCCACAGCCTGAAGTTGCATCATTCTGCTATTTTAAGTGATCTTTTGAACATATATGAATAATCACTTTGACAATTTTAAGTGATATAGAGCCTCTCTTATCTTATGAACTAGTTCAGTGATACAGCGACTAAGCTACGGGTCGGACGACCAAAGAATCGTCGTTCGATTCCCGACAGCGACTAGCAATTTCTCACTTTTCCATAGCGTCATTGAGACTTTGAATCTGCTGTATAATAGGTACTAGGGTATGTTTTCTGAGGATTAAAGCGGCAGGTGAATGAAGCTGTCCACTCGCCTCTATTTAACACAGTGGTTAAAAATGTTGGAGCTATATCTCCAGTTCCGATGCATCTTTACGGAATTGTGATTAATTAATTAATTAAACACAGGGGCAATTTTTCTATAACCTTACCAGTGGAGTGACTTTCTCAGCATGGAATTCAGAAGTCTGGAAAGTTCAACAGGAATACGTTACCCGAGAGTCTGTTCCTAAGTAAGTTGGTTGAACTTACGTTGCAACGTCAGCTTTCCGAAGTGAGATTTTTGTGATTCTTCCTGGAAGAAATGGATAACATTTCTCTTAACTCACATTTTAAAAAAGATTTTTCCTTTTTATGACATTCTATATTACCTCAAATTTTAGCTTATTTCTTTTATTGCTAATGGGATGAGACTAAGTCCCTTGTACTGTTGCCACTTCTGCCCTATTGTACCCACCCCAAATGATAGGTGGGGGTGATTGTGGAGCAATTGGTGGAATGAATATTGGCAAGGGAAACCGAAGTACTCGGAGAAAATTTGCCCCATCTCTACTTTGTCCACCACAAATCCCACTGGACCAGACCCAGGATCGAACCCGGGCCGCCGCGGTGGGAAGCCATTGACTAACCCCTTGAGTTATGGCGCGGCCTAAATTTTAGCGTAACATCACTAAATGACATAGGGGCAAAACTTGATTAGACGCAATTTCGGATGCTTGAAAAAGTACATCCTGTCGCAATTACGATTAGCACTATATTCATCCTTCGCTCTGCTCTGACAGGTTGCTCTTTTTGGCCCTGTATGAATTGTGAATCTAGTAAATTTTATTATTTTAGAATACGTGGTTTTTGAAACACGGGAACTTCTTACAATAGACGCCATTGATTTACATTTACGAATTTTCTACAAAACAAATTAAATTCTGGTATCCTACTATCTGATGTTCCGTATGTCCTCTTCTGTTTACAGGCTGCAGCATATCCATTACGAGTTCCATGTAATGCCTCAAAGTGTTCGGCGCCGTGGACAGAAACATTCACTTCCAGCTCTCTAACAGGTAAACAATCAAACCAGTAGATCTTTAACTGTGTATTCTGGACTGCTGGACATCAGTTTCACCAGTTATAGTCGAAACTGATCACAGTGGTCGCTCGGTTTAAGGCATGAACCGTCTTCGCCCAATCGAACACTGGGATCGTAGGTTCGAAACCCACTCAAGACATTGATGTCTGTGTGCGCTTATTCTGTGTTTGTGTTATTCTGTGTGTAGGTAGCGGCCTTGCGACTAGCTGATTCCCCGTCAAAAGAGTTCTATCGACTGTTTATATGATCAAGAAACTGAAAAAAAAGCGGCTAAAGCCCAACAAAAGGCTGCAGAGGCATAATAATAATAATAATTCAATTAATAATAATATAGAGTAAATCAGACCTTCCTTCTCTCCACTGTGTATATAATGAAGTGTTTATGTGTATGTTTCATACTCGTACTCCGATACTAGAAACATTATAAAATCTTTTAAATAAAATTAGTGTGAAATAATATTTAAAAATTTATTTGTTGTTTTGTTTGTATCCTATATATGACAAAATGTTTCAAATAGGATATTATTTACTCTCTTATTCTTCGTTAGTTTCCATGCCATCACTAGCCTCTGAATCTGAATTAATCCCCAAATATCAAACATTAAACATTCTGCAAGACACTTTGAACAGGAGATCGGCAATGGAGCGGCCTGTACTTACACAGAAAAACAAGAAAAATTGGCGGCCATACATGCATGAAAAGAATGGAATTTGAACTTGTGATTTCGGTGTTCGGGCGGTCCAGTATCATAATCTTGCCGTTCTGAGAAACAACTGCTACTATTGTACACACTGTTTGTTAGTTGCGAAGGAAAAGCAGTTAGCATATTTTGCTCAGTTGCCGCAAAAACCAGCTAGAGCCAGTGAGAGGTTTACCGTACTCGCAGGTCCCTTTTTCGTGATTAAAACACAACTCCACATTTTTGCATTTGGCATTATAAACCCCTATTAAAATATAGTTCATCATGGGTATTAGACGCGATAGTTTAACACATCAATCATCAATGTCCCATCATTTCATAAGATGCAGTTTAGTGTTGTCCTTCCAAAATCATACATTTCCTTCCTACTCTGATGGCATATGATCTCATAAAGACACTGAAGTTTGTTCTTTGAAAATCATATTTCTTTAATGTATATTATTACACATGTCACGTTATATATTATGTATTCCTTCCATGTGTTAAAGATTCTTCGGTAAATAACTTTATTGTCTGCACTGCTGTATGTAAGCATCGCTCCCAGTAGTATGTTGTGCTTGATATATTCGACTGAAGAAATCAGCCAGGGGATTTATCACGCCGTGTTATTTAAGTACATTTTTGTGAAGGAAGTTATTATATTCTTCGTCACGGAAAGAGATCCAGAAAACTGACCTCATCTCTCAGATATACCCTTAAAAATTAGAAGAAGTCTCCTCCATAACAGAATTTTCTTAACGCGTGCGTCTAAGTTAAAATCTGTCCGCAACATTAATTCTGTGTCTGTCACTTGTCACCCTATAAATCTGGAATTATAAGGTCTTTGGGAGGAGAGGATTTTTCTTGGATTTAAAGGCGGAACGGGGGAAGAATGAATGATGGAAACCAATTTTCTGAAAGTGACACTCAACAGAAGGGAGCATCATGGGTTGGGGGTGTTTTCATGTCCCCTCGCTCAAGTGACCCCGCCTTCTATTCCCATAATTCGTTGCTGTTTTGGTTTTGGAGAAACCCCTAAACGTGACGTGAAGCCAAGTGCAGGAGATTAAGATGCCTTAAAAGCTTCCCTCTGGGGTGGTTCGCATTTACGATCAATCACGAGGCCTTTCTTCCCTCTTGTTAGTGACTGTGCACTTCGCGTGTGTTGATTGGTGGCAGCTATCAAGTGCTTTCCTGAACAGTTTATGCTGAATGCAGATGCTGGCAGTGTTCAGTGACAAATGAGGGTCGGATTCCGTTAATAATTTAAGCCTGTTTTTAAGATTGGAACTCGAGACTTCCAACTTCAGGCATGTTCATTGTTCCTTCCTTCTATGCACACCCACATGCGTATGTATCAGTAACGAAAACATTGGTAATGTGCAAATAAAATATTCAACTTCTAAACTTCAAAGAAGCAGCTGATGTTCATTTGTACCTAACGGTTTATGTAAGAAGCATGGAGTGTTTCGAAGTTAGGGACCATGATATAAGTACATATATATCATACAGAATTACTGGGTTTTGGAATTTTTCCGTCGTCGGGAATTCTAGGTAATAGATGACACGACGTTTCGGAAACTGGATCTGTTTCCGTCTTCAGGTGAGAAAGGAAGACACCTACACCAGTGATTGAGATTAGCTCTTTCTCAAGGGGCCTAACTGAGTAGGTGTGTTCCTTTAACACCTGAAGACTCAAACAGATCCAGTTTTCGAAACGTCGTGTCCTCCATTACCTAGAATTCCGGACGATGGAAAAAGTCCAAGAACCTAGTGATTCTGTGTCATCCACCATCGTCAGAACCATTTAGAATCTACATATATAAAAAGTAAGAAAAGTAAAACTATCCCCGAACCAGGCCGTGAAGACCCATAGGGTTGTGAGACGTTGAGGGTCCCCCATTGTAGACAATCGGCTCATAGATGGCGGTAAGGTTGTCAGCCCTACGCGCCGGCCGCGCTTTACTGCCAAGGAAAATTATTTAATTAATTCCTGGTATTAATTTCTGTTAGAGGCTGACTAAACCCCAGGGCCCATAGATATCATACAATATTTAACTGAATTTCTTGCTTATATACATGCTTATGTAAGAGCCTAAAGGCCAATTATTTAGTAAGCTGAAGCAAAAGAAAGAAGGGAAACGAACACATAAAAAAACAGAAGACAATGCAAGGTAATTTGTATAATTTAGACAATGATAATAATAATTCAGGTAATTTAGTCCCGCCAATACATTCATTTTGTATATAGTTAATATTCTAACAATAAGAACATTCGACCTCTCTATGATCTAGTGGTTAGAGTTCCTGGCTACAGATCCAGAGGTCCGAGTTGGATTCCAGGCGGTACCAGATTTTCTTAATAGTAGCGGGTCTAGAACGGGGTCCACTCAGCCTCGTGAGGATAACTGAGGAGCTCTTTCAAGGAAATGGTGGCTCCGGTCTACAAAACCGAAATTAACGGCCGTGGGAATTCGTTGCGCTGACCAGGCGACACCCTCTATCCGCTAAATTTGGCACTAACTTCGCCGACAAGCAGTGATCACTCGGTCGATATAGTTAGCTTGGGGAGATTGTTTGTATAATGAAAATTTTACCATCATAAATTATGTGATGAAGAGGAACGGTTTTGGTTCCAAATAGATCGATGTCCTTACAAGTAATATTAGCAGCTGAAGAGCACCTAGGAAAATAATAATACTTCAATTCAATTCTTGAATATTGATATAAACAGTATGCCGTTGGCGGTCACTTCACGTACGCACTGTTATACTTTCCGTAAAAAAAAATCATTACAACATTACGTCCAGGAAATGCACTTTACTTACGTCGTAGTTAGTTATTGGAGAGGGTGGGTTTCCCCATGCACTTAGACCAGTATTAGTCCATTGTGCTTCCCTCTGATATTCTACCAGTCTCTATACCCTACCGATAAATGGTGCGTACCATCAGTCCCGCCGAGCAAGCGAGTTCGGCCACTTGCTTAGCGGTGTCTATAATGCTTCCCCCATCTATCAGAGACCTTAGAGGCTATTGTTGGGCGGGAAAAGTCCTGGAATTTTGCTCAGTGATCCCTTTTGGGGATATGAGGTTCTTTTAAGTGCCGTAAAGTTACGACACGGGACACACAGCTTAAAGTCCCTCCCGGAGGACTTGTTCCCTGAATTTTTCCGCCCTTAAAAATTCGACGACCTCCGCCGGGTATTTGAACCCGCGTACTACGAGTCATGAGGTGGGAACGTCACCTCTAGACTACGGAGGCCGCTTAGCGGAGACGTAAGTAACATATCAGTGTAAACGGAAATTTACACATATAGAATTAGTAATATTGTTAGGCCTACTCTACCGGAACCCTCATATACACCACGTCAATTTATGAAGTTTTCAATAAGTTCTACTTGTTAAGGATATGACACCTCACAATAGGTCTCATTGTATGACATAAATACCGCAAAATATGGGTTCACGAAACGTTGTTGTTACTAAGTCTGAAGGTATAAAATCTGTCCTCCTGAAAGTCTTTACCTCACAAAGAAATGTACATATCTTAAAAACAGATTATTATTGTGAAGTAGTGCATTAAGTTGCGAGTGGATGTCATGTCAGTGTGTCACTTCATGTCAAGAGCATAACGCTATATTTACACAATTCTCTATCTCAGAGACTTGCAGAATTACGAATCTGGACAACAGAAATAAGGTTTTCGAGCAATAGACATCTCAGTGCCTTTGTTGCTTGACGCATATCGCAACTATATTATACTCGAAGCCTAGGTTTGTGTGACGCAGCCGTTGGAATTATGTCTGTATCGTGTTTGCAGTAAGATTATTAGCGCGCAATTCTGTTTCTTTATGAAAATGAATACAGCTGAAGTCTGGGAAGTCAGTCATTCAAGAATAGGATCCATACACTAACACAAAGTAAATGCCACGTATTGTAACTGTCGCTTATCAGAACTTGATAGCAAGATCTAAACAATACCGGCTCACAATGGCAGCAGAGTTAAGCATGCATTTGTGACGGTGTATAATGACGTCATGTAGCCTCCATGTAAGTAAAGACTTTTCTACGCAACAGAGAGTTTGATGAGGAATTGTTACGAACAAAAAATGATGAAATAAGTATATAAAGTTTTATTTGTGAAAATAAAATAACGTAAAGTGTTACAGACACACAATAAAATTTTACAGAATTCTTTCTCCTTCTATACTCCCTTCAGTAGAAGCCAGTTTAATGATTCTTTTCGGATGGAATAAAAAAAAAATACGAATATAGATGTACAAAAGTTTGTATCAGGAAACGGTCGAATGTATAGACATGTCCTTGGGGAGAATTCTGGGAAAACTTGAACTGAATTTTTCTTTATTATGGTTGTTCAGAAAGAATAAGTGTTATTCTTTTACAGTGCCAGAGAGAAAGAAGAACTGTTATAACACTTCAGAAGACTCTCATTTCTATAAATGCTGATTGGATAAGAACTACACACTTCTCTCTGTTACAGTCTCCGCACAATGTTAACCCCTCATCTCCCCATGTGGTGTGCTCTGGTGAGTGTTTGTGCGTGAAAAAGAGAGGAATTACGTGTATTTGTATGTATGTTAAGGATGAACGAGAATACAATTGTTTTGGAAAGGAAAAACTCACGTCACATCTCGTATGAAGATATGTGATGCTGATTTTCCTGTTTTAAATCAATTGTCAGTCCCGTTGCGCCACTTACTGACTCCATGGGGCGGAGGCCTTTGTGAGAAGATGTAGTTTTTAACTGGTGAGTTAGTTAATATCTATATTATCCACATTATGTGGAACACGATAGTCCATTACGGTGTTCACAAAAGTATTCTACTTTACGTCACCCCATCTACATCCTAATATCTTATTTATTTATTAACAGTTTAATATCATCTTGCAATTTAAGTCTGTTCTATCAAGTTATCTCTTCCATTTAGGTTTCCTGACTAAAATTTTGTATACATTTCCCGTCGGTCCTATGAGTGTCATATGTATCACCTCTTTGATTTTTCAAACAAAATAGAATAAAATTTATACTTCACTATATGCTGGGAAATGCAGTAGCGTAGTTGATTGAGGCACTATGCTACAAGCCGGAAGGTAGGGTGTTCGATTCCCGATGAGGTCATTGGATTTTTCAAATTACCTAATTCTTCTAGCCGCACTATGACCCTGGAGTCGACTCAGCCTCTAAGAGTAATGAGTACCAGGAATCTTCCTGGAGAATAAAGGGTGGCCGATACGTAAGGCTGACAACCTCACCGCTATCTGTGAGCCGATAATCTAGAGAAAGTGTGGGTCCCTCGACGTCTCACAACCCTATGGACCTTCTTGGCAAATTACAGGGATAACTTTACATTTTTTACCATTAACTTCACTAAACGCTGAATTTAAACTTATAGTTAGGCCGTGCATATGTTTCTGGCTTGGTATTAAACAGTATATGATAGGCTAATATTACTGAAAGAATTATATTAAACTCTGACTCAATAATGGGCAAATATTTCTTAATGGTAATATCACGAAGACACTTAACTTAATAACAATGCAGTTCATGTGTTTATTGTAATTACACTTGATAATAAACAACACAAAAATTTCTGGTCAGATATTTCTGTAGTTATCAGTAATCATATTAATGGAATCTCTTGGAGCTCAGTTTTAATGCGACTTCATTTTCATAATATAAATTCAGTCCCTTTCAGCAAAGACTTAATGGGACTATACGGAACTTGGAACAGTTTAAAATGTTTTAAATAAAATAGCTAAGAAATTACTTAGACCATAAAAGTAAGGTCGAATATGTATAAGAAGGAACTCCATAAAAAGAGTAAGACACAAATTTTGGGGCTCATGCTGCCCCAAATTCTAAGGTGATGTATAAATAAATGCATTCGCAGTGCAGCCTCAGCGGACACATTAGCAAGGCTTTGGCATTTAATTACTTATAGCCATTCTGAATTTTTATTTACATTAATTTTAATTGTTCTAATAAAATATTTATATATTAAATATTTTAAAAATTCCATTCAGCTTTTTCTGAGACAGCAGATGAAATGATCCTATCAATAATAATAAATATGAACTGGGGTTTCGTTTATAAATTTTCAATTTGCGGTCCGCTGCTAAGGGGCAACTTGAAGATGCAATCCCTATATAGAAAAGGGCTACACATTAATGCTGCTAGACGAACTCCTGACACTCTTAGAAACGTCATTAGAGAAGTACAAAGGGCATGGTATGAGAATCGGGAAGGAGAGGCTGCAGATGTGTGTGGCGGCCACTGGGAATACCGGGAGAGTGATGGGAGAATGTTTCCCTTTTGGAAATATCTTCAGGAAGTACAAATACCATATGGACTTGCTAACGATAACGCTGGCATGAAGTTAATTAGGCAGTGAGAAATTTCGAGGACATACGAGAAGATATGGATAGTAACTTATGCCACCCATCGACATTAGCAAGGAGTAGTCTTCCTACGAAATAAAACAATAAGGGAAATTCGGCTAACTTCTCAATCGTACGGATGAATTTCATTCCCATGAGGGCAGGTAGTATTTTTTTAAATAGTCCCAAAAATATAGCTTTATTGACATAGCTGCTTCAGAAAATAGTTCACTGAGATATATACATATATTGTACTTGTAGCGTGACATCTGCTCTACCGTACGCACAGTTAACGCTGCAATGATCATGATGATTCTGCAGCACCATTATTCTAAAGTCAAGTCTGCAGCCACTTGCTCACGCTGGTTCCGCGCTCGCTGATTTTTATACCCTGAAGATGGAGGCGATACGTTCTTCCGAAACGTCGGTTTACACAATATCTACAAGCCGCCACATCCCAGAAGACGGCATTGTTCATCGACATTTAAATTGTTCCGTAACGTACTTTGGAAGTAGGTGCTTTGAACTTCATCTTACGCTTTTCGAGATTTGTTATACATCCAGAGGTTGCATTAAGAGAGACCGTTCAAATTTCACGCTATTCGTCACTCCTCGAGAACCTCCGCCCCTTCCTCGTCACCCTTCTCCTCGCTCTAACTTAGAAGCATGAGCTACCTAACAAAAACAAACAGTTCGCGATTCTTGGAAGCCACTGTATACAGCTAGATACTCATGCACACAAAAAGGAATAAGAATAAGAATAAGAATGAGAAGTATGATAATCGCAGTGGAGCAACACAAATTCCTTGGGGCTGTTCGAAAGACGTTGCAAGCCAGCCATGTTGGCACAGTCTCGAGAGTTTATACAAGAAGGATATTGTCTGCACCGCCAAGAGGCGTCCTAGTCTTGCCGGAGCCAATTCAAATAAACATTTCCCCCTTTCACCCCTCGCTGCAGCTATTGGAAACAAAGACCGGTGTTCTTTAGGAGGAGCAGAGGACGTGAAGCTTGTCTGATTATCGGAATATGTCAGTCAAGAACAGATCTACTCGTGTAACAAGAATGTGGAACTCTTTGGGGTAGTGGTTTTCGAAACACAAGTTGTCACTTGCGTAATGAAAATTACAAATTATGAAGCTCTTCCTTAGGCTCTCACTCCTCCCACCCCCTTTGTGTGAAAAATATTCCACCCAAGTGCATTCTTTCCTTAGGAAGAGACACCAAATTTTACATTCATAAAAGCAATAAGTAAGATTACAGTTCTCTGTATTTGATACAACCTTCGTTAAAAAGAACACGAGAAAAGAAAGTATTATGGCGGGACGGCTGAAAGCCTGAATAGTGGAGCTAGAGCCAGACGTCCGCTGTTGAGTGATGGATCGGACATCACAATGCAAAGCAGGAAACGAGTCGTTATCAGGTAGCAAGTGCTGAACACAAAATTCCCGTGATAATTAACAGGACAACAGAGGAACCGTTTCACGTGGTATCTCCTATATGGCCCGCGTGGTAGTTATAGAAGGCAGTGGATTCGTGAATTCAAGTAGAGAGAGATCGGAGTAGTAAAGAGACCAAGGGAGTAGTAGAGGGATCAGTCCGAGAGCAGCTAGAGCATTCGCAAGACAGACGTTGGTAAGAAGGAGTTTAATCTGTGAGTTGTTATAATCAACTGCAATTGTAAAAAACAATACCAGTAAACCCAATCATCAAATCTAGAACCCATTACTAAACGTCACCCAACCCCCTAGTACATGAAAATAGTTTTAATTAATTCGTAAAAATTGTTTACCGAAACTTAATTTATTCGTGAAGGCACGACCGATTTTTATTTGATAATTTCATTCCCAAATATATGAATTTAAATGTATGAAGTAACTTTCTTATTGCTAGTGGGGTGGGGCTAAGTCCCTTGAACTGCGGCCACATTTTGCCTATTGTACCAACCCCAGATGATATGTGGGGGTGATTGTGGAGCAACTGGTGGGGAAACCGAAGTACTCGGAGAAAACTTGCCCCAGCGCCACATTTTCCACCACCAGACCCAGGTTCGAACCCGGGCCGTCGCGATGGGAAGCCAGCGACTAACCGCTTGACCTATGGCGCGGCTTAAATAGTAACTTAATATAGATATGATGAACTGTGTGCCGATCACAGTAGCCGCGCGGTTTAAGACATGAAACGTCTTCGCTCACTCTAAAGCTGGGATCGTGTTTTCGGATACCAGTCAAGGCATGGGTCTGTGTGTGTGTTCATTCTGTGTTTGTGTTTTCCTGTGTGTAGGTAGAGGCCTTACGACGAGCTGATCACTCGTCCAAGGAGTCCTACCGTCTGTGTAAAAATGATTACGAAAATGAAGAAGAGGCCAGGGCCCAACAAAGAACTGCAGAGCCATTGATGATTAAATGAATGATGAATTGTGTATTCTCTTCAGAATAGATCTCTATATCCTTGCCACTTATTTCTCATGTAAGTTTCACTTTCGCTTGTCACTTCACAGTATCAGCATCACGTTGCTGAGACCTAACATAGTAAGACAGTTTCCAGTCTCGTCCATTTGTAAATATTTCAAATTCGTCAAAAGATTTACGCAACTGCTCCGATGATATTGATTGGGGTGTCATATTCGCAGTAGTTCACACCTTTCACAGCATCGGAACGCTATCGATAGTGAAGAATTCTGCATGGTAGCCCACAGATAATTCTGCTGACGTTTCAGAGAATATTCCGCCTCTATCTTCGGGATAATACAGTAAGTCAAACAGGAAACCAGAGATCATTGTTTGGTTCTTTCCTCATGCTGATTTTCTGTTGGCTTACCTTTGTGTCTTGAAGATGGATGCGACATGTTCCTCCAAATCTTCTGTTGCTGAGCCGGACTACACGGCGTTTTATCGCAGAAGATTGAGCTCTTCATAACCACCAGTGTGAGAACCGCAGACCCGGCTACGAAAACTATAGAGTAGCGAGAGCTTGAGGACATTGTTGCTTATCAGAGTATGCGGCTAATCGTAATAAGATATTTACGTTTCTGTACAATTGGCAAGCAATTATGTTTATTATCTGATAAATACATTTATGATTTAAGAATAGATAAAAAAGATTAAAAAATGTAAAACTATCCCATAGCCGGCCGTGAACGCCCATAAGGTTGTGAGACGTCGAGACTCCCATACTTTAACTACACAAACGGCTTACAGATGGCAATAGGTTTGCAGCGTTCGATCAGAACGCTGTGGAGAATATATAATACTCTCACACTGCCGGGAATTGAACCCGGGACTTCTATCCCATAGCCCTTCGCTACACCTACTGAGCTATCCCGCAATCGGGCCAAATATTGAGATTTGGAATAGGTTTTGCAGCAGGAAATAATGAGATATTGAGAAGCTCGTAAGGCTGCAATTACACAGAAGAAAGAACCCTCGCATACACGGTGTGTCCAGGATCCGTTAGGATTCTTTTTTTTTTTTTTTTAATTTTGTCCTGCAATGTCATCTGTTGGCGAGTTTTGGAGTTAAGATTGTTGAAGTTTCAGTTCCTCCACGACAATGCCCCACCCCACAAATCGAAGATCGTGCGCTATTTTTTGGCCAGAAAAGGGATCACAGTCCTTGATCATCTCCGTATTCGCCAGATTTGGCTCCAGCAGATTTCTGGTTGTTCCTCAAAGTTAAGTTGGTGATGAAAGGAGACCGTCATGACACCATCCAGGACATCCAAAGGGAATGTATCGCGGTTTTAAATGCGATTCCAGAAAAGGAGTACAGTGACTGTTTTCGAAAACTTTTCAATCGATTCCAGCTATGTATTGATTCAGAAGGAGACTATATTGAATAAAAAGAGTGACATTTTGAAAATAATTCACGTCTTGTATTTCTAATGAACACAGTCCTAACAGAACCTGTACACACTCTGTATCAAAGTGTGTACTTTTCCTTCTCTAGCAGAAGAGAAGCGCATCGCAGTGTGGTGTAATGTATTGATGGTTTCGCCGAGATCAGTGTGTTAGCAAGTACATATCTGTAATGTGACAGTTTCCACTCGTTACCAGGTCACTGACGCGCAAGCATTTCCATATTGCCCTGGCAACAAGTCAGAGCTGCGGCAGGTCAGTGTTCACTGTTTATATATGGTGTATGTTCGCTTTTAACGACCAACAAATCTGCCATTTTAATTGCCCTTTAAAAAGTCTGCCATCAAACAGAGTAATTTAAGATGCATTTTATGAGTACGTGCAGCATTTCCTACATGTTTTGGGGTCCGAATTTTAGATTCTACAGCAGAAAATCCACTTGCTTGCGACCATCTGTTGCATTTCACCTGTTTTTGAACTTTGAATGAATTCAACCCACTTTTACTTAAAATATTTTGTAACATGACCCCTGAAAGCCGAATGGTGGAGCCAGAATAGACGTTCAATGCTAGGCAACGACTCATTAAACAGAACCCTGGGGAAATGAACAAGCACACAACAATAGAAGAACAGTCGATTCTATGCAAAAGTAAACACACCTCGATAACAATAGAGGAATTGTTAGGAAATGATTATTTCTATTCGGTCCACACAAAGTGGTTATAAAGAAGAGTTCAGTTGAGTGAAGTGACGTTACGTAGCTGAAGGGAGCTAGTAAATTGGAAGTCATTTGGCATTTCAGTTAAGAGTCAGACTAGGAGATTTGTGTCAGATGGCCGCCAGCCTGGGAGTTACTCAGAGAACTTCAGTTCAGCCGTTGTGAGCTGTTGCTCTTAGAAGTTGGTAGCTGAGGCACGGGGATAGTTCTAGAACCCAGAGTAGGAGGAACGTCCGTTGTTGAAAGCCGCTAACAAGCAACGGCTAGTGGAGACTGTAACTGACTTAGAAAACTAGTCTGTGTTAAACAGTGAACTGTGAAGTGTAGTCACGAATAGTGTATATAAGTGGCCAATAAATCGAGTCACAAATCCAAAATTCGTCTATACTCCCACATACACGTGACAGTATTGTTTTTATTTACGTGATATTGAACAAAGGAGACGTGAGGAAATAATCCTATCTCATCCTACGTCTGTTTAGAATCTCAATCATCATAAGTTTCAAGGATTAGATAAGTTAGACCATACAACCGCCTCGGGGTATGGGATAGGATCGACGGCGAAAGTCTGTTGCTCTGCGGTGACTACGGATTCTTACTGCTTCTTCCTCCTTTCCTTCCCCGAGCTTCACACCATCTTTGAGGTTGTCTAGTCACGGTGTGATTTTCTCAGGGTATAACACTTGTGTGCTTGGGCGCCTGGATTAATTGGTTAACCTCCGTGTGATCAGAGAGATGAGGTCAGGCGACGCGGGTTAACCTGACACCACCTGGAGTTGAAGGAAGGAAACGTAACGCTGTGATACGCAAGGGGTAGAGGGGTTGACTTCTTTGGAAACGCTAACTACTGGTACATCAGTTCGATTATTTTGACAATGAATACGCATCCTTAACCTCGGACATAAATGGGGGTTGGTAGTTAAAGTTACGCTCTGACTGCTTTTCCTCTTGGAAAGAGCCCTCTTACCCACTGATCCAGTAGGCTCCAGAGCCGATTTTTGAGCTGTGGAGAATAGAAAAATTCCTGTTCCTTCCTGAAATCGACTCTCCATCCGATGGTCGTCCAGCCTTTGTTCTAACCGCTATTCTGACTGAGCTGTAATGTTAAAGTTGTGCTTTTAGTTAAACTAGAACCGATCTATGAAGAAGTATGAGTGAGCGGCGGTAGAGCACCAGTCGACCTTAACTTTCGTCGCTAGATGTGGGTGAATGTTCAGCTTTACCCTCCGGTGTTTGAAGGACGATAAAATTTCTTCCTGTGCTGAACATATTCAGCACTACACCACGAAGACGTATGGGGGAGTGGATGTATAGATCCACTTTTCCTTGAACTCGGCACGAGTTGGAGCTGAGTGGTCAACTTCACGCCCCTGCCGCTTTACCTCCAGGGAAAGTGCCCCCGGTACCCATTGGATAGGAGGCTGGGTGAGCCCTAGAGCCGGTCTGGACGACATGGAGAAGAGATAATATTTGATGCTATCGGGAATCGAAATCCGACTCGGTGTTTGAAGAGCAGTATTTTAAATAATTCTATAGAATAGTTTTATTTGAGACGTCAGAAGTCACTGATTTGTTCAAGAAATTTACTGCAGTTTATAAAAGGAAAATTTCATTAGCAGGGTTATGACCAAAACAGCGTGCCTCTGCAACATGGCATCAGGCGTTTGAACCCAGTTCCTATATTCATAACATATTTCTCTAAGTTCCGTTTTAACACAAACCCCCAATCTGCTCGCATGTATTACACGTAGTTCCTTCTTAAAGGTACGTTTTTTCCAATCAAACATATATATTGTCACGTGTAGGGGCGCTTGACTTATAAGACGGATTCTGGATTGCATGATTATATTTATGGACACCTCAGACACACAAGTCGGGACTACAGGCAAAAAAGCTCTGCCGTTAATTCCACACTCCACACTTCACCGTTACATATGCACTAGCGTTCACTCTCTTCAGCCTGGCAACGGATTTATAACAGTCTCACTGTCACTTCAAATCAAACATGGAGTCTTATTTTCACAGCCTAATTCCTTTCTTGCCATTACTCTGTAGCTGAAAATTCCGAAGACTCGATTCAAATCAATTCCTCTGCTCTCAGGTTCATATTCCGGCAGGCTGACATCCTTCAACTCGTCTCTTTACTTCACTCTATACTGCTGAAGACTTCTTTATAACCACTTTGAGCGGACCACGCAGAAAACAAATCTGTAAAGTTAAGAAGGCGTTTTACTGATCTTTTGCCTAGCAATAGACGTTATGTTGTTTCTAGCGTTGGCTCCCGAAAGAATGTGTTTACCAAGTAGTTGCCTAGCAATGGGTCTATACGTCACAACGTGTGTATCTCATAGCTGCAGTGCGTGTTACATGCCCTCACATTTGTTTCTTCTTTAACCCATCTTTTTTTCTTTTTTCTTGACACTACAGCCACAGTGGGCCTAGGCCTACGTCCATGAACTTCTCCGTTCCCTTCGGTTTTTATAAATCTTACACTTTCGGTAGGATTCTTTGGGCGGGTGATCAGCTCGTCGCAAGGCCTCTACCTGTACACAAACACAGAAAAACCTACACACACAAACTGAACATCCATGCCCTCTGTGGGATTCGAACCCACGATCCCGGTTTCCAAGCGATCGAAGACAGTACATGCCTTAGACCGCTCGGCTACCGTGACCGGCCCTTTAACCCATCACCCTGATAATATCTAATGAACAGGACAGATTATGAAGCCTCCTGATTTATCCTCCCTCTTAATTCCAAGTATTCTACAAAGTACGTCTGTAATTATATTCTTATTCTTAGGCGAGGGACGAAGTGGGCCTCTCACACAGAACATAGGAGACGTGAAGGCATTCATTTTGAACTGCTTACTTGTAAGCATTCCCGGAACAAATCTTTTCTTAATTTCTTCATGAGCGTAATTTTGATGCTTACTTTAGCTTTAAATGCTTGGAATTCTACATCTTTTTAAATCACATGTTATCACAATTATCATCGTCATCATCAGGGACAAAACAGTCAACTTTGAGCCTTAGCTTTCCATAGAATAACCTGCCAGACTTATCTCTAGACCACCCGGTTTTCACTTCGTTAGATTTCACAACATTTTTTTTTCCGAGTAAAGTATTCAGCCATGTCTTCAAACCACAATCTGGAGGTTCAGATCCCTGTACGAACTTTATCACCTAGTGACAGAGTGGCCCAGTCACCGGATTCCATTTCCATCGCCTTCTACGTCTCGCAGTCCTACGGTGGAAATATTGTTAACCCACTTCCATATGAAATGCCTTTAAATTTCTGCGTCACCCTTCATTTTCGCGAAGATTCATTAATGTACTATTAATTTTCTCTGTTTTCACTTCGAAACGTTAGTCTTTATTGGAGTGTAGTAGAATTTTATGCCTCCTTTATAATGTTTTAATGTGTACTTTGGGCCAATAAATTAATTAACAGAGACATGCATGCCTATTATGCATAATATTATTATAATTTTATTCATTTGAACATAATTCCCATCTCTTTAATTTAAATTTGTTTTACCAAGTGGAAACGAACTGAGTATTCATATCACATAAATTAACAATCCGTTTCCAGTTTACCCTACCATAATGCCATCATTTTTATGTGAAAATGTGTTTACTGTGTCCGCAGATTTAATGGAATTGTTATGAAACTGATTCATTCGAGAAAATATCTTCTGAAATTGGTTTGTCTGTTTGAACAATGCATTCTTTATTTATATGTAATTGTTATATCATAGGCAATCCAAGTATAGTACTTTATCGTCATCTCATATATTTCCTCTGTGACGACCACAGTGGCCGTGGAGTCTAAGGCATGAACTGTCTTCGCCACCTCGAACATTGAGATCGTGTATTCGAATCTCACTCGAGGTATTGATGTCTGTGTGCATTTATTCTTTGTTTGTGCTGTCCTGTGGGCAAGTAGAGGAGTTGCGACGGACTGATCCCCTGTCCAAGGAGTTCTACCGACAGTGTAAAAGATTAAGAATTAAAAAAAAACGGCCAAAGTCCAACAAAGCTGCAGAGACACATACATATTCCTTCAATATTTTTCTTGTTGATATTTTTATTGAACATGGAATTGTAATACTGATAAAATTGCGCTTTCAGTAAGCCTTAACAGTTGAGGCCGGAGAGAAAGATGTAGGCCTATACTTAAATATAATTAGCTCCATTATTCTGTTAATACGCGATTCACTTCTACTGTTGCAGGATAGCTTGCGTCTTTCCTCCTGTCACACTGGCCAGTATACAAGGTAAGAGAGCGCTCTCGAGCACACATGTACACACATTGAGATAGTTTCTGTATTTTTGATTCTAAATATTACGACTTACACATATGCTTCTGTTGACCTCACATATTTTCGTCTTTAATTACACTATGCAGTTTTAATGTCATTATTTAATTTCATGCTTTTAAATATTATGTTTGTATGGCCTTCAGCATGTGAGCATACTTTAGAATGCTGTAATGTACGTTTCTTTCTTATGCTCTTCTATGAGCAGTACTTGTCGCCTGTTCTGTATTAATGAGCTCGTTATAAAACTACTCAGTCCCATACAGCCTTTCCGTTCTTAAATGGCCTGCAGTGTTAGGAACCGAAACTCGGTAAACGTCAGCATTTTCTCTCATATGACTTTACAGTTACTGAATACAGGCCTGTTTAGCATTTTCAGTTTATTCCACATCATGCCGAAACAAGTTATTCCAAATTGTTAGGCCTGTTAAGTTTCAAGTTCGTTGTTGTCTTTGAAAGCGTGAAAATATGAAATAATAATAAGGTAGATTTATTGGAAAAACCTATAATACTGCAAAAAGTAAAAGAGCAAAGCTATCCCTGTAACAGAAGCGACCTCCATAGTCTAGGGGTAACGTTCCCACCTCATGACTCAAGGTACGCGGGTTCAAACCCGGCGGAGGTCGTGGAATTTTTAAGGGCGGTAAAATTAAGGGAACAAGTACTCCGGGAGGGACTTTAAGTCGTGGGTCCCGTGTCGTAGATTTACGGCACGTAAAAGAACCTCATGTCTCTAGGAGACCTCTGATCAAAATTTGTCCAAAAAATTTCCCGCCCAAAGTAGTTTCCAATGCCTGCCAGAGGAGGGGGACCCCTCTGACAGAAAGGGACTAACTATTAGATACCACTGTCAGTAGAAGGTTGGAACCTGGCTGCCAGAAAGGGACTAATAGTAAGCACCAGTACCGGTAGGGGATGGAGACTGTAGAAATTAAAATGAGGATGTACAATAGACTATCAGTCGCGGTGCATGGGGAAACCCACCCCCTCAATACTGAATAACTGAATCCCTGTAACAGACCGTGGAGACCGATAGGGCTGTGAGATGTTGAGGTTCCCACATTTTCTAGACAATCGGCTTATAGATGGCGACAAGGTTGTCAGCCCTACGCTCCGGCTGCCCTTTACCCCCAAGATTTTTCCAATAATATTCCTGGCACTCATTTCTGTTAGAAGCTGAGTCGACCCCAGGGTCATAGTGTGGCTGCAAGGATTAGGTAAATTGAAAAAAATCCAATCACCTCATCGGGATTTGAGTCCGCAACCTTCAGGCTTCTAGCATAATGCCTCAACCAACTACGATACCTCTATTCAGTTTAATTTTAAGACATCTATATTCATAATATTGTTACACTACTCAGATTTATACAGCAATGAAGTAATTTATATTTCCCACCGTTCTGCTCATGAATTACTTTTTATGAATTTGTCCATAAACCTACTTCTGTCGTTTAAATGTCACATTAGTAGTTTAATTACACAGTACTGATCAAGCGCCGGTCACGGTAGCCGAGCTGTCGAAGACATACACTGTCTTTGCTCACCCGGAAGCCGGGATCGTGGGTTCGAATCCCACCCAGGGAATGAATGTTCAGTGTTTGTATGAGTGTATGCGCGTTTTTCTATATTTGTGTATAAGTAGAGATCTTACGACGAGCTTATCACCCGCCCAAGGAGTCCTACCGAATGTACAAGATCTAATAAACCGTAGTAAATCGGAGATTTACATGGATGTGGGCCAATGTAGAGCAAATTATAGTTGTAGCGCTAAAGGGGAAAAAAAGTACTGATCAAAGAGCTTATTAACGTCGAAATGAAGTTTGAGAAATTTTGTTAAGACCAAAGAGTCTTGCTCTTTCCTAGTAAGGATGACTTTATAGAAAGAATAATGCATCCATCCAAAATTAGAAATGCTCTTCTACAGCAATGACCGCAATTAATCACTTACGAAGCAAGTTTTTAGAATTATGTATGGCCCTCTTTTACATATTTCTGGATACATGCGCGGTTTGGCTTATGGTCACATTCCCATTCTTCACTTACGGGTTCTCTGACGCACGTTTCTCTGCTCATCTGAGCTTAGAAGTTATTTCTGTTCCTTTCGCTACTATCTCGTCTGTCATCCTTTGTATTCTAATTGCTAATGCACAACAAAATGGAACATTAGAAGAGGTGTTGATCTCATTCAAACGTGGAACGCAGGATGCATGAATTTAAACGTTGCTGCATGGACTATATTACAAGGTTTGTTTTACACTGTTTATTACATCCGTACGTTTATTTACGTTCATGCTTATTAACCTTTATTTCACATGATATGACTAACTTTTACATGTCTTTATATCTTGCTTGTAATATGCATGTTATGATGAAGCAGATAAAGCACTGATTTGTGTTTTAGATTAATTATATCATGAAGTTGCGTAAGATGGTTGTGTTCAAGCAGGTCTATTGTAATACCTGTAGTTGGATGGGGACGGGGTTTAGATGCACTTAGTAATATTAAACGGAATTCCTGGTTGAAATTTATATTTCTCTCAGTATGGCTGATTTTACGAGATATAAACCCAACTGTCGCTAACAAAATTTACTACTTTAATTATAATTAGTATAGTACGAGTTAATGAGTTCTTAAAATTTGTGACGATTTTATATTAATAAAGTTATTGACTTGTGAACGTTATCCACCTTTCTGTTTAAAAGCAACAAATTGGAGACTGGCATCTGTCTCCGTCCTCAGATTAAGTCCATCTGAGTTGTGCCCAACTGAGTAGCTTTCGCCTGAGGTGTGAGACGGAGCCAAGTATCCGNGGCGATACGTTCCTCCGAAACGTCGGTTAACACCACATATATACGGTGCCAGATCCCAGAAAACTGCTTTCTTCATAGTCACCGCCGTGAAAGCCTCAAATCTTACATCCGAAAAATTGATTTAAATAAAAAACATGATGGTGGAAAAGGTCAAAAAGGAAACAATTGCATTATGAGTTATGCAATCAATACATAAGTATTTTCGCTTAATGAGAGATTTCCTGATGTTTTTAATGAAACATATTCTTGTTACATCAATTATTTTTGCCGCAATGGGAAAAGAAACTTACGTTTTTAAGAAGAATGACATTTTCTGGGATGTGGCGCCGTGTAGGTATTGTGTAAACCGATGTTTCGGAGGAACGTATCGTCTCCATCTTCAGGGTAAAATATCTGAGAACGAGGAACCAGCGTGAGCAGTTGGCTGCAGCACCACACGGCACCACAGCCCAGAAGACGACATTCTTCACAGTTACCGCCGGGAAAACCTCAAATCTTACACTTGCCTTGTTTAGATTTCCAATCACTGAAAGATGAAATTTCCTCTGCTACAAAAGTAATTTAAGAGTCATGGTATGAATAACCGGAACTATGCCATGAGTTTGGAATACACTCACGTTGTATACTGACAACATACGGAAAGTTCGTTTCCAAAATGGGAATATGCACATGTACAAGGACAAGCGCTGTTCCAGAAGAACACGAATGCTTTTCAATTTCAAAGATTCTGATTCATGAAATGTTCCCCTGAATTTGCTGTAAGGCTTACAGGAACATGCCTGAGTTCCGCAGTGTGTTCTGAATAAGAAACAATTCCACGTCACCTCAGTAAAAGCAAATACGGTGGGATGAGGCGTGGAAGGTTAAATGCAACCCGTCTATTAGTCCGAAAGAAGTCAGCCATTTGCAATACTTTGTGTATTAATAATCCATTCCAGTAATGATCCTGTACATGTATGTTCATTTCCGTCGAAGGGACTGGTGCAAGGCACATCAACTGCCTCCGAAGCAGCTTGGTGTATACAATCTCACCCGAATACCCACCCAAATAAACACCAAGGCGGGGTCTCCATAAACCTCAGCAAAGCGTTTTATAACAGAAAGGCTGAAAAGCTGCAGAGGCGAGGATACTACGTACATAACAGACATTTCGTATATTCGCTCTAGAAACTTCTGAATTTTCTCTGCACTTTCGGGGAATATAAGCATGTCCTTGAAACACAGAACTATAAACTTTCTTGTCATTGATTGCATTTTCTTTCGCATTATGGTATTCTGGACTGTGACACCGTGGAGTCTTATGTAAGGATGTTGACGTTTCGGAGACATATGATGCCTCCATCTTCAGGGTTCAAGTGTATAGTTCCAGGAATTGACTAAGTTACGTAAGCATGTTGCAAGGAATGTGATCATGAGGCTTAAGGACAGGGGGTAAACCAAGATGCCCGATCCGGGCCTTGGGAATTATGGGCAGAAAGCGACCCTTCTAACACGTAAAGTGTTTTTTTCTTTCGCATAGGTGGGAAATGGAATATCCCTTCTCCCTGGATCTTCTGATCAGCTTCCTTGTAACCCGCCTTACTACTTCAGCCTCTTTCTGAACCTATATAATTCAGACCTGAAGATGGAAGCAGGATATTTCTACGAAAAATCGGTATCCACCTACAAGCTTGCAGGATGGCACAGTTCAGAAGACCGTTAATAATGATAATCGCCGCCATGAAGATATCTTAACTTAAAATTAATTTATTATTTCCATTTATCTGTGATTCCTGGACCATTAACGAAGGTATTTCAGGTATAGAAGTGCATGTCGTCGAATGGGGCGAGAAGATGACCGTGAATGAACTGCAGCAAGAGTTCTGAATTGAGAGAGCATGGCCTGTTTAAATGCAATGTGCTAGAATTTGCCTAGCGAGAACACGGACAGTTTCAGTCAGAATTTCAGTGAAAAAATTCTCTCGCTCAGTTCTCATGATTTCCCAGACTTCGAGAAATTCAGGTCACTTTTGGACAAGGGATTAATTTGAGACTGTATATTGGTACGTGTGCTAAGCTTCTGTAAAGATTCGGCCACACAGAGCGCTACACTATGTTCGCTACGTACACTACTTACGCTGTGTACACTCTGCGACGCAGCTAACATAGGGAACATAGCGTACGTAGCGTACGGAAGTCTGTGTGGCCAGTCACATTGGCAATAAAGGGAGATACTTTTCTGTTCGTATAGCGAATATAGCTTACGTAGCGCTCTGTGTGGCCGAACCTTAATAGCAAAGCAAAATGTAACTTTCCAAGCAATTTCCACAGGGGAGGCTCGCCTTCTTGTTACCGTCAAAACGCCACTTCTGAGTACTCTGTCGTGCACTGCGCCTTCTAGTATCACTTCGCAGTGATTCCGCCTGCATGTCGACACTTGTAAGTGGGAGTGAGAGAGGTGAGCCCTTTGAAGAACCGGCCCGGATACTCTTTGTACGCGAAGCAGTAACGAAATGAGCAGTGTGGGCGGGTAATGATGTGACAATGAGCTTCCAGCACCTACGGATTCTCCTTATGAATCCATATTCAGGGTATTCAAACCACTGCGTCTATTGTTCAGCGCCCACCTTACCATCTGCGCGTGTTAACGTGATTGTTGTCACGGATACAATTCACTGCCTTTTCTGCGTGTTGATATTGTTTAACGGCGAAGTCTTGTTGCAATAGAAATTGCGTCGATTCTTGTAACAAATAATCTTTGGAATGTCACGAGGTCTGTCGGTCATCAGATTGGTTCCATATAAAAAGGAACTATATTGTTACTGTCTTCAGTAAAGTAGATATAAATCACGTTTGGAGAACATTTCAGTAGATCCTGCTCGTATCACTTTCCTCCCACTTGTCTTGAAATCGTTCAAATGGGGATTTTTTTAAAGTCTTTCATTCTTGTTGTCATGGAAAGCCACACACACACTATACATTCAAATATAGCTGTTTGTGTTGTTTACCGAAAATATATAACTTATCTAAGGTCTTACAGTCTTTCTTTTGGATCTTGGCTGCTTTTTCAGTTTCTTAATCCTATACACAAAGTCGGTAGAACTCCCTGGACGGAGGATCAGCCCATAGCAAGGCCCCTATCTACACACAGAATTACACAAATACAAAGTAAAAGCAAAAAGACATTCATATTTTGAGTAGGATTCGAACCTACTATCCCAGCGTTCGAGCGAGTGAAGACAGTTCATGTCTTAGACTACGTGGCTACTGATTTCAGCTGAAAGAATATTCTAATGATGAAAAATGAACTTATCCGGCCCAAGATTTCGTTTCTTAGGGCGAATTTTCTGTTGCAAACCTCTTCAAGATCTTGAAGTATCGTGTTTCATTGAATTTTTTCTAGAGAGGAGGAATTCCTTTATATTTTCTTTCGTGTGTGTGTGCGCGTGTGTGCGTATGCATACGTATATAGGCCTATACATAAACATACAAGCCTCAACACGAATTTGACTTTCGATTCTGATATCCACTCATTTTTCTATCGCGGAGAGCGGAAGTTCTGAGTGGAAACGTCGAGTTGCTCAGCTCGAAGTCTCAGCTTACCATTAGTTTTCTATGATGTTGGGTTCTTAAGCTGCGTTCACAAACAAAGCTATGATGAAACAAGATATGCATTGCTGTTTCAAAACGAAATTAATCCCAGCAGTTATTTGAAAGAAAACTATTGAATCGTGTGGTCACGCGATTGAACACATGCCACTTGGTCAATGGTTAAGATATGCAGTTAAAGGCTTTATTAGTGCAAAATCTATATCCAAGACTGCTCTCAGTCTAGCTCAAGCGAACGTATTTTTGGAGTAAATATTAAAATAAATTTTAAAGGATGTACTGGGTTCACTTGGTTTAGGAAAGGGATCAATGAGGGGCTCTTGAGAACACGGGCAGCTCAGCAACTGTTAGCTTCTATTCTCTGGAGTTACGAGTCGAGGAGCCGAGACAGCTCAGTCTGCAGACACTGCACGGTAGAGGAGTCGGTTACCGACTGTCAGGGGGAGGAATGGTAACAGATTGACTACTCGGGACATTGTTTCCACAGGGGTAAGGAGGCCGGAACCTGAACCTGATGACTCACCTCCACTTAGTGCCGAGATCAAGAATGCGCGACTGAGTGCCTCCACTCACCTATGTACGTGTATCTTCATGGCTTGGTGCTTAATCAAGCGCAGGGAGAACCGAACATTTAGTTTACCTTACTCGATTAGCGTTGGTTCCTTTGTTAACTTGTGTAACCCAAGTTCTGTACTGGCCGGTCACGGCAGCCGAGAGGTCCAAGTCATGTACTGTCTTCGCTTGCTCGGAAGCCGGAGTCGTGGGTTCGAATCCCACACAAGGCATGGATGTTTGGTTTATGTATGCGTTTACTCTGTGTTCGTGTTGTCCTGTGTTTAGGTAGCGGCCTTGCGACGAGCTGATCACCTGTCAAAGGCGTCAAATGTGTCCTACCGTCTGATGATCCAAAGTTGGAGCAAGAGGAGAGAAAATAAAAAGTTCTGTACTAGCGCTTGTGTCGTCAAGCCCAGAGCAGAGCAGAGCAAAGCAAAACAAAGCAAAGCAAAGCAAAGCAAAGCAAAGCAAGTCTTTCAGAATGCGGGATCGAAGTGAATAGCATTTTCCGTGTGCCAGTTTTTTAGTCAGATGGATACATCACACACAGTTTTGACGTCGTAAAGCAGTTATATTTGCGAGTCGTAACACTTGTTATGAACCTTTCATATCTATATTTATGTATGGCTTATTTAACGAGTGTGTCAGTAGCTTAGACTAATGCTATAAAATGGTAAAACTGTTGGAACGGTTGTGGAAGGAGTCGGTCTTCGCCTAATTCGAGATATTATCACGGCGTTTGCTTGGAAATAATGAGGAAATCTACGAAACCCCTCAATGTGAATAGTTGGTTTTCCTGTCGAGATTCCAACCTGGAACCTTTCGAATAAACGTCAGTAACGACGCAGTGTAGCCAACTTCCTCGGCCCTGTAATACCCTTATATACGAGTACTACACAAGATCAAGGAGCCATGTGGACTCTGAAGGACAAATTGCAAATGATGTGGAAAGGAGGAGGAAAAGGTAAATATGTCGCTGTGCTTAATTATTTAAGCATCATGTAATGAGTCGTATGTGGGAGTGGAGGTGTAGCTCCACCGTTTTGACCATGGTACGCGAAAGAGCTGAATGGTTATCTTCACACGCCGGTCGCTTTACCCAGGTGAAAGAGCCCGCGGCCCCCTTTGGATAGGAAGGTGGGTGGGCTCCAGTGTCGGTCTCCACATTGCGGAGGAATGAGAAATATCTTTTCTCTGCCGGGAATCGAACCCCGGCTGTCCAGCCCACAGATCGTCGCTGTACTGACAGCCATCCCGGCTCGTGGAAGGACGCACACCTGGCTTAATTTAACGCATTTTCCAAACGTTTGCCTGGATACAAGTCTCTTAGGAAACCGCGAGACATCTTGTATTATTTGGTCTCCTGGCTGATACTCGAATCCGAAACCTTTGGAATATGGAGCTGGATTACCGCGAGTTTCCACATCTGGAGCAACCTTTTAAGAATCCAAGTTAGAACTGACTTTATGGAACAGAGCTGTTCTTGAGAACGCGATGGTCGCTCTGCTAGTAAAGAAATTCGCCTACTTTTTGTGTAGTTATATTCAAAATAGCTCGCCACTGGACTTAATCCTGAGGCACATGTGATCGCATTCTCACATCATACACGTTTAGAATTCGTTATTTTAACCTAGGCCTAGCTCTTCCCAGGTTAGAAGTAAATGCATTTTCTGATAAGGGCCTACGAGTGAGGTTTCACAAAAACCCATTTCATTGACCATTCAGTGTGCATGGATTACCTGACTAACCAAGTGTCATTGATCGTAATCAGGCTTAGAGCCTCGACAGATTTCGCCGTCCTCACCAGAATTCGATATTCCCAGTCATCAGTTGTGTGTTTCGCAGCAAATTTTCATTTTCATTTAGTATCCAAAGATGTTATTTGCTACAGGATGATTCCGGAAGGTGTAATTTATCGCACTGTTTTGAACAATGCAGATAGAAACTTCTTTGCTTCACACATAGATGGCCTTGTGTGTATCTTTTGTCCCCTCTCATACTAGTTTCATGCAAGTGAGGGAGTGAATTGCTTTTGCTTAAGTTGTGCTAGGTTAGGGGTGAGGGGCCGTATAAATGGATATCTCATCAAACCTCTCCCTTAACCATTGCCTTCCTCCCATTTCCTTTCTCTTGCTTTTCTACCCCTTCACTTCAGTCCTCTTCTCCCCAGCATCGGCCACCCTCGTCAGACGGAATCTATCTCGTCAACCCTGCCTGCTCTCCGATCGACTCGAAATACAGATTTCTTACATTCCAAGTGACCTCTACATACACAAACCGACGCTGATTTTATGCCTCGTGGTTTTAACGGGTTTACTCGACCGCGTCATAGCTCAAGCGGTTAGTCGCTGGCTTCCCACCGCGGCGGCTCGGGTTCGATCCCGGGACTGGTCAAGTGGGATTTGTGGTGGACAAAGTGGGGCTGGAGTGGGTTTTCTCCGAGTACTTCGGTTTCCCCGCCAATCTTCATTCCACCAAAGTCTCCATCATCATAATCACTCGGGGCAGGCTACAATAGGCCAATCAGTGGCCGCCGAGTCGAGTGGACCCAGTTGGACTCCACCCCCCACTAAGCGAATTAAAAAAAACGGATTTACTCAGGCCTTTGATCAGGGCAAACAGAACACACAGCATATCGGATATTCTTTTAGGTGTTTGGAGGTCGAATCCCGACATTTCATTTTTTTTTTCTATTTCTTAGATCTAATGCAGGGTTGAAGATCTAGTGTAATATAAGAGGAGACAGTTAACCAGGGGCATCAGAAACAAGAGTATAATTACTAGTAATCTTAGTATTTTTGTCGTTAAGAACAAGTTAAAAATGTGCAAGTCGCAATTGTATCATCAGTTAATGAATGAAATACAGGAATACCATTTAAGTATATTCCCTTTAGCTTTCGTGTTTCGTCTGCTCATGGTGCAGTTACGAGTCAAAAGGACAGTGTTCAAGTGTTTGGTGGATGTGACGGTTTTAATTCTCGGTTTAGTACTTCGTATCATCAAAGCAGTGGGAATACGGGCCACAGTTTTGAATGATTAAGGATATTAATGAGGATAAATAAAAAATCTATAATATTCCTATCCCGATATATTAGTACTACGTATCAACTGCTGACGTTACGTAGATCAATATTCTGTATAACCTATGGTGGGATAATAGGTTCACCCAGCAAACACCCCCCCCCCCTCAAGAAAGGCGAAAGAGCGTCTCCGTGGCGGTAGACAGGAAACATTCTAGCATATTTCCCCGAGACTTTGAAGTAATTAGGCGCAATGAAACTGACTGAACGGTAAAAGAGATCAGAGTATGAAGAAATTCCTCAAGTTTGATAAATTGGAGTTAACAGTTTAGTAGAGAGGGATACGATTGATAGAGCATTGATAGGAACAATTTAAAGGCATAAAAGGATTTGGCTGTAAACACCTGAAGGAAATCAGCCACAAGCAAGACCTAGTTTTAGATGATAAGTCGTTTATTAAAATTAATCTTAAGTACGATAGAAGAGCGTGGGTTGGATTCATATTTTTATTTTTTATTATTATTCTTAGTGGGGCGGGACTAAGTCCCTCGTACTGCGGCCAATACTGGCCTATTGTACTAGCCCCAGATGATAGATGATGATGATTGTGGAGCAATTTGTGGAATGAAGATTGGCAGGGGAAACCGAAGTACTCGGAAAATAATCTGCCCCAGTGCCACTTCGTCCACCACAAAGCCCACACGACCTGGCCCGGGCTCGAATCCTGGCAGCCACGATGGAACGCCAGTTGAATCACATTGCTGAGGACAGGAAGTAGTGGCAGCCACTTATGAAGACGGCAATGAAGTTTCGTGCTCCATAAAATATTGGTAATCCCTTGAGTAGCTAAGCAACTACTATATTAAAAGGAAGGACGCAACTCCATATTTGTATTTTAACTAATGAATCGCCTTTTCATCATCACTACTTAATGCAATTTCATTAAATGGAAATGTAACTTCTGTGTACAATCAGTATTTCTAATCATATTTCGTAAAATTAATATGATGCATTTTATACAATACTAATTTAAACTCCGATATATATCCCGCATAGAGTACATGCAATGTCCTACAGCCACTCGGACTCACTGTATGGATTAGGCCTACCCTACCTCGTAATTAGATGCAGAAAACTGTTGCGAAACGCCAACCCCTTTACAGTTACTGGACCATTGTTCCATAACCAAGATATTACCGGCAATCGTTAAGTATCACTGTACATCATGTGAGACCTGAATAGCGTGAACGGTTCATGGCATGGAAGCAAATGGACTGTAAACTGGTTTCGTTATTTGTTTTGCTAAAAGTTAAGTGCCCACTTCACTTCATCTTCTGTAGCATGTTGCAGCCAAAAGTACTCTAAATTGGGGCTGAAAGACATGTTTAACAATAAGAACCTAGGTTTCAGTTCACACATATTTGATTAGCAACGCAAATGCTTGTATATAGTAGACCAATGTTCCAAGTATGTGTACGCTCATAGCTTCAAATTGGGCTTCAAGATGTACTTCAATGGTGAGGGCTTAGGCTACACTTTTGATAACAGTTATCGGCAGCAACCCGTTTTGTACGGAACTCCTTCAACTGCGGATGTCTGTTCCTTACTATAAACTCGAGCTCAACAATAACATTTCACGACGAATGCCATTTTCTGGGATGTGGTACCTTGTAGATATTGTGTAAACAGACGTTTCGGAGGAATGGTTCGCCTCAATTTTCAGGGTATAAAAATCAGCGAGCAAGGAACCAGCGTGAGCAAGTGGACCCGAATGTAAGGAAATGAGAATAAGTTTTAGAGAACTGCATGTAGAAGAGCTTCATAGTCTGTATTCTCTTCAAATATTGTTAGAGTAATTCAATCGAAGGAGACAAGATGAAAGGACTTGTAGTAGGCTCCAGAGAGATGAGAAAAGCATAACAATTTTTTCTCAGAACCTAAGAGTAAATCTAAAATACTAGTGTAAAGCAAACGCAGATGAGAATATATTAATAAACGGGTCTTAAAAAATATGGTGGAAATTAATGTATTCATCTGGCTATCAATAGGAAGTACTTGTGGATACAGTACTATTTCTTCGAATTCAATACCATATGGGGAATTTTATGACTAAATTGGCGACTATTAGCTTTTCAAGAAGGAATCTGTACCACGGAGTTAGTAAGGATTTCTTTATAGTGTGATTGATTCGGCAACACATAACCATTTAAAGCACCGTGGCAACTGCATGTGCTACCGCATTCAATATTTAGAAACCTACCACTTCCTCACATAACTGTAGGCCTGTACATTTTTCAAAATAAACAACTATCTTTTAGTACAATATTTCTTAATCTAGGGGTAATTACACCCGGAAAAGATAATTTGTCGTACTTGTTATCCGCACGTGTTTCTAATAATCACAGTAAAAACAACAAGAAAAATATGCTAATTTTATTATTAAAATAAGCATGTTTATAAAATAAAATCTCATATGATCCATACAAGAAAACCAAATATCATAAAACTGTAATGTTCTTTTGGCTGTTGCCATTTCAAAAGGGAGCAGGGGTAGTTTCTGTTTATTGGTCAAGTTGAAAGGATAACAGTGCCAAAGAGGTTAGGAGCGAACAGTCTACCAGGATGCCAAGACTTTAGCCAATATCCTGTTACAGGAGTTATTCAGTCTTTGCAAACTTTATCGTTTTGTAGGCCTACTTCTGCCGCTCTCAGTTTGTCGTGACTGACAGAGACTTAGTAAACGACATTGTTATCAAATTGGTATTGTCACGCATTCGGGGTTAGCGTGACGAACAATAATAGGTTCTAAAGTTGGTGATTGGGTTTATTGGCACTTCTTCATAATTACAGTAAATTAATAACACCTCACACATTGAACTCCTTCTGAAAGACTTCTATCTTGCGAATCTTTTCGAAGAATCTCTCACTACTTCGGATGCAGGATTCAAGTCCCTTTTATAACTTCACGCTGCCCGAATGTATATCACCATATCGAACAGTTAGTTCTCCTCTGTTATTCTGTTTGTTATGAAGGGAATCTTGTGTTAATATTCGTTACGGCGGAAACAAGCGCTAGCAAATTGACTTCCTCTCTGCTCCTATTCGGGATTTTAGGCAGTGTTTACAGAACCGTTGCTTAGCAAATGGTCATACTCTGTGACAGTATTACTAGAATTCTTGTTGAGTTACCCTACATCAACGGACAGATTTTGAAGTAGTATGCTATATTTCGAAGAACTGAATTTGTTCATGCTTTCAAGTTCAAGATAATTTTAAGCCTGTTATACCTACAGACATACAGAAATCATTCAACAAACAAATGTACGATATGTTGTTGCGCTACAGAAATTCTGTGACTGTAGCATTTACTTCGGAGCTATATTTCTTTATATCGATAGGTTTGTAGGCGAAAATTTAGTGAATCGATAAACTAACGAGTGAATGAGAAATAGAGCTTGACTAACAAACTAACCAACCAACTCGACTGAATAGGCTACTTTTCGACGTGCTGAGTGGATTTTCAGCGAGTCGTTGTTTATTTTTTGTGAACTTTCCGTTTATTTCCCGGCACTGTCAGTGACATGATGCAAGTTACGTAGTATATGCAGTAGAATGGTGTAGTGATTAGTGAGGGTCACCTCCTTCATTATCCGAGCGATTGCTGGATGAATTTTATTCAATAAATTCTCTCTCGAACCACGTGAAAATATTTCACAACCTCACGTCCTATTTAAGTAAAATCAACTTTAATATTATCCTCTTAACTACCCTCAGGTTTTCCATATTTTCTTCCCTTCAAGTCTTCGCATATAGTCCTTCTTTCCCCATACGTGGAGCCATTGCGAAGTGCCTCATCCCTCTGTATTAGATTGTTCTACTGTGAGCTACCAATCGGTGTAAGTTCCAGTCGCCCGAACACTGGAATTGTGGGTTTGCATTCCGCCTGGGGTAGGTTTCTACGCCTGGGATTTTGTGTTTCTGTATTTAGGTGAAGGCCTTGAGCCGGACCGATCCCTTGCCGTAGAATTCCTGCCAACTGTCTATAAATAAGATTCGAAGCCCGGAAGCCAAGAGACCTTGGGCCGCATACAAGAAGCAGAAGAAGAAGAAGAAGAAGAAGAAGAAGAAAGGAAGAAGAAGAAGAAGAAGAAGAAAGGAAGAAGAAGAAGAAGATATTGTGGCCATTCGTACAAATTATTAAACTCGTCACTATGCAGTGGTGTGCACCCTCATCCCCCTACTCTCGCTCGTCTGCCTGACTTAACATAGACTTACGAAAGCTAAGATTTTGACCCAATCCGCAATGAAAGGCGCAGGACCTGCCATGTAGAGTCATCTCTCAATAATAATTTAAGAATCGTGGCACCAGTGTAGGCAGAGTAAGAAAATATATTTTCTAGATAACATTACTTTACACTTTAATTTGATTTGTAATTTTCTTGATTAAAGTCTTTTTGATGAATCATATTCATTTTGACCGGTGTTAGTCGAGAGAGCATATGACATCGAAAGGCTGAATATGTTGTCTGTTGAAGGTCGTGACATACTTGTGTGTAGCCTCCTGGGAGACCACAGAGCTACACGTTAAGATGTTAGAGTATGCTAGAAATATGACACGGTAAATGTGGTCGGCTGATTTACTTATGGAGCAGAGCCATTCTTGAAGGAAGCCAAATTTGTAGCTACTCAAGAATTTTCCACCAATTTAAGGAACCCAATGGTTCATTACTGTATTCACAAGAGCCCTCCACTGGTTCTATTCTCAGCCAGGTCAATCCAATCCATACCATCCCATCCTATTTCTCTAAGATCAATTTTAATATTGTCCACCCACCTACGTCTTGGTCTTCCCAGTGATCTCTTTCCTTCTTGCTTTCCCACCAATATCCTTTATACATTTCTCTTCTCCACCATTCGTTCTACATGCCATGCCCACCTTATTTTCCTTGACTTGATCATTCTAATTACACTTGGAGAAGAGAACAAATTATGAAGCTCCTCAATATGTAGTTTTCTCCAACCTCCTGTCACTTCATCCCTCTTCTGTCTAAATATTCTCCTCAGCACCCTGTCCTCAAACACCCTCAGTCTATGTTCCTTCTTTAATGTCAGAAACCAAATTTCACATCCATACAGAACCACAGGCAAAATAATAATTTTGTATATTCTAATTCTTATGTTTTTGGACAGCAGAGGAGGAGACCAAAGATTCTGGACTGAATGGTAGCAAGCATTGCCCTGAGGAAAATGTACTGACTATAAGCCACTAATATTAATTTTCGGTGCTGAATGTTGTGCTGCAAAACTGTTGGTTATGTTGTTATGTGAAATGTGAATTCCAGAATGTTTGTATGTCGGAGCAAGAATGAACAAGGATGGTGTGGGTTCAAGTCGGCCTGCTTCTTCCCCATTCTGCCTAACTTACCTACCTCCCATTCGCCGACAACAACAGCAAACAGACAAAACAAACAAAAAAATAGACGACTAGAATACAACTGACGACTTTTGAAGGTGGGGAAGACCAACAGGAAGAAGGCGGGCGAAAGAGGAGAACCTATATTCATTCACACACTCATGGAGTTGAGCCCATCTTGAGAAGCTGAAAATTGTGCAGCTACTCAAGAACTTCCCAGCAATTTACGGAACCCGAAGGTCCATTACCGTGTTGACAAGTGCCGTTTTTTTTTCGAGGCTTTTTGAACATATTCGTAACAAGCTTATATTTTACTGTGAGGAGTTGTTAGCCCAACATCCATCTCCCAAGCTGGAGGACTACTCCTTGTCGGTTATCCGCGACTACTTATTCAATATATTCGCAGCTTCCCAACCTTAACTAAAAATAATATTTACTCTCTCTCCTAATTAAGTCTATATCATATCATTTTGTGATTGCACGCGATTAAACTTGATTTTGTATCGAAAGTCTAATAGGCAGATTTGCATTACTTTAACCCAATATATTTCCTAACTTGAATTGTTGAGGCTCGTAGAAATAAATAATTATAGATTACGAATGTTTCTTAGGCGGTAGCAAGTTAACTTTCGATTGTACCAATTTACGAAAGAGAAAATGAATTCGCTTACATCAGGATGAGGTGTTGTCCTGCAGCCAGTACACAGCCAATACGGACACGTGGCTAGAGGCAGGTCTGCCGTCTACCGCGGATTTCTACGGCTTCTAATGTTATAACAGGAAACGGAGAGCCGATATTACCCAAATATTACTCTCTTCTAAACTACAACGTCGTATAGCTAGAAGGCAGCCCGACGTTTCGGGGGAACATATCGCCTAACCCTTGCTCAGCACATGCAGCTAAGCAGAGCATATTTTCTCTTTTGTGGTTTCTTCCTCGGCTTATTCTTCGACCTGAAGATGGAGGCAGTATGATACCAAAATGTCGTGCCGTCCCTGAACTACACGGTGTTACAACCCAGAGGACAGTACCTTTTGTAATCACCGTTGTGAGGACCTCGAACTCAGCATGAAATCCTTTTGATAACAGGCAGGAAATGTCGGTTCCCTCATTCGGAATTCAATAAAACCGATGTAAACACATGTTGCTGTGATACTATACGAAAGAATAAGATAAAACGTCCCACAATTACTAGTTTTTTTTTTTTTACTTTTCCCATCATCCGGTGTTCTAGAGACTATAAAACAGGACGTTTCAGAAACTGGATCTGTTTTTCCTACTCAGGTGAAGGGGGAAGACACCTACTCATTTGAGTCCCTTATAAAGAGCTAACTTCAATCATTGGGTCACTTCCCAATGTCTAACTAAATGCTGAAGAGTGGAGAAAAGACTATATTCCAGTTAGCTAAGATATATTTAGCAAGGAAAGTCAGAAAGGATGAACATATTGTGTTGCAATTTTCACATTGCTTTACTCCCGATTGTAAGTGAATGTTATATTCGTTTTTCTCAGTACGAGATGGAGGTCATTTCTGACAAACGTTTCTGAGCAGCTCAGATGGGATCTAAAGTGGAACACATGTTCCCGCAACGTCATACTATGACAATGACGGCGATGATGAAGTCATAGATACACGTCATTAGAGTTGATTCTAAAGGGTCCTGACAATGGGGTGTAACGCTCAGAATTAATGGGTTTTGGGACTTTGTACATCATCCGGTATTCCAAAAACTAGAAAACACAACGTTTTGAAAACTGGATCTGTTTTCGTCCTCTAGTGAGGGAGGAGTGGAAGACACCTAATCAGATGGGTCCCTTAGGAAGAGCTACCCTCAGTCACTGGGTCCAGTGATTGAGTTTTTCTAGTTTCTAGAATACTGAACAGTGGACAAAGTCCAAAAACCCAGTGATTTTGATCATTATAAGTTATCCCTGTAGCAGGCCGTGAAGGCTTCCACATTATCTCTTGAGAATCGGCGCACAGGTGGCAGTAGGGTTGTCAGCCTTACGCGCCGGCTGAATCCACCCCAGGGCCATACTGCGGCTGGAAGGGTTAGGTAAATTTAAAAAATTCACCTCATCAGGACTCGAAACCGCGACCTTCCGGCTTGTAGCACAGTGCCTGAATCAACTCAGCTACCCCGTGCCCCTTTTCCGATTGTTGTATTTGGCCAAAAATGTGAATGGAAGACTGAACACTTAAGAGTTAGTCTACTGACTTCTGCTAATGTTGCAGATTCTTGTAGACAAGCCAGGAAGAGTCTGACAACTTCCACAGTTATTCCTGAAGTTCTCAGAGAGCTCACTGTGAAAATGTGACGTCGTGTAGCTCAGTAGAAGCTTACTGGTTTCTTCCTCCTTTTTCTTTAACATAACTTTGACCTTGAAGATGAAGGAAATAACTTCCTCCGAAACACCGATGCACTTCTCTCAAGCTACATAGCGTCGCGTTGCGGAAGACTGTACAGTTCTGGGCTGTCGGTAACTTCGTTTCCTGTTTGCTCGTAAAAGTAGCAGTAATATGGCTGCAGTGACGTCATGATTATTCAATCAAGCGTGTAGAAAACTAAGTGACTTTTCATGAAAAATAAATCGATTTTCTGTAATCAAATTATGGACTATTTGCTTCAAATATGTCGAAAATATTATTAATAATTTTACCAAATTTGCTGCTTTTTCTCTTCAGTAACTACTGTTCTTTTATACCTAAGTGTACCCTCGGTAATGTATACTGTCAGCTTACAGGAACGTAACGTTCAGTTTGTAAATTGGTAAGCTAAAGGTAAAGTTGTAAGATTTGAGGTTTTACGGAAGTGAGTATGAAGATTGTTGTCCTTTGGAATGTGGCGCCGTGTAGATATTGTGTTTACCGACGTTTCGGAGAAACATATTGCCTGCAGACTGCAGCCACCTGGTCACGCTGGTTCCTCGCTAGCGGATTTCTATACCCTGTAGATGGAGGCGATATGTTCCTCCGAAACGTCGTTTAACACAATATCTACACCACGCGACATCCCAGAAAATGGCATTCTTAAAGGTAAAGTTATCCTTCGGCGCAGTTAATTGAGAGCCACGCCAAGAAGCCGAATAGGGCAGTTGAGTTACAGCTCCATCATTCTGAACCTACGTCCTAGATCGATGCGAGCTGTTAGCTTTGCGCTCTTACGATTTTACCCCCGGACGAGCAGCCCTCGGTTTCCAATGTATAGGAGGCTGAGCGGGCCTCAGAGCCGGTCTGGATGTAAGGGAGAAATTGAAAAAAAAAATCTCTTGGTCCCATCGGACCCCTCCTCGGTCGTTCAGCACGTAGCCAAGTCGCTATACCAACTGAGGCAGCCTGGCTCTTATTTGTTATTCGGTACTCGAATAAAAGGAGCCGGGATAGCTCAGTCGGTACAACGACTGGCTACGTGCTGAACGACCGAGGGGTCGGAGTTCGAAACCCAGTATGGTCAATTTTCTTTTCTCCACGTCGTCCAGACAGGCTCTGGGGTCCACCAAACGTCCTGTCCCATGGGGACTTGGGGCGCTTTCGCAAAGGGTAAAGCGGCCGGCTCGTGAAACTGTCCATTCACCTCCAGCTCTAGCCGAGGTCAAGAAGATGTGAATCTATACATCCGCTCCCCCATACACCTTCATGTTTTAGTGCTTAATTAGTTAAGCACAAGGAAAACTTACAAGGAAGGAAACAACGACAATCCAGTTTTTCTCCATTAAACGGGTGAAATAATGAATAATATAAGGTGCACGGCCAGGACGGGTTCCTACCAGACGGTAAAGCATAGCTAAATACTGAATAGACAGAAGCAAAGAGATCCTGTAGCGAAATCAGTGTGCCTGCTGTAGGCGCCGCCAGGCAGCTTCGGTTTGGAGTTCCAACCACCTATGACGTTTCTCATTGAGGCTGTTTGCGTGTGTGTTCTTTATCATCGCTGCTGTTTGTTATCCGGTACACAAGCACGTCAATCAAACAGTGGCAAGCAGAGAGACGGCTGCTTGTGAGAAAGAGACAGCGCTGAATGTTAGGTCGGGCGTGAGTTGGTTGTTGTACTATGTATGTGATGAAGCGAGTTTGTCCCATTCCTCACCAGATCGCGTGCGCAGCAGTACGTTGCTTCGCGGGGGACTTTGTGTTCAGTAGCTTGCCTATGGTTGACTATCGGCCGAACGGACAGGCTGGTTGCCTGAAAGTGTGAGTGTGAATCTGCTGCCCAACAGTACGCGAACGATCGACGTGTTCAGTTACACGGCGTTAAAACTCATCTTGAGTACTGTGTATAGATCAGATTCTTTACGTAAAAATCAATCTCACAACGGCGCGTGTGTGTAGTGTTATGGAAAGTTTCATAACGTATTATTGGTAGTGATTCTTCCAGTCAGACCTCCCGCGCCTAATACAGACCACTTACGTAAGATAAAACCATTGGTGGACTAACAACATTTTGTAAACATTCAGTAAAAAGTCGTTATGCTTTCTTGATTTAGTGCGGGACAACAGTGCTGTCAACATAGTGTTTCACCATTCACAGAATTCAGCTTTGTTCAAGGTCCACGCTTACTACCTGCATTGAAAACATCATCGTCAAACTGAACAGTGAACAAAAAATCACGGATAGCCTATGTACTTTTCTGTCATTCACCAAACTAACTGGTGTTTTGAAAGCAGGGAGATAACAGTGAATATTCACACATTTTTCCGCTTTAGGTTAAGGGTGAAATATGACCGAAGGTTGAAATTGTCTGTGGTTCTGTGCTATACAAAAAGTTCTTTCTATTGTTACGTACAAGTAGCAAACGTAGTTTTTTGCTGCTGTCATTCTGAAACCATGTGGTAAATCTAACCCCAACTACTAGGAGGGGTTCCTCGCCCTTTATTGCTTTCCGCTGCAGAATAAAGGCGAACACGTTACAGTTTTATGGTGATTTTCACGAACAGGATACAATAATCGAAGTATTTCATTCAGAGTGATTGTGTCTGCATGTGACTAATGCGTTAGTATGAGCAGTAGTTAGTCCACATTCAACCAGGGATGAGATCAAGATCGTGGCAGCCATTCGGATGTACTTAATTTGAATTACTTATCACTTTCGGTGGGGCATAATGTCTGCTTTATGAAGTTGCCCAATGTTCTATACTTTTCGTGTATTTGTCATGCGAAGTGCGTGCTTGGTATTACAGTAGACCTGTATGTATTAATGAGTAACAGATTCAGGCTAACGATTGCGTACCTAGTGGTGAATTAATCATTACAGTGTGGTAAGCAAAAGCAAAAAAAGGGAGTTGGTGAGGGGAAACATATTTTTATTTGTGATGGTGTTTTGTAAATATCCGTCCTCTCGCACATTTCACCACTAATCCATCTATCCTTGCCGCTGGTGTTTGCTCCCCTGTCTGAGGCAGCATCTCATCTGTCTCTTCTGCTCCAGTAGGAGCACTACCCCATAACACTCCCCCTCCCTTTATCTCTCTCCCCCCACAGTTCACTCAGCACCCACTCACTTTATCTCTCTTTCTCTCTCTTCGTTGGATCTCTACATTGCTACCAACATTTCGAATTCCACCGTATCAAGAGATACCAACATGAAATTTTTCCTAACACTGGTCCATCTACCGGACTGATCCCTTTGCCGGAGCTGATGTGACATATTTCCCGCACCTCACTCCCTATAGTTGCTTCTTGTTCGGCCCTGTCTGTTGAGTGACCGCGGGTGTCTGTCTGTGTGTCTTTGCCCGCCACCTCTCTCGTGGTCTTCACCTGAACCATCATCATCATCACCGACTGCACGGCCGTTCTGGACGTGGCCGCCGCTGCGACCGCCACGCTGTACGACGTTCACAATGGCGGGGCAGCCACCGGAGCGGGGAATACCTCCGGGGTGACGTGGTGGGCCATGATGAACGGGGGTATTTACGAGGAAAGCCCACCGCCAGCACCGCCACCACAACAGCAAACACCAGCACCCACACCGATCAGCAGTTCTGGAGGGGTCACCTCCCCCGGGTCAGCAACTGCACCCCCCTCGGTCACCTCTGCGTCTGCAGTACCTCCCCAAACACCTGCCACTACCTCCTCAGGAGGTTCCTCTACGTCCCCTTCAGCCTCCTCAGTCGCCAGTAATAATAACACTTCCAACACGGGACCCCTTCACATACCTGCTAAACGGTTAACGACAGCGTACGGGGAGTGTCCTAATGTCGAGCCTGGTGGAGGTGTAATCAGGCACTCACACCACGGGACGCAGCCCTGGAACTACAGCCCGGTTGAAAACCACCACGGGGCCGGTGCCACTGCCTTCGAGCCGGCAGGCGGCCTCAACCACCACCAGTATGGCAACGCACCCACGTACTACAACCTGGCTGCAGAACCCTCGGCAGGCAGAGATGGTCGCAAGGCGGCTACAGCCCTCAGCTTCTGGTCGCCTGCTGCTACAGCTGCTGGGGGTGGTGGTGGTGGTGCAAGTACCGGGGGTGGTGGTACAGCGGGGACCACGACGACTGGGGCAGCCGGGGAATATGCCAAGTACAGTACCACCGGGTCGGTCTCGTCCGCAGGAGGACCCAGTTCGGACCCTGCGGTGTCGAGTTCGTGCCATCAGTCATTCTCAGCTGCGGCGGCCCAGAGCTGGTGCAATTATTCACCGTACTCCACCGCCGCTGCTGCGGCCGCCACGAGGCACCACCACCACGTGGTAGACACGCACCACCACCCTCACCACACCCAGGCCGTGCCTTACCTCAACCCTACGGATGAAGGGAGAAGGGTGGCGGCCGCCATGGTAGCGGCTGAGAGTGCTGGCTTCACACACGACAGCTACGGCCTCAGAAACTACGCCCCTGAACCGGTACCTTCTACACCCTACCCACCACCAGGTAAGTCAGGATCTCCACCTCGTCTTGCAGAAGGGTGAAAGTAGGCCACTACTGTAAAATCAAATTGACAGCTTATTTGTGACGACGAAATACATGCACCTTCATTAGAGGCAGAGATCACACTGACCATCAGTAATGGTTTGTATTGACATTTGGCAACGCGGGAGACTAGAGGTCAGTGGCGGCTTCGAAAGCTCGTTTGGGTTCCGTAAAAAACGTAAAATTTTATAGTCATCGAGGCGAGAATCAACTGCCTACGAAGTCCGTTAGTTAGACAAGAGTACATTAAAATCTTCCAAACTCATTTCCAGTTAGGATAATTTTGTGTTGAGTACCCTTCTGGTTACAGTCTATCATGGACCTTCACAAGTATATATTTATAATCAAGTTGCGTGGTTTGGATCTTAATGTCATGTTTTTTTATGAAATGTGAGCACAGTAGATTTGTACATAGGCAAAACGTTTCGGAGGAGCATGTTGCGTCCATCTTCAGAGCAGATAATTTTTCACTCTTCTAACCTGGAAATGGTGCAACATATTCCTCCGAAATATCGGTACTTTCTGTCATACTGCATTATATCATGCCGCCTAAAATAACAGTAGCTTTAGCAAGGCTTACTTTTCTTACAGAACATATGTTATTTGACTGCTTATGCGTGTTAGCAATTTTGTGCAATCCATTATCCTCAGAAATGTGTTACATGCCTTTGGTTGGAAAGGTCACTTAAACTCAGGAGGAATAATCTTTATAATCAGGGCTTGATTAAACCAGAGAACAAATTAGTTAAGATGTCAATTTCCCCAGCCTTTTGAAACTGCTCCGACCACTGCTTTTACAAAATTCCCACTGTTTTTTTTTATGAGATATAACCAAACTCTAGAAAAATATATGAATATTGAGCGTCCATCTTATGCTGTGTATTCACCGAGCTGTTGAGGCCAGGCATATTTTGTTGCCAAATCTGTTTAGTTCATCTTACTGGCAAAAAGTTGTCCCTGTGCTTAACTAATTAAGCAGTACACCATGAAGGTGTTTGGGGGAGTGGATGTATAGATCCACATATTCTTGACCTCGGCACTGGTTGGAGGTAAGTGGGCAGCTCCACTCTCCGGCCGCTTTAACCCTGAAGAAAGATAACAAACGCAAATGCCTCCAGATGAAACTCTTACCACCATATCGATTTTTTTAATTCACTACAACCTTACAGTAATAAGTTTATGGCTCATAAATATTATGTGACAGATAAATAGCCCCGATTGCTTTTATATTCCCCAGTTATAAATTCATATCAGTTCTAGAAACATTGACTGGTGCCTTTCGTGATCTCAAGCTGCGTAGAAGGGAGCATGTTTGCTGTTTTTCTTGTACCAAAATTATGTAAGTCTGAAAAAGTGTAGTAACTTTCTTTCAAAGTGGATGTGATGTCCAGACATTTTGTGTACAGATAGTAACACATATAACTAATAATAATAGCCTATGTATTTGTCTTTATACTTATTCTCATACACGAAGATAATAGAGATAGAAAAAAGTGAAAATGTTTCTCGGATAATACTAATTCTATCCCCGAAAATTTTACGTTATTAAATCATTAGATCCCCAACAGAACTGTCAAAATCTCCCATTATTTTTCCTATGAACAAATGTGAAGTAACAATTATTGCAGTTTACAATCAATAACCTAATAAATTTGCCTCTGCAATTAATTTTCCCGCCAGCCTGAACCATTTCGCATGTTGTTATTTTAGGGAAGTTGAAGCAGTTGCCTACTTCCACCCTTCGCTGTATTAGCTATAGCATTTACTGACCTATCCAGTGATTGTTTAATGTAAAAAGTAATTACTTTTAACTTTATGAGGGTAAGCTCTTTTATGCCTTAATATATTGTTCACATATCGTTCTGTTACTGCTTCGTAGTTTCTCTTCTTTTTACTCTGTTTTCAGTGGGATGCCAGCTTGTATTTTGATAGTAAAATTCAAGAATTGTCGGCCCTGAAGAATAGTGTCTTGTGTTAGTGACCTACATATAGGTTCCTGTTAATTACCTTTATCACAACATGTGACTCGTATGTAATGATTTAGTGAATAACATTTCAGAATACTCTTCCTGAAAAACCGTTCCTTTTTCGGATAACCCAGGCAGCATTAAGTTCTGAGGTCCATTTTATCTGCATATGCCTTGATGGGGAGGTGCAAAATCATAGCAGAACTAGAACATTTGGGTCAAATCGAGCGAAGTGTAGAGATTAGATTTGATGTCAAAACATATCCGCATCCTTCTGGTTTCAAATCTACAACCTAAGGCCACAAAAGGGGACAATTTGTGTATTTGACCTCATTACTCAAATTGGCTTGTCGCCTGAACAGTCTTGAGAAAATTGTATACTTAAGTGCTTATTGTTTGAAAATTCAATATACTGTAGTAAGCTGCTGATTTTTATAGCAAATAACCTCCATAGAATCGATAGGCCTAATATTTATGCATAAATACTCGTATATTAAACTAATTTATCGAAGAATCCTCATTATTAACTTTACGAATGCAATGGCTACCATCTCAATTAACCTTCCACTTGTTTCGAGCTCTCAACTGCTTCATTGTCAATGTAGTTGACGGATTTAGCTCCCTATCCTCTTCTTGTTAAGCACTAAAGTAACGGAAATGCAAAGAGGGGTTGGAGAGTGCCATATTCTGCACATGTTATGGCATGAATTCGGATAACATATAAAAAATACTACATTTCATTGTCACTATTCTGAGGCCCTCTCATCTCATGTAAGCAGAAGTTACCATGCTAAATATTCTGTGGCCTATTTCGACCAGTGTAACCCAGTTATGATATGATTTTCAATAACTCTATGAACAAACATATATGTATATATTCATAATGTACCATATTTGTTCTAAGTATCATATGAAATTCGCAAACACGCGATATTATTAAGCAAAATATTAAGAATAATTTGTTTATTTTTTATTTAAAACGTGAAGTCCAGCAATGTAAAGCAGAAATGTTATGGTAAAGCTTTCTACTACATCTCTTACTTAGAATCTGCGGTATTATTTATTAATATGAAACATACAGTTTCGTTCAAAATCATATTTTCCTCGAATCACAATGAACAGCGTTTTTCTCCTGAGAGTGAACTGTCATGGAAATTATCTTGGGTGATTGAGACGTGAATTGTTCTTCCATTTCTCGTTTAACTTTCATATAATTCGGATTTGTTAACCGTAACAAAAATTTAAACAGTAAACCATATATCAGAACCACTTATTTAATATTCCTCCTACTCCAAAGGCCGTATATGTTGGTGATTTAGCCTACATGTAAAATATATTCACTTAAGGTCGGTATTGCAGGTACCTTTCCCTGCCTTACCGCGATCTCTTCTTCACTCTATCTGAGACTACCGACAGGTAGAAACGAGTGAGAGAGACGACGGTCTTACATCCCCCTCTCTCTCGCATTAAGAAGCTTTCCTGAATAACTGTACGCCGCAGTGGACGACTTCTGTCAGCTCGTCTTTCATGAGGGCATTTTTTTTTACGAAACAGCGGAAGTTGGTTCCGTTTTTCCTTCTACCCTCCACGTAACAGGATGTCGTCCAACTCACGCAGAATGAAATATTCTGGTAACTCAAAATTAAAGTCTTAACAAAACTAAAAGTTAATACATTCAGGTGTTCCTACGTACACAAGTTTGTACTTCTCCCACTGCAAATATCATTTTCTTCTTCTTCTTCTTCTTCTTTTCCCCTTCCCCTCCATTGTACAGGCAATCAAGCCTGTTCTCTCTTCACATTCGTTCCATTTTTCCAAGATCTTTCCCGATATTAACATCTTCTTGCATTATACTACATGAGTTCTCTGTATTTTTTCATTTGTCTTTGTATCAAAATGGCTTTCCCAGTTCCGTCTGCTTTCCTCATACCTGATCCAAAAATGTCCTAGCTTATATTAATTTTAATTTCTCATATAGGCCTGAAGGATTAATTTTGCTATGAATATGATTTTGTCTCCATTAGTAATTATTTTATATTTTAAGCAGATAATCAGCAATTTATTTTCTCACTTACAGCAATTTAGTTCATAACTTCGAAGTACATTTATAAGCAATTGTATCTTGCTGAAGCCAGGCAGTGGAATAGTGTCGGGACACGTACTAACTGATATTCGTAATAGCCGTTGCATATGCGTGATGTGAGTGTTCAGCTTCACGCCCCGGCCACTTTACCCCCGAGAAAAGAGCCCCCTTTACCCATTGGATAAGAGGTTGGGTGGATCCCAGAGCCGGTCTGCACACGTGGAGCGGAGAAAATTCTTGACCATACAGGGACTCGAAGTCCGACCCCTCGGTCGTCCAGCCCATAGCCAGTCTCTATACCGAGTACGCTAATGTTGTGTTTATGGATACATTAACTGTTCTCTTTCTCAGAAGGTAGTGTATAGCAGATACCATAACGTCCGTTGAGCGAGAGCAGATGGCGATGCAAGAGTACCTCATAATTAAGAGAAACATGTTTCACATGTATTGAGAATTATTATTATTCCAATAGGAGCCACGGATATTTAAGACTCTCACCCTCACTGGGCTTGTGTGCAATAATACTGCACCCCTCCCCTTCATCTGATGCATAAACAGAATTCAGAGTCGAAGTCTCTGTCACTTTGACACGTGACCTCTTTTACAGAGAAATATGCCGGTTCTAAACGAAACTGACGTCAAGCCGTGTTTTTCTCTTTAGTCCAGAATTTAGCAAGCAAACATCTCAGCTCATTAGTCAGCAGGTAGCCCAGAGCTTGCCGAAGAGGTCCACTGCTTTCAGTAATATTGCCATGGATTCCTTTAGCCCATTTGTAACTTTATTGTGGGTCATTCCCCTACATTTCGTGTATCTTTCCAGTCCCTTCAAAGACGCGTTCAGATCGCCTTTCGGTTTCGTAACCAAGTGGTACCGGGCACCCCGTCGTCGTCTGTAAGGCAAGTCGAGCGTGAACCTGAATCTTCTGCTTGGTTCAGGCTGCTGCGACTTCCACTCCAAACGTCTCCGTGACATATCTTCTTAGAGGCAGTGACATCTCTCTTCCCTGTTCATGTCTGATAAACATCCTCACATACCAGTTCAGTCTAAGGTCTGTAATTGAAACAGCGCTAGATCCTTGGAGAGAGAGGATGGCGTGTTGTGGATTAGATTGATCTGGCTCAGGATTGGAACCAATGGAGGGCTCTTGAAAAACGGTAATTAACATTTGGGTGCCTTAAGTAGAAATGTTAAGATATCCCTGTAACAGGCCGTGGAGGCCCATAGGGTTGTAAGATGTTGAGTTTCCCACATTTTCTAGACAATCGGCTCGCAGATGGCGGCAAGGCGCCGGCTGCCCTTTACCCCAAAGAATATTCCAAGAATATTCCTGGTACTCATTTCTGTCAGAGATTGAGTCGACCCCAGGACCATAGTGCGGCTGGAAGGATTAGGTCAATTGAAAAAATCCAGTGAATTCATCGTGACTTGAACCCGTGACCTTCCGGCTTGTAGCATAGTGCCTCAACCAACTACGCTACCGCGTGCCGCCCGTGCGAGTAAGGATGTACCAGGGTGCGAAAAAGTTTACGTAATGATGAGATTCAGGAATTACATTTCTCACCACATAAAATTCATATGGTTAAATCGAGAAATTTGCAATGGCGGATCATTCGGCATGCATGAGAAAACAGAAATGCTTTCAAAATTTTGGTAGGAAAATCTGAAGGCTGGAGACCGCTTTGATGGTTTTTGCTTAGATTGAAGGATAGTATTAAAAAGGATCTTAAAAGAAAGAATATGAGGGCACTGGATTTTTTTTTGCCCCGGATAGGGACCAGTGACGGACGATTATGAAGAAGATAATGAACTTCACAGTTCCATATATGTCGGAATATTTCACGCCTGACTGAGTAATTATTACCCCTCAAGAAGGGCTCTGCTGCCTGGAGATATTTAATATATTTCCAATATATTTAAATAACACTGAGTCGATATGGTGAGTAGAAAGTGAAGCAGCCTCTTTCCCGTTGAATAACTCCCGAACCACACTATACTCTTAAAGTTATGTGCCATAGGCGTCTTGGGACATTCTGTGTCTCAACAGCGGTTGGAAACCAGTGTTACTGAACGTGGCGCCTCCCTATTGCTATAACCGTTTAGTGGTGTGTGTATAAGTGTTGCAATCATCAGACTGGGAAGCTTTAGGTAACTCTCCGCAAAGCATGTTGACACCACAGCAGTGATGCGGCCTCCACCCTCACCAAACCACCTTTCTCCCTCCGAAGAAGGAAAAAACCCTTCCTTTAACACAGTGTTTCAACTCTGAGGCTGTAAATTTCTATTTTATGTCTCGATCGAGAGGAACGCTTACACTTTAGAGCCATTTCTTGCCTCGTCCTTCCACTTACTCACCCACAAAGTTCCTCACACTGTCTTCTTTAGCCCCATCTTCACGAAGATTTTCTTGGTTAAGTATTGAATTACTAACGAATTCAAAGATAGACCTGTGGATACCAACTGGTGTCCAGTTTTCGTTGCAGTTCCAGGCAATTACAAAGAACTGAAGGAGAAACCAAATGAGGTCTTCATTGTAGAGTCCGTGAAAACTGTAATATTGATAAAGGTAATGCAGATTTTACCAAGGAATTAATTTTAAAAGGATAATACAAATCTGATGCTAGTAAAACCACAGAAGCAATGGCAATTTCGTTCACGGATGCAGTTCAGTGGAATGGGACGGTGATGAAGATGACGATGATTATGTTGAAAGCTGTCCTACTTACGTAATAAGTCTATGAAGTCACCTGGCAAGATTGCCCTGCAAAATGCAGAATGACCATATTTGTGCGACAAGTTCCACTATACACTGTTCTTCATTTTGTCTCGTGTTAATTTTATCGTCCCTTTCATTTCCCAGTCTGGCATTAATTCTCCATAAAAGAGATACTAGCATTACACGTAAACCCAGACGACCACCTGCATTACATCTTCAGGGTCACTAATAGCCTTTTGCATACTTAAAATTTATGTAAGATTTTACAAAAAGTTTAGTCTTATCCATTTTCTGAAAATCTGAAATAAACGAAATTTATTGGAAAATAAAAAATGATTCCGCAAAGAGTAGGACTAAATTAATAATTTGTTAAATCCCCCACACACAAATATACAAACAAACAAACAAACAAATAGAATAGTCTTGGGAAAGGGGATATGATGTGGAACTCTCCCGACATGCAAACAAATGGACAAGGTATTTTTTTATTTTAGGTAAATTGAAAAAAAATCCACTTTATCGGGATTCGATCCCGTGACCTTCTGGCTTGTGTCATAGTGCCTCAATCAACTACGCTACCGCGTCTCTCTGGCCTATCACACTGCATGCCTAAATTTAATCGTTTGTGTTAGTTAAAAGCAATTTTAGTTTGTGGAAACTTCATGAATTATTCGCAGGGCAATAATAATCGAATTGTGATGGCTATAATGGCCGCTAGCCCTTTAAATTTATTGTATGCAGCAGCATACTTCGAATAGTATGAAAATCTTAAATCATATTTACAGTTTATACTTTCAAACATAATTTATATACAGGTGTTACTAAAGCAATGGGAATAGTAAGGCAGAGTATTTGGGGGGGGGCCGAGTGGCCCACTGCATATATGTAATTGCAGGAGGGAATGTGTTCTCTCTAATCCCCCCTTTTCCAAACCGTCTCCGCAGTCCAGTCAGCCTTCTTCAAGGTGTAAAGGGGATCGTTTCCTCATGAATAAAGCAACCGGAAGGTGGAGATGACCACTCACTTTCAGTTGGTGACGAAATTAATAATGTGAGGACATTACCTCTATTTGCTCATACGTCTTCGTGTTGTGATTCTTAATTAAAGGGACAAAGATGATTTTGCCTTTTTGCTGTACTGTTTTTCAGCAGGCAAAAATTTTCTTGTGAATTTCCTTTGAAGAAATCTTAATGCTTTAAAGTGATAGGCATATTAGTCACGACTGGAAAAAGGTAAAAAGGTAAAGTTGTCCCTTTGCTTAACTAATTAAGCGCTACGTCATGAAGGCGATTGGATACTAGTTGAAAGTGAGTGGTCAAATTCACGCATCGGCCGCTTTACCCTGGGGTGAGAACCCACGTTACCCATAGGATAGGAGGTTGGGTGAACCCCAGAGTCAGTGTGAACAAGTAGAACAGAATATTCTTGATCCTATCGAAACTCGAACTCCGCCCTCTCTGTCGTCCAGCCCGTAGCCAGTCGTTGTACCGACTACGCTGTCATTTAATTTTTGTCCACGTATTAATAATAAACCTCTTCATACAGACATTACTGTCAACAAGTATTGTAGGCCAGGTAATATAACAGACCCACCGCGGCTGCCCGGGTTAGATCCTGGATCTGGTCAAGTGGGATTTGTGGTGGACAAAATGGCGCTGGGGCGGGTTTTCTCCGAGTACTTCGGTTTTCCCTGCCAATCTTCATTTCACCAAATTCTCCATCATCATAATCACCGGGGGCAGACTTCAATTGGCCAATCAGTGGCCGCCATGCCGAGTGGACCCAGTTGGACTCCACTAACATAACAGACAAATCACAGTATGACTACTAAATATTTTTGTCTGTTTCACTGATATTAAAATTTTCATACTGTTCTCACACTGAAACCACATATTTATTTTTGTCAGTGTATAATCCTCTCCTCCTGGTCTCATTCAATATTCTGTTGTCTTTAGGAGAAAGTTTCTGCTTTAGTCGGATATCCACTGTATAGTAAAACTGACAAGTTGAAGTGTCACTCGATAGATGGCACTTGCTTTATCTTTCGGAGGCAAGATATAACATCGAGGGTAGGGGAGAAATCATGGTACAGAAATAGAGTAAAAATGTATGGCGGCAAGAAGGGGAGGCTTGTGTCAGTAATAGGGTAGACAGTTGAGGGATCAACACAAGGGGTCGCATTCGGAAGGGAATTCCGTGTAACCGTTCTTACTACCCACCTTACGAATGTTGTCTGTCCCCGCCAGTTCAGCGGTTTTACTCTGTAATTGCAGACCAGTGATGGATGATCAGATGATAATCGCATCGTGGGAAGACTGAAGAGAAACGCGATGCATTTGATGCTCGAAATTACCTGTAGGACAAATAATGTTATCAAATCTTAGGAGCCCAGAAAATATTGAGGACAATATTCCTCGCAATTCAGTAACTGAGTCGGCGACCTCGAACTGGATATCAGGGAAAGAGGGCGAGGAAATATGGAGTGGAGTCAGCTGGCTCTGGACAATAATCAGTGGCGGACACTTCGGAACATGGTATTGAGATTACGGGCTCTGTAAAACAGGCGAATTTTTTTAATAAATGAGGGACATCAGCTTCCTAAGGGCTCTGACCAATGGATTAGTTAGTTGTTGTGAGAACTCTTATAATTAACACATGTTCCGTTGTTGGATTTAGAAGTCAGAAAAAATATGTGACCCTTTGTCCCGAATACGAATATCACGCATATAACAACAGGTAAAAAGTAAATATGTGTCTGTGCTTAATTAATTAAGCATCACGCTATGAAGTCTTACTATGGGAGTCGAGTCATACCTGCATCATTCTTGGCCTTTGCACTAGATACAGAAAAGTGGTCAGCTTCATGCCCAGTCCGCTTTAACCCCTGGCCGTAAAACACCCTGTATCCAATGGATAGAAAGCTGGCGAGATCCCAGAGCCAGTCTGGCCTCTACGGTGAAGAGAAAATTTCTTTCCCCTGCCGGGAATCGAACCTCGGTCATCTAGCCCGTAGCCCATTCATATACCGACTGAGCCTCCCTGTGGCAGTAGGTCTTGCAGAAGAAGGAAGCGACTCATACTTACTGTGCTTGTTACTGTTCCTTAGTAGGCCTATTAACATCCGGATAATAGACTGCGTTTGCAAAGGTATGGCATTTAGATATCATCTTTAACGCGATTAAAACTATTTTTCTTAATTGTATCCTACAAATTGTGCATAAACACGCCATACGTTGTTCTTGTTGATTTGATCAGCTAGCAGCTGAATTGACATCGAAAGCTGCGATCTACTGATTAGTATCCCCTTTTCTGTTCCTGGAAGTTCCTGGTTCGATTCTCGTTACTTTCACCAGGATAATTTTTCTTAGACCGTCCAGGCGAAGAGGACACGACAGCTTCCTTCCACATCCTCTCCAGTTCCTCCATTTAACTATATATGATATGTCGTAGAAGGGGTTTCACAATAACCGAGGAACCGGCCAATAAGCTCTACCAAATGTCAAGCTAATAAGCGTCAAATGAGAAACAGTATGAATGCTGACTCCGGAAGAAGTTGTGGACAGTATTGAGGTCCAAGAACAATATGTGCTTGGAGGAACTGCGGAAAGTCATAAGTGAATCCAGTATTTTGGCCAAGATTCAAAGTCAGGACCCTCCAAGCAAAAATTTTTATTATAATTTCTCAACATCGTTTAATTTTTATGTTACAATTTCTTTCAATATGGACACGTTTGTTTATGATATATTCTACGATTGAAGTCACAATTGGTAAAGTTGTCCCTTTGCTTAACTAATTAAGCACTAGCCACGAAGGTGTATGAGAAGTGGATGTATAGATCCATATTTTCTTGACCTCGGCACTGGCTTGAGGTGAATAGTCAGTTTGACACCCCGCCCGCTCTACCCATTGGATACGAATTTGGGTGAACCCTAGAGCTGGTCTCGACGACGTGGAGAAGAGAAAATTTATGGCCCTACTGAGACTCGAATTCCGACCTCTCGGTCGTCCAACCTGTAGCCAGTCGTTATACAGACTGCGCTGTACCGGCAATTGTGATATAGCCCAAACTTCGATTTCCTCTTCAGCTCTTCTCTCAGAATTACCTTGGGTCACTCTGCGTCCTGTACAATGGTTACTGGGAAGGGTTGAAGGGGGTGGGGGATCTTGCCCTTGTGAAGACCTGAATCTGTTCATTCCATGTAGTGCCGATGTTTCAAATGTTCAGAATCCCAATCCCACAATCCACCTCGTACCATTGGTATACAAACTTACCGCCTTCACCTGTATAACCAACAGCATCTGCCATAAACTTGTTGTAGGTAGCATTCCTGCTTGACATTCAAGCTCTTCAGGTTAGAATCTCGGTCCGAGATAGGCTGTCCTTATGTACGCATCGCCTGGATTTCAAGATTAATGGGTTATTTCTATACTTAATGGATTTCTTCAACTGCATGGGTTATGTAGAATCAGATTATGGGGCATACATATGGAGAATTGGAAAAGATGTGTAGGAAAGCAGTTATGACCTACTTTAAGCTGCTGTCTCTGGACTTACGCAGAGGAGACTTCCGTTGCTACACATTTTTAGACACTTTGTTGATACTTGCTTCTGCGTGGCTGTCCTGAATGTGTTTGAGACGGCTTATTAACCCTGATTTTATATATTACTTACTTACTTACTTACTTACTTACTCACTCATGGAGCTGAGCTCTTCTTGAGGAGCCGCAATTCTTTAGCTACTCAAGAATTTCCCAGCATTTTATGGAATCCGAATGTCAATTACCGTGTTCACAAGAGCCTTCCACTGGTCCCTATCCTGAGCCAGATCAATCCAATCCATACCATCCCATCCTATCTCTCTAAGATCCATTTATATATTGTCCACACACCTACGCCTTGGTCTTCCCAGTGGTCTCTTTCCATCTGGCTTCCCCTCCAAAATCCTATATGCATTCCTCGTCCCCCCATTCGTGCTACATGCCCTGCTCACCTCATTCTCCTTGACTTGATCATTCTAATTATACTGGGAGAAAAGTACAAGTTATGTAGTTTTCTCCAACCTCTTGTCAGATCATCTCTCTTACGTCCAAATATTCTCAACACCCTGTTCTCAAACACCCTCAGTCTATGTTCATCCCTTAATGTCAGAGATAAGGTTTCACACCCACGCAGAACCACAGGCAAGATTATAATTTTTTTATATTCTAATTTTTATATTTTTTACAGTAGACGAGAAAACGAAAGGTCCTGGACTTAATGTTAGCAAACATTACCCGAATTCCGTGTCCTCTTGATGCTCTACTGAATCAAGTTCCCAAATATCTGAACTGTGCCATATTTTCAAAACATGTTTTAGCTATCTTCATGTAATCATTGTAAAGTAAGTTTAATATATCAACCTCAGCTTCACAGAAGACGTTTTGGTTAACTAATCGCAGCCATGTATCATTAAATTCCATACGGGGAAATGACGCTAGTTAATTTATGAAATATAATTATGACGTTAAATCAGTAAGCATTTATGAATATATATAGAAAAAATAAAAAAAAGAGTCCTGGCAACCTCTATGTACAAGAGAGTTTTACAGAACAGTATACAAATTTGCATTCTGCTCTCCTCTGTCTCGTGTCTTCCTCTTTCCTTCTTCGACTATCTTTTTGTCTCCATGATATCACGTGGTCTCAGTGTGAAATGAACGAGAATCCCTGCCCCGGGAGCTGATCGCCACTTCATGAATGCGCTCTCGAAATCTGAGTAGCCATTCGTACATACATGAGGGAGTACCGGGCTCTGAGCCCATAGCAGTGATTTATTTACGCTCATTAGTGCGAGACATTGCATAACAAATTAACATATGCCTAGGCCCATATAATAGAGCACGGATAGCGTAGTCGATATAGCGACTGACTAGGGGCTGGGCTACCGAAGAGTCCAGTTCGAGTCCCGGTGGGGCAAGAATTTTCACTTCTCTACATAGTCCAGACCGGCTCTGGGGCCCACCCAGCCTCCTATCCAACGGGTACCAGGAGCCCTTTCCCCGGAGGTAAAGCGACCGGGGCGTAAAGATGACCACTCACTTCCAACTAGTGCCGAGATCAAGAAAACGTGGCTCCACACATCCACTCCCTCATACGTCTTCATGTTGTAGTGCTTAATTAGTTAAGCAAAGGGACAACTTTACCTTTGTCTAGGCCTACATAATACTCCATTCATTGCTTTCGTTATTTTATTTTGCTTCGAGATTCATGCCGGTAATTACGAAAAACATGTCAGTTGATTTTAGTGCCGAGTCATGAACTGAGTACTAATCGTGATTAGTTTCAAAACCAGTTTTGTTTGGATCCTTTGGGTGTTCTTCAAAAAGTAAAAATTAATGCCCTATATGAAGGTCACGTTGGCCCGTCTGTCTGAGACCTACTATACGGACCTAAATTTTTGGACATATTTTCTTGAAATGCGAATGAGAGACTCAAAACATTCTGTTGGGTACTCCAGATTTTCAACCGTATTGACTTGCAATGGAGCCCAATTTACATAGAACAATAATAAACATATCCCATAAACTTTTCACAGAGTTATTGAAATATTGGGAATATTCCAGCAAATAATATTAATTGAATGTCACCGACTTGCAATCATCTCAATCCATAATGAAACCCAGTCTTAATGGGCTTTCTCCTGAATTACATCAAAGTTTCCACAGATTTTTTAAATTCATTAATGGAAACTTCCAGTAGCATGCAACTGGTTCTTGCCATTTTTAGCATGTTGCATTTGTGATGATTTGTAGCGTATTATGAAAAACAGGTTATTAGAGCGATGACATTCTAGATTTTTAATCCGGAGTCGCTCGATTCGACTCTCGGCTCCGACAAGGGCTCTGCTGATTGAGGTTTCTCATGGTTTCCCCATTTTTCCGGTCAAGTTCCAAGACACGACAGCGATTATGCCACGACCGCCTCCTTGACAATTCATTATGCACCCATCTATCTATCTATCTATCTATCTATCTATCTATCTATCTATCTATCTATCTATCTATCTATCTGTCTATCTATCTATCTGTCTATCTGTCTGTCTGTCTGTCTGTCTGTCTGTCTGTCTGTCTATCTATCTATCTATCCATTTATTTATTTATTTATTTCCTGTTGCTCCCACTCTCGAGCATTTGCAAAACTCTTCGTTTCACTTCAGTTTCTTAATTTTATACAGTCGGTAGGACGCCTTGGATGGGGGATGAGCCCTACGCAAGGCCGCTACCTACACAGAACAACACAGACACAGAATATAAGCAGACAGACTTTCATGCCTTTAGTGGGATTCGAACTCACGATCCCAATGATCGAGGGGGCGAAGACATTTCATGCCTTAGACCTCGCGGCCACTGTGATGGGCTCATTATACACCAGTCGACATTGAACAGTACAGATAATTTAGAGTATCGTATAATAAAGTAATCCAAAATGTTATGGGGTACGCCCTTTTCAGGCTTGTCTATTGATGGAGAGACGAATTTTAGATGGAGTCGTGTTTTATAGAACTTGGTTTGATAATCGACATGTGCACCCAAATTTTACCCAGTAATATGTTTTACTTAGAATACATTGTCGCATTGTGTGTATTTAGATCGCAGCTCGCAGTAAGACGTGAAACCCTTGCTGTCAATATCTTCCAACCGGTGGAGGAGTGTAGTGGCCTTCATGTAACCTTGTACTTTCGAGAGAGAGAGTCTGCTTGTAACCACTGAATAAGGGGATGTGTTTGCTCCATGACGCTGATGCAAAGGAAAGAATGAACGTCGCGCCAGATAGGAAGCCCGGTCCTGCAGTCTGAGCCATTTTCCACACTATGTGAATTTTTGCTTTCATATTGTCACATGAGGATTTAGCGTGACTGATTGTAATGTGTTGTAGATGTGATGGTTTGGTTTACTGAACACTTCTTCACAATTATAATCAAGTATAGAGCTATCGCTAATCTTCATAATTCACTAGGACATGCCCCCGTCTTGTCCTTGTATTCTCAACTACTCACTCCTCTTGCTTACTGTCAGCAAACGAGTTTTGTTGTGCCCTATAAATCTTCGGCACGGACCTACAAAAACACGTCACTTGCTCTTTAAACACTATTATGTGCGACGTCATTGCGCATGTGCAAGGTGCACGGAAACAGAGAAAACTCCCCTCCAGTATTCTTGCGTGGCGGTACGTGTGTGCCGAGTCGTTGCCTAGAAACAGGTTGCATAATCCAGTTCTATTTTGCATTACGTAGCAACGGCTGTTCCTGTGAACAGTTCTTACAGGGAGCAAATACACCACAATATATAGAAGTTAGTAATATATATTCGTTTCAGTTCTGGATAGGAACTGTGTGAAAAAAATAAAAAAGATCGAAGAAGCTACGTCATTGGGATGGGAGACGGAGTATCGTAGTCGGTATAGCGACTTACTGCGGAATGAATGTTCGAGGGGTAGGAGTTCGAGTCCCAGTAAGGTCAAAAATTTTTTCTTCTCCACGTCGTCGAGACCAGTTCTAGTGTCAACCCAGACTTCTATCCAATGGGTACCGGGTGCTCTTTCCCCGGGGATAAAGTAGCCTGAGCGTGAAGCTGACTACTCACAATAAACTAATGCCGAGGTCAAGAAAATGTGGATCTATACATCCATTTCCTCATACTCCTACAGGGCGTAGTGATTTATCAGTTAAGCACTGGGACAAATTTACCTTTTTTACCTTACGTTATTTTGATTCATTTTTGTGGCATTCGCTGTGTAAAATCTTGGCCGTAAAGTTGCCTACAGTTTGTTTATATTCTCTTCTCGGTCACCATAAGCATAACAAATGAGCACATATAGTAATTCTAGGTTCCCTTGCTTGTAGCTGAGGGACGTGTCTTGCGAAATTGAACCGATCGGTCGGTTATCCTTCCAGCGGAAAGTGCCATCAAATACATCGCTGTTTCTTTCGAGCACTCTTTCAAGCTTATTTTTTAAGTCTACGTACCATCATAAAATTTTCGACGCTACTAATTTCTGTAATTGATACATTATCAATAAATAAACATAGAATCGCCGGTCACGTTAGTCGAGCTGTCTAAGGCATGTACTGTCTCCGCTCGCCTGGAAACCGGGATCGTGGGTTCGAATCACGCTCAGGGCATGGATGTTTAGTTTGTATGTATGTGTTTTTCTGTGTTTGTGTACAGGTAGAGGCCTTGCGACGAGCTGATCACCCGCTCAAGGAGTCCTACCGTCTGTAAAATGATCATGAAACTGAGAAATCAGCCCTATGCTCCAAAGTGGGAGCGAGAGGGGAAAAAATTCCAAGTTTATTTCAAAGTTAAATCCACGCTTAAACTAACTTAATGATTGTCAATGTCGATTTCGACGTAATGGATCAAATTTGATCAGAGAATTCCTTATTCGTCGTGTACTGAAGGAACGTGGTCTCTGCTGATGACTCGGTTATGTTGGGCGACGATACGATATAGAGAAATACGGAAGGCCTATTAGACGCCAGTAAAGAGATTGTTCTAAAAGTAATCGCTGTGTGTCAGTTTGTTGATTGTGGTTTTGTAGTTTCTACTCATGTAGATGGATACCAGCGTTTCGGAGAAATATGCTGCCTTAATCGTCGGGTTTCAGAATGTTACTCCAAATTGTAGGCAACCGCCAGCCAAATTTCAACCGTGAAGACTGATGTAGCATGTTTCCCTGAAACATTGGCTTCCGACTATAAGTCCACACTGTCAAAACCCAGAACCCCAAAATATTAACGTTATTCTTAGAGTCATTACAGTAATGATGATCGTGTATTTCTTGACCGTAATGATGGAAGTTAGTACATATTGGTGAAGTAGTGACCGTCCGTTGTTTGACTGCGTACAATGACCCGAGAACCCCTGGGCAGACAGCTTAGGCCTGGTGATAAAATGTCCACAACTGTCTCATTATATAAAGACTTACAGACATTTTGAAAAGTGCGTCCCAGATATCTTGTTAATAATGATTCGAGTGAAAATTGCGTTCCAGCAAACTTGTAGGGAATATTACGGTACATGTTTGATGCCGAATACATATTTTTATAAAACAGTTTTCGATGCATTTTGAGCTTAATGAGGGCATCGAAACTGAACTTCAAGTTAAGGGGGGCTGTTCCTTAGGTTGCTTGCATATTTTAGTCTCTTACGCGGCCTTTAATTGCGTTTGTAAAAAGAAAGCACGATGGGCAAGTCATGTCACTTCACATTTTTCATATCTTAAAATTATGCAGACTTGAATTAAATCTGCTATTTAAAGTCCTCACAAAATTTGTCGTTCATTTTATGAAATATAGTAATTTATTTGGTGTGAGGTTTTCACAGAGGTGATTATGAATACTGTCTTTTGGGCTAGAACGTCGTGTAGCCCGCTAGATCACCGACTTTTCGGATGAACATGCTGCTTATTGTGCAAAGCCTTGTCGCTTTTGTCTTGCTGAACACTTCCTTGGCTTATTTTCGGCCTTTAAAATGGAGACAGTGCATTCCTTCGAAGTGCCAGTGAACTTCTGCCAAACTACATAATATTGCATCATAGAAGAGAGTAGGTACTCTTCACAATACAAAACGAAAGGTAAAATTGTCCTTGTAACATGCAGTGGAGGCCCATAGGTTTGTGAGACGTCGAGACTCACACAATTTCTAGACAGTTGGCTCACAGATGAGGTCAAGTTGTCAGCCTTCGCACCGTCCCTTTTTACGCCCCAGCAAGATTCCTGGTATTAATTTCTGTTAAGAGGTTGAATCGTCCCTGGAGTCATAGTGCGGCTGGAAGGATTAGGTCAAATGAAAATCCAATGAGCTCATCGGGAATAGAAAATTCTTTACAGCAACCTTGGAATTAAGCTCTGTACCTCTTATATGGAAGTCCTAATAATCAATAAATATATTTTAATTAAAATATAAAGCTAAAGTGTTTTCAAATGCTAGAGAATGCTAAAAGGTTCCGACAATATTATCTTTGTGAGACCACGAAACACTCATATTCCTAACGGACAAGTTAGCAGTAACATGCATAACTTGACATCGGTAATATTGGAAGATCCTCGTATCCACAGGTTTGAAAATGTTAATCGAAACGTTAAGCTTGGGTTGCTGGGTTCCATGAGAAGTGTAACCGTCTGCAGCAGCACAGATGCATGTTCAAGTATTCAGTTCATTTAACTGTGTGTATAACAATAAAAAGTAAAATTTATTAACAATTCAGTTTTCCCTCCTATTTGCATTTTTCTTAATAGAAGGTAATGCCAAAAAACATTACTCCTAATGGCACATTTTTATACGATTTATCATCGCTTAATAGCAACGAACTTATCTTTATTGCATCGTGATTGTCCCTTCTGTGTTTTTGACATCACTTCTTGCGAGATAGCCCTCTCTTGCAATATTGGAACTGAATACGCAAGCCTAATGAATGCAGCAAGTCACGTCTAATGTGTATGTGTGTTCTTTTCTTTTTCTTTAATTTGGAGGTCTGGAGAACAAATGTCGAGAACAGCGCTCGAGAAATGCTGAAAGCTTTAACCCGGCAAACGTACAAGTATGATATCACTTCAGCATATAGCAAAGAATGTACTTAAGTAAATACTTGGGATGCATCTCCATCGTCCATATTTTTTTTATTGCTTTGCCTCAGTTCTTCGAAATGAATGTGAAGAACGGTACTTTAATGCAAGTCAGTGTCTCTATGAACTTCAGAAATCTTACTGTTACACACGTCTATATGAGCATTCTAATTCCTTCAAAATCGGGTTCAACAAAATATTACGCTTAAAGCTAAATTAAAATGGAATGCGAATGTAAGGAAAATAAGATTCATCCCAATGACGAAGACACAACTTCAATTCAAACACATAATACTGAATTGTTAATAGGCCTATAGACACATAGAAGCAAATTATAAATATTTAAATGTAATTCTGAAAAAGAGTTACTATAAGAATTTGGGGCTCTTTTCCATGTTGCTTTAATAAGTAGATTGTTATATTTGTGTCTTACTTCCGAATAACTTGATGATGTAAAGATAAATTCGCTACGAATATTATACCACTCTAGCGATGTAACGTAAATCTATATTTCCTCATAATTTACAGGCAGGTAACAGCTTGTGGAAAGTTGAAACGTTATGAAATTGACTTTGAGATCAGCCTATACTTTTTTAATTACGAGAAACAGCCATTTGATATGTCAAGCAGCCTAAATTCGTGGCTGGACTGTGAGTGGATTATGCAGAGGAAAGGTGAAGAACACCTTAATACAGGCATCAATTTCCGTGCTGGAAACAAGTATGTTACCGCAATTTACTCTTCACTAGTTCTAATCTCATCCCATTCCACAGAACATATTAACTATGATACATTTTTCATTCATTCAATAATTTTATAGACCTTTCGTTGGGCCTTGGCAATTTCTTTGGTTTCGTAATCATATACACATACGGTAGGACTCCTTGGACGGGGGATCAGTCCGTGGTAAGGCCGCTACCTACACACTGGACCACACATACATCAATGTCTTGAATAGGATTCGAAGCCACGATCCCAGTGTTCGAACGAGCAAAGACAGTTCATGCCTTAGACCGCGCGGCCACTGCGAGCGGCAGCTATAACACAAGGTGCAAGAATTTACATTAATTAAGTGAAAAGCAGATAATTGACCATAGTCCGAACTTGAAGAATACCTTATAAGGAACAACAAACTACAATAACGAGACGAAGCAAACAAAGTCTGAAAAAAAAAAAAAAAAAATGACTAAGAATATATTGCTTACAAGATTGGTCTTGCATCGCAGTCTTGTAATGAATATAACTTAACTGCAATGCATGTAGGCCTATTTGCTGCTCATGCAGTCACAACAACAACTGGTTATTATAATTACGTAACTATAATTGCACGTACCTCCTAGGCAGCTGTGTTCTATTATTCCACTTATAATTTTTATGATTCTGGATATTTTAACGTCCCTAATCATACAAGTTTTAGTTATTCATTACTTAACACAAGTCTACCAGGAATATAGTTCACGACAATTGTGCATTGTTTTGCGCTATGAATCTGAGGTCCTTACTTCAGATGTAAGGAGAGACTTTACTCCATATGATGGGTCTGTTATGGCTCTCGAGTCACGGCTTTGTTTACATTCCGGACCTAGGTACTAGCTCTGTCGATTGGGCCCAAATGAGTAAGTTCCACCTGAAGATGGAAACAGAATCTAGTCTCCGAAACGTCGAATGCCTTAAATAAATACAGAACGATGAATAATGCCCAGAAACATAATAATTGCATTAATATACGTCTGTCACAAATTTGTAGATCTTGTTCATCATGTTGAGCGCTTGATTTTTGCGTAACAGGTAGTACAGTCATTGACAATTATTATTCGCACTCTCCTCTCTCCCTCATTTCTCCCCTACTCAGCAATGTTAGGAACCCACTGACATCGATTGCTCGACTGCTAACTTGTGGACTATCGGTGTGCATTTTTTCCCTCCTCTAAGACACACGCAGCATTAATCGATGTACTGTGCATTTTCCGGGCCAGTTTGTGCTAGACGCCGTCAATCTATCGTCTGAAATGCTTTGAATCTCATCTGCCTCAAGATATTGGGATTATTATTATTATTATTGTGATTTTTAGACCCATTGCTAGGCAACGGCTCAATAGGCGCCTGCCCATGGAGACAGAGTTTTGGCAAACAGCCCATTGCTAGGTAATGCAACCAAAAATACACGATAATAGTAGACGTCCATTCTTAGGCAGTGGACGTATTTTCTGTGGAGTCCGCCCCGAGGCTGTATAACAGTGAACGACTCTGGTTCCTCCGTGACCCTGCGAGTAGTAGGAGGCGAAGAAAGAGGAAGTCTCAAATTTGAGAGAGTAAAATATGATCGCGAGTTCCGAGGGATTCGGAAGGGAAAAGACTGCGCTAGCAAGGACCAGCATCGTATACAAAAGACAGATCCGTCCTCTCGTTTGAGAGGAGTCTGCTTTTACCGGATCTCACGGTCTCTTCGCTTGCAGATTTCTTATATTTTTTCTTCTACCCTGAAGATGGAGGCGATACGTTCCTCCGAAACGTCGGTTAACACCACATATACACGGTGCCAAATCCCAGAACACTGCTTTCTTCATAGTCACCGCCGTGAAAGCCTCAAATCTTACATACAGAAATCCTGTTTATTACAAGCTGTCCAGGGGAACCTGTTGTGGAGTTTTAAGTGTTGTTGTATAAAACAGCAATTCTTTCATATATACTTAGCCGATAACATGTTGCAGTTCGAGGAAACTTACGGCAATTACATCGCTATTTAAGGATATGTAAGGAAAGAGTCCATTCGACACAATGCACTGATAAAACTATTTTAAGCTCAAGCATTAATTGTGAACAAATTACTTCATTCTTAAGAGTCTTGATGGACAAGACAAATTTAAACAAATATAGTCCCATTCTGCACAGGCCTTTTGCGAAGATGCAATTCCCAGTTTAGTTTCCAAACTAGCTGATGTATTCTTGTCTTTCCTGTTAGTACCTAATGATGTTGGCATACAAGGCGCGTTCACAGAACAATGAGATTAATTTTGTAGTGCGAGAACTGCGAATATTGGGTCACCGAGACCGCTACGAGATGATACCTATATCCCTCCTTTACCTTTATCCAAGTTTCAACTTGTTAGCATGAATACATGTGGTTCTGCTGTGGTTCGTATAGATCTAAGTAAGTCTACCGAAAGTCATGAGCAACTTTTTTTGAATGCAACCAGGGAACAGCAAACGAAAGAGTACGGTGGTAGGTGGAACCAGCTCTTGTGTTAACCTTGAGTGTTTTGTGACGTCAATAGCTTGCATCACGTGACCAGTATCACTCCTAAAAAAATGGCCGACAACGATATGTCGTTTCGCCAGCGTGCTGTCATCGAATTTCTTGTGAAAGAGGAAATCCCTGCTGCAGAAATTCACTAGAGACTTCAGCATGCTTATGGAAGAGTGTGCATGGGTACGAGCAGTGGTCGAAGATGGGTGAAACATTTTAAAGATGGGAACACCAGCATCGAAGATAGCCTCGGAGCGGTCGTCCTCGAACAGCCTCAACTGAACACAACAAGGAAAGAGTGGATGAGATCATTCAAGATGACAGGCGTGTGACTGTGGACACAGTAGCCCGAAAACTTGCAATAAGGTACAGCGCAGTACCGGAGATGATTAAAAGCTTGGGCTATAGGAAAGTTTTGCTCATTGGGTCCCGCGGTTATTGACCGCAAACCACAAAGTTCAGCGAAAAGCCATCACCTCAGAACTGCTGCAGAGATATCGACACGAAGGCGATGGTTTTTTGCTCTGTATTGTGACAGGTAACGATAGCTGGTTTCACAATTTCGAGCCTGAAACGAAACGGCAGAGTATGGAATGGCACCATTTACATTCTCCATCAAAAAAGAAGGCAAATACAGTGCCATCAGCTGCGAAGGTGATGGACACAGTCTTCTGGGATGTAGAGGGGTTTATTCTGGCCGAATTCCTGGAACCTGGGCAAACCATCAATGCTTCTCGTTATGTCCAGTCGCTGCACAAGCTCCGTCGTGCATTGCGCGATAAACGTCCGGGACGAAACATCATCATCCTGCATGACAACGCTCGCCCCCACGCCGCTCTCCTCACATTGGAAGTAATTGCAAAGATGGGGTGGGAAGTTCTTCCACACCCCTCCTATAGCCCTGATCTGGCTCCCTCCCACTACCATCTTTTCGGATTTGTGAAGGATCAGCTGCGTGGACAACGTTTTGAGACAAGGGAGGCAATTCAGAAAGCAGTGCGTCAGTATCTTCGGATGGCTGGAACGGAATTTTACAGAAGGGGAATTTTCAAACTCCAAGAACGCTGGGAGAAATGTGTACAAAGAAGTGGCGATTATGTGGAAAAATATAGAAAGGTCTGTAGATTGGGGTGGTGTATTTGGTTTGTCAATAATAAAGCATGTTACTTTACAACAAATTGTTGCATATGACTTTCAGTACGACCCTCGTATGTTTTGTCACGGCGTCACAAAAATGGAGAAGAATAATCTGGAGCAACTTTATGCAATCAGATTTTGGGTCAAGGTGGGGGAGGTCTCTACCGATACCTGTGAAAAGATTCATAGGGCGTTTGATAATGATTCTCTATCACGTGCTCAAGTATTTCGGTGACACGAAAACTTTGTAAATCGGCAATCTGGACGTCTCGCCTCTGTGAGACGAAACACAAACATCGCCTGTATGAGGGCTCTATTTCGCCAAAAGAAAGAGACGTTTGACAATTCGAATGATCGCCGATGAACTTAATATTAATGAATGTACGGTTCAACAGATTTTTACACAAGATTTAAACTGAGAAAAGTGTGTGCAAATTTGGTTCCAAAAAATTTGAACGACGCTCAAAAGGCGCGTAGAAACGAAGAGTCGATAAAAATTCCTGAACAGCTCGAAACTGAACCTGATTCTCTTGCTCGGGTTACAGTGTGTAATGAAATTGGGATTTTTTGAATAGGATCCTAAAACTGAGAGGAAGAGTGATGACTGGCACACGCCACAGTATCCAAGAGAGAAGAAAGCTCGCATGGGGAAATCAAGAAAATATTCATTTTTTTTTTCCGATTCTCGTGAGGCAGTTCATAAAGTATTTGTACCACCTGGTGTCATAATGAATCAAAAATATTATCTTGAAATCCTTGGCTCTCTGAGAAAGAGGGTGATACGATTTCGAACGGAAATTGCAGAAGATTGTATCCTTTGAGCTTCATCACAACAAAGTGACCGCACATACAGCATTGTCGTCAGTTCTTGGTCTCTGGTGGAAAGTGCATTCACGTGCTTCCGCAGGCTCACTATTCTTCACATTCTTCACATCATTTATAATTATTTCCAAAATTAAAATAGAGAATCAAAGTTATCACTTTTAAATACTTGACAGCGTTCAGAAGGCTGCAACCGACGCCATCAAGACCCTAACAGAAGCAGAATTCCAATCCTGCTATGATTCTCTGAACCAAGTGTGTTGCATCAGAGGGATGTTATTGTGAAGGGGCCAATGTTGGTTTAGACGGATAATTGAATAAATTATTTTGTAAAAAAATTAATTTCATTACTATGTTAACACACCACAAACAATAATATCATTCTAATACTGAGTACGCTTGAATTTAACATGAGGCATTTACGGATGAAGTTTATACAAATAGGCTGTCTTATTCTATTCATGGAAGCTTGAGTCGTATAGGATTGTTGCTGTCATACTGACAGCATAAACATATCAAATATCGAGTAGAATTATCTTGTTCGATTTCAGATTAGAGCTCTCGATACGATTTTACAAAACACCATTCATCGACATCTACGTGTTGCAGATTTTGAGAAGGAAAGGTACCTTACACATCTACTGAAACTAAGTCACATTGCATGCTAAATACTAATTACTCTTGACACATCCACATCAAAGTATTAGCAATTCTAACAGAATAAACAAATCACACCAAAATAAAAGGCCGCTCGCTCGTTCGTGAGCTGCTACATGTCTTGTTCCTTTTCCGTTGATTGATGTGGCAGGAACCCGCGCATATGCGAGGCTGTGTGCAACATTTGGCAAAATACGTCATTCGTCAGTGGTAGAGGAGACTCTCGTAGTCAAGTAAGGAGTGGAGCGACTCTTAGAACCTCATTGATTCCTTCTCACAATATGTTTCGGCGTCCACGGTCATCATCAGCTGTCTCTAATTCGCTAAAATTGTTGCATTGTATGGTACGACCAATTCTCATATCACATGTGAATGCGATATCTGTTTACTTAAAATAAATGGAATTTGATTAAAATGAATCTAAACTAAATAAAACTATTTAAAATTTCGGTATTTTGCTTGTAATCGTCGTCTATCCATCCAAACGACATCGTTTGTGGTCTCCTTGTTTTGATTTACTTGCGCAGCGGCATGGGTGCTTGTGTGTTATTGTGTAGTCCCCGAGTACGGGTGTATTGGCGTAGTTTCATGTAACTGCAGGTTCTTCACCCTGCCCGTGTAGTACTTTTGTTTATCGTTCTGTGTATGTAGACATACATGCGATATGAAAAGTTGGAAATTCCATAGAGTGCAACAATTTTAGCAAATTAGAGACACCTGATGATAACCCTATACGGCCGACGTATGTTAGAAGGCCATCCCGTAGCTCAAGCAGTTAGTCTCTGGCTTCTCACCGCGGAGGCCCGCGTTCCATCCCGGGTCTGGTCAAATGGGATTTGTGGTGAACAAAGTGGCGCTTTGGCGGGTTTTCTCTGAGTACTTCGGTTCCCCCTGCCAATCTTCATTCCACCAAATTCTCCATCATCATAATCACCCCGGGGCAAGTACACTAGGCCAATCAGTGGCCGCAGTGCCGAGTGGACCCAGATAGACTACACGCCCCCCCCACTAAGCGAATTTAAAAAAAAAAATTAAAAATGTTGTTAGAAGGAAAGGGTACAATAATTGCATTGTAGGCGGAAGTACATTGTATGTAAAAATAATTAAAAAAGTGAAGTAAAGCTATTCCTGTAACAGGCCGTGAAGGCCCATAGAGTTGTGAGACGTTGAGGGTCCAACATTATCTAGATGGCCGTAAGGTTGTCAGCCTTACTCGCCGGCCGCACTTTACTCCCCAGGAAAAATTATTTAATTAATTCCTGGTACTCATTTCTGTTAGAGGCTGAGTCGATCCCAGGGCCATAGTGCGGCTGGAATGATGAAAAAAGTTTAAAAATATCCAATGACCTCATCGGGACTTTAACCCTCGATCTTCCGGCTTTTAGCATAGGGGCTCGACCAACTACGCTACCGCGTGCTCCCATACATTGTATGAAATAAATTATATATTAATGCAACAGGATGCTTAAATACAATTTATGTTATTTTATGTTTCTACACTTTGCAAAATAATTGTGTGACTGGTTTCTCTCCTTGTTAGAACTAATGCTGTGATGAACAGTCTACATGATAGACGGTGTTACCATTGGAAGGACTGCAAGCTAGGATATTCTTTCACGCATGTTGTCACTAAAATTCTGGCTTAGATTTGTTCTGGACTTCAATCGAATTAACACGGAGAATGAATCCTAGAAACAAGACATCCAAATGATTCCGAGGCTACAAATAAATTTACAGATGCTTATTTGATTCAACAGATAAACAATGTCATGTTTCGAAGTATGACTTCCATTCGGATATTAGTCGACATTTTTCCCGAAAAGAAATACTCAAGGAATTTCTTGCAACTTTATCTTCAGGTTACATCAGATTTCTCTGTGATAACTCGAATGTGTACTGAGACAAGAAGCTCATTGTAAATAACTCAGTTGCTGTAAGAAAACCGTAAATCTTATCACATTTTCTAACACGAAAATTTCCTAGGCTTAGTTTCCGCTCCCAGTCCCCCCCGAAAATTTAAATTTATCGAAAAATATGTACTCTAATAGACATCATATTCATGCATACAGTTAGGAAGATAGTCGTGAGATAATTACAGAAATTAACACCTCCTTAAAGCGTAATGAGAAATTAATATTCCCAAATTGGTATACAGGCCTGAAAGCAAAATTATGCTGAAAATATATCGTATATATATATATATATATATATATATATACAAACTGATTCATGTTCTGTAGGCATAGAAGTACTAAACACAACTTTTTAAAATAAGCATCGTTTCTTTGCTTTTCTTCACATATCAAAAGAGTCCTTGACAAGTTAATATTTGCTGACCTAATCACGATATTCTCCCTTCTTATGGAATCCGAAAATTCAGTATCGTTTTCAAAAATCCTGTTCCAGGTTTCCATCCTGAGCCATATAAATTCAGTCCAAATCCTTCTACATTGTTTGCTGCTTGTTGTCACTACTATCCTATTTACATCTCTGTCTTTCAAGGGATCCCCTTCTTTAATCTGCACTAATGTAGCTCCTTTAGACAGTTGTCATTCGTGCTACATGTCCTGCATATCTCATTTTTTATTTTATCATATTAATGACATAATTAATGAGGTGGGCAGGGCATGTTGCACGAATTGTGGAGACGACGAATGCATATAGGGTATTGGTGGGAAAGCCAGAAGGAAAGAGACCACTGTGAAAACCAAGGCGTAGGTGGGTGGACAATATTAAAATGGATCTTAGAGAAAGAGGATGAGATGGTATGGATTGGATTGATCTGGCTCAGGATAGGGACCATTGGAGGGCTCTAGTGAACACGGTAATGAACCTTCCGGTTCCATAAAATGCTGGGAAATTCTTGAGTAGCTGCAGATCTGGCTTCTCCTCAAGAAGTGCTCAGCTCCATGAGTAAGTAAGTAAGTAAGTAATGGCATATTACGAAGTTCCTCTTCATACTCCTCAGTTCTTATAGTCTACTGTTAATCCCACCCCTCTGTTAGTTCCGTAGCGTAGTCGTTATAGCGACTGGCTACGAGCTGGACTATCGAGACGTCGGAGTTCGAGTCCCGTTAGTGTCACGAATTTTCTCTTCTCCACGTCGTCCATACTAACTGTTGGTTCCGCCCAACCTCCTATACAATGGCTCCCGTTGGACCTTTCCCTGGGGTAAAGCGGCCGGGGCGTGAAGCTGATCACTCGCCTCCAGCTAGTGCCGAGGTTAGAAAAATGTAGATCTATACATGCACTTCCCATACATCTTCATGGCGTAGTGCTTAATTAGTTAAGGACAGGGACAACTTTACCTTGCCTTACCCCTCTTAATTCCAGATATATCGCAGGATCCCGTTCTTAGTGCTCTTAATTTGTGTTCTTCCTTTAATTAAGTTTCACACAAAACAGTTTGCTAGTCTGTGTTCTACACTGATGAATCTGCCATTGACAAAACTTTGCAGTGCAGTTGCCTCTTTCTCAGTTACTTTTTTTTCCTACGCGTCATGGCTTACATGCATCGGCGTTGTGCCTGGTAGTATTCAACACGTTTGCATGTTGATAACTTACAGGGACGCGAACTGTAAGATATCGCCTTCCTCCTTACTTCGTAGCGATATGCATAGTCTAGACTCATGAATGCAGGTCACGGCAGCCGAACGGTCTAGCATGTACTGTCTTCCCTCGCTCGGAAGCCGGGATCGTGGGTTCGAATCCCCCTTTATTCCTTGGATATTTGGTGTGTATATGTGTTTATTCTGTGTTTGTGTTGCCCTGTGTTTAGGTAGAGACCTTTCGATGAGCTTATTTCTGTAAAATTATCATGAAACTGAGAAATCAGCTCTATGAGCGAGATGAGAAACAAGACTCATAACTAGCATACTTGTTATCTGATATGATAGCTATTTTAACTTCTGCGTACATGTATGTTTCTGAGTTAATATTCGTATTAAAATATTTGTTACTAACTTACTCCGTTGTGATACTTTGAAATGTTATTAGAAATTATAAAAGATATCTTAGCCTCTTTTCCAAGTCCGAACGGATATTACAGTGACTTCGCGAATATTCAAGTATTTACAGTTAAGTTTTTTCAAAGTACAGCGAATTGCAAGTTGAAGATCAAGACTGCCTCTACATTATGTAGCTACATATGTCAAAAATAAATAAACAGTTTTGGTTCCTCTCTTATTACAGGACGATTACACACTGTCCCAGAATTGATTTACACGATCAGAATTTTAAAGCTTCGATCCTGTAAGTGGAGCCTCAATAGCTCAGTCGGTGTGGCTACGGGCTGGACTGTCTGCGTCACATAGCCGGCACGGGTTAGAGTCCAGACCGTCTCTGGCGCCGGCTCAGTCTGTAACTTTTGTATAGCTTCACTGAGACCTCTTACGAGTAGGTACAGAATTTTGTAACTCATTCTTTTACTGCTATATTATATTTTACTCTAAAAATGTGAACACTTTGATTCTTTTCACTCAGTCGGGAGAGCTTTTATAGTAATGAACGTGTAAATTATGCCGGAAAAATCGCCCAATCTGCAGCACTTCTTTCACAAAATAACGTATTTGCAGGATTATAAGAATATAAGATAAAGCTATCCCTGTAACAGACCGTGGAGGCCCATAGGGTTGTGAGATATCGAGGTACCTACATTTTCTAGACAATCGGCTTACAGAAGGCCGTGAGGTTGTCAGTCTTACATGTCGCTTGCCCTCTACCCCCAGGAAGATTCCTGGTACTCATTTCTGTTAGAGGTTGAGTCGAACCCAGGGCCATAGTGCGGCTGGAATAGTTAGGTCAATTGATAAAACCCAATGATCTCCACGGGAATTGACCTAGCGACTTTCTGGCTTGTAGCATTGTGCCTCAACCAACTGCGCTGTAGGACACATCCCCCAATCTGTGGCACTTCCTTCACAAAATAATATACTTGTTGCAACATACTGCACCTAATTCAATCCTATTTATTTATTTACTTATTCGTGCAAGAGGTTCTTAAATGTAATTACATAAGACTATTAATCTGTTGTGCCGGTCACGGTAGCCTAGCAGTCTAAGGCATTTACTGTCTTCACTCGCTTGGAAACCGGGATCGTGGGTTCGAATCCCACTCAGGGCATGGATGTCTAGTTTGTGTGTGTGTGTTTTTCTGTGTTTGTGTACAGGTAGAGGCCTTGCGACGAGCTTATCACCCGCCCAAGGAGTCCTACCGAATGTGTAAGATCTAGAAGAACAGAAGTGAACGGAGAAGTTCATGGAGGTAGGCCTAGGCCCACTGGAGCTATAGTGTCAAGGAAAAAATATTAATCTGTCGTATTCAGTAGCTCTTAATAATTAACATGGATGCTAGGAATAGCAGGATAAGGGCTATGTAGAACTGTACCAATTACAAACGTAGGCCTATCTTTCCGAACTTTCTGCTCCTGCGCCCTCCCGGATTATTTTCCCCTTGGCACTACAGCCCCAGTGGGCCTAGGCCTACCTCCATGAACTTCTCCGTTCACTTCGGTTTTTCTAGATCTTACACATTCGGTAGGACTCCTTGGGCCGGTGATCAGCTCGTCACAAGGCCTCTACCTGTACACAAACACTAAAAAACGCACACACTCAAACTAAACATCCATGCCCTGAGTGGGATTCGAACCCAAGATCCCGGTTTCCAAGCGAGCGAAGACAGTGCATGCCTTAGACCGCTCGGCTAGCCCTCCCGGATTAGGCTGGTTCAATTCCGGTACTTCGTACCCATCTTTTGAATAGTTTCAGTGTATCTCCCTATCCGAATCGTTTCGTTCTTAACGAAGCCTTTTGGAAGTGCCTTTTTTTCATCATATTCAAGTGGGTTGATTTTTTATATGCATGCTCTTTTAAATTTTTACTTTAGACGTGGATACATGCAGTCGGAAGCTCAAGCGATCCGAGCTCTGGTAGGAATAATGTGGCATTGAAACAAAAATAGCAAGCAGAACATACACGTGGCAAGTAACTCTCGACTAATATGCTGGATGCTGGTGAAGGGATCGCAAAGCCTTCGCAAGATTATAGTCTTGTATATCATTTGACATTTCTTAAAAATTAAATTTACGCTCTTTGAATTTTAGGTGTTTTTTTTTTTAGTTTCGAACTCAAATTTTACATCCACATAAAATGGTGCCAACTACCAATGATGCATAAAATTTCATATCCAAAACTCTCATACAATTATTGTTTCTGGACATTATTCGTCGTTCTGTTTTTATTTAAAACAGACATTTCGGAGACTCCATTCTGTCTCCGTATTCAGGTGGAACTACTGGTTGAGCCTAATCGATAGAACCTGCGAAATGTCGCGTGTTTTAAATACAAACAGGACTTTGGCTGCTTATTGCACTTTTGGCTCCAGATGTTACATAGTGTAACACGCTGAGCCTGAGAGATGATTTGGATATTACACGAAACAGAAAGATTTCCCTATTCAGATTGGCAGGAGGGATAGCCACATTTTCCCCAGGAGGGGTATTTATTTCTTGTTTCGCTCCATAAAATTTGTCTGATGGGATGTAATAACTTTCAGTGCACATTCAGTATTTTACTTTAAAATAGTGAGTAGGACCTTCAACACGGTGAGTGGTACTAATTCTTTTATATAATCGAAGATTTGTGTATTGTCACTGAATTATTTTTGGCATATCAGAAGCAGAGAAACATATATGTACTTGACCTAAAGCAGAGCGCCACTATCTTACTGCGAAACACTTCCGAGCCTACCGATCTCTGTATGAAAGTAAGAGCCCCGAAGTCACTGCATACAGCCACTTACATGAATGTGTACATTGCAAGGATTTCACTAGTCATCCCACAAGTAGAAGCTTGATACCGGTATTCTGAGCTACTGGCAGCGTCATTATATAAACCAAAAACAAAACATAACGTCGAATGGTGGAATAACCAGTGAATATTGAATTGGAGAGAATGTCCAATGAAGCTGACGAAGCCAAATTTGAGATACAATCCGGACATTTGCCTGGAAATACTGAGGAAACCACTAAACTTCTCAGTGAGGATAGTTGATGTCCCGGTCAAAATTCGAACCTAGTTCCTCCCGAATAAGAGAAACGTTGCTTGAGCCACCTTGCTCAGGAGAAGTTAATGTGTAAAAGGAATATCGATACTCAGCAAGATAATCAGTATTATTATTATTATTATTATTATTGTAGGGGGTGGGTTTCCCCATGCACCGCGACTAATAGTCTATTGTACGTCCCCCTTTGATATTCTACCAGTCGCCATACCCTGCCGGTACTGGTGCTCGCTATCAGCCCCGTTCAGCCAGCGAGGCTGGCAGTGGTACCCGATGACTTCCCCATCTACCGGAGGTATTGGAAACTACTTGGGCGGGAAACTTTGCCTAATTTTGCTTAGAGGTCTCCTAGAGACATGAGGATCTTTTACGTGCCGTAAATCTACGACACGGGACCCATGGCTTAAAGTCCCTCCCGGAGGACTTGTTCCCTGAATTTTTCTGCCCTTAAAAATTCCACGAAGGTAATCAGTAACTTCTAAATAAAAAAATTCTGCAGATTGAAAGATAATATAATTTAAACACAATTCACCCACCCTTCTTGAGGGAGCCCAAATAGTGAATGTGGCCTGTTCGCTGTGTCTAAGTGCCTTTGAGGTTGCATCATCATCAAATTGTGACTCAGATCCTTGCGCCTTCATTAGAAATTTACTAAACTCTGGTCTCTACACAAGATGGAAAACAAAGTTGCTGTACCTGATATCTCGTTCAGCACATAGCACTTTTCTTCTAAAGGCTGTCTGATTAATATATGTCCTTCCCTCTAAGATAAGCGTAAATTTTGTGAGCTATCATAAGTACAGGGTCTTTGATTAGCAGATCGAACCCACAGATTTCCTGTCGGCACGGGAACTATTTTCAGGTTATGCTTCAAACTTTGTATTCCTCAACAAATATTACAACAGTGAGGACCATGGCGAATCAGAATAGCCAGACATACGGTATGTATGGGAGATAAGAGAAATGCACACAATTTTCACTGGAAAACCTGAAGGAAAAATAACAGTGTGGGACCTGTTATTAAAGTTCATCTTATTCGAGAATGGGAGGATATGATTGGGGTTTTCTGGCCCAGGTTAGGGTTCACTGGCGTGTTACCACAAAGACGTTAATGAAACTTCAATATCCATAAAACACATAATAATTCATGACTAGCTGAACAAGTGTTAGCTTCTCAAAGAGAACTCTTTTGACATTCTCGTGACTAACAGGATTTGTACGTAAAGCGTAATCGAAGGCTTATATTTTAAAATTAAACCGCATGTTTTAAGCAAACTTAGACAAAATTAATGAAATGAGAAACATACTAGATATTATCCAAAAACAAGTTTTAACTTATACTTATCACATTAAAAAATAATAAAATATATCTCTTTATCTCTTAGTGCAGTGCTCCTGACAAGAGAGGGTGATGTAGGTCTGTCCACAATTCCGTTGGTTTACGGCGAAGTCTCAGTGTTCTAAAGACGGTGCGTAAACCCAAAATCGCGTACAATAGGAATTCTCCTTGAAAATTCCTTGAATTGCACATAAATTACATGCTATTATATATCCTGTAATATGTATGTATGTAATGTTTATAGTAAATAGTACATGATGATCACAATGGCCGCACGGTCTAATGCATGAACCGTCTTCACTCGCTCCAACTCTGGGATCGTGGATTAAAATCCCACCCGGAGCATGGATGTCTGTGTGCGTTTATTGTGTGCTTGTGCTGTTCTGTGTGTAGGTAGCGGCCTTGCGACGGGCAGATCCACCGTCCAAAGGGTCCTACCGACAGTATATAGGATTAAGAAACTGAGAAAGTGGCCAAGGACCACGAGGGCTGTAGAGCCACAGATAGATAGTAAATAATGGATCCATAAGTAAAATGCACAGCAACTTTATTTTCAGTTATGTAAAAAATTAGAGTGAAAGAGAGAGAGGGCGACGGATGAATGAAAAAAGAGTAAACCTGTGGCTACTCGGCTTGTTGTCGATCCAAGAGACGTAGGGACAACTTGCGTCAGGGAGAGTAAGTAGTACAAAATTGTCCGCGATATTTATTTATTTTTTATTTTAATTTATTTGTTGTTTGTCTAGTGCGTATGGCTGAATTCGCGTAAGTTAAATGCGCGTCACAACAGGAACTCGACTTGAGAAGGGCAGACCCCTCTAGTAACGTTTGCAGTGCTATGCTGTGTACAGTTCTGTTAGTTATGTGTACATCTTGCATTTGAAGTTAGTGGCAAGACCAAAATGTAGTATCTTTTGGAATGACTGAAATGAAAGTTTATTATAATCTCCAATAGAGTTGCTTAGTTAATTAGTAGATTTGTTAAAAGACTCCTGATTCTGAGACAGCAATTTGGTTCAAGAAGAAAACTTGTGATTTGTGTTGGGAATATGAGCGGTTCGAGTCTCAACCGGGACGTCTTCTCTACCGGTTCAGTGTTTTCGTGATTTGTCTGCCTTTCCAGTATGTACACTAATAGTACCCAAATTACGCCACTGCTCCGTCCTTCTACAAAGTTTCAAATTCTTAATTCGCTATTATCTAATTATTCGATACTACAAAATTTGAGATCTTTTCAGCGTCGTACTGAAAACAAGAAATGAATTGGGATTCTGAAAGAAGCTACTCAGGTTTTATGCACTTCGGCAGAGGAACTGCGTTTTGTGCATCGGCGAAACCTCGTGCAGTGGCTGTTTCAGGTCGGGGAAGACAGGAGGAAGTGGAGCGGTTAGTCACGCCGTAACCTTCGGCGTGTTTACTTCATTTCTACTTTTTCTGTGATAGTTATACAAGCGATGGAGGCAATGAGGATAATTATAAACTGTGACCTGAAACTTCTTAAAGGGAAACACTCAGGCCTCTTCAGAATGCACTGGAACTTAATTTCATGCCGGGGTTAAGCTCCTGGAGATGCCGGCCTGTATCGAGTCGGTATAAGTGAAAGAAGAATCATAATGCATTTCAATGGGATGCGTTCAATTTATATGAAAATTGAGACTCAATTATAAAATAATACAAAACATATATTTTTAAACATAAATATTGATTTATATGGCATTTCTTCCTTTGGCGCTACAGCCCCAATTTGACCCTTGGTCTATCTCCATGAAGCTCTCCTTTTCACTTCGGTTTACTAGATCTTAGACATTCGGTAGGATTCCTTGCGCGGGTGATCAGCTCGTGCAAGGCCTCTATCGGTATACAAACACAGACAAACGCACACGCAACCAAACACCAAACATCCATGCCTTCATTTGGATTCGAAACCACGATCCCTGCTGCCGAGCTAGCGAAGACAGTGCATGCCTTAGACCGCTCTGGTACTGCAACCGGCTTATATGGCATTTACTCTGTAATTAACCATAGGTATTTAGGCAGTACCAATGAGAGGAATGACCTGGCCGCGGACCGGCAGGGCCTGATGGATTATCTTCTGCCGTCTTTGGATCAATTAGTGGCCCTTCAGACTTCCTCTTAAAATAAGAGTGGAGGGTTGTACCGTCTCTCCTGCAGAACATTATGGTAAGGCTGCAGCACTGCATTGTCTCCTCTTCTCGTAATACAACAGCTCCAATCCCGGTCGGCATCAGTGTCGCCTAACCTCTACAAGTACCTCACAGTCATAGCCAGAATTTCCTGCAGGTCGTGGATTTCTACTGTCTCTTCTGCTTCCTACTGCTGCTGTTTCTAAGTCAATTGTGCAGCCGAATCATCCAGTTCCTCCTCCGTAAGGGACAAAATCCCATCACCTCAGTCACATCATCAGGCACAACACTTTCAAACCTCAGCTCCTGGCAATTGTGGGAACTCCATTTGCGATGTCTGGCACTTTCTCAAGTCCTCTGCAATTATGAACACACTCTGGCCACGCTTTCCGGCACGCCTAATTCATACAAATTGATATGACCACTTCCAGATATGATCGATGTTTTTGAAGCCCTTCGGGATATTATAGGGCACTCACTATTCTTTGGCAGACATGTTACAGCAGTCCGTTTCCCGTAACACCACCATATATATATACTGTAGGTAGCAGCGGGAGCGCGGTAAATAATTTTCTACAATTGGCGGCGGCGGGGAACAAAAGAAATTACTAGAGAATATTCAAATCGACATATGCCAAACCGTCGTAAACCAAGGGATTACTGTATTACCATATTATTCATTTTTGAAGATTTATGATTTTATCATTCAAACTTGCTGAAATTTCGTCAAGGAATGTTCTGAATATTAATTGGATGCCTTAATGCCCGTGCAGACAAAGTCTAAGACTGCCAAATATTTGGTAACTGCTCGTTAGCAACCGGTCCACGTCAGACAAAGCGATGAGTTCACGGTTACCGCGTGGATATTCTATCAGTTCGCCAAAGTATTTTTTTTCCTTTGGCGCTACAACCCTCATCTGGGCCTAGGCCTACTTCCATGGAACTCTCCATTTCACATCGGTTTACTAGATCTTAGACGTTCGGTAGGACTCCTTGGGCGAATGATCAGCTCGTCGCAAGGCCTCTACCTGTACACAAACATAGAAAAACGCACACAAACATCCATGCCCTGAGTGGGATTCGAACCCACGATCCCGGCTTCCGAGCGAGCGAAGACAGTGCATGACTTAGACCGCTCGGCTACCGTGACCGGCTCGCAAAAGTATACGATTTTGTAAATATATACGAGTCCACGCACTTTGTGCTGAAATGAACTATGTTGCCCTATCTACATCATTAGTTGACACCTTCAACGACATTGAAATTGCCTGGAGAACTGAACAAAATTTTGGGAAACCTCAACTGATGTAGGGTTTTTCAAGTGTAGAATTCCAATACATCGTCTTGACATGATGCAGAAATGCGTCTCTAGCCACTATACTGCGAGGTTCGGTTACGCAGCAAAGAAATTCTACTTAAGAACTGCAGTCAGCGGTAAAAGTTTTCTGATAAGAACATTTCATAGAAGTCGTTACTGGGAAAATAAGTATTGCTAGACTGGACCCCATGCACATTTAAGCACTTTAATCAACCTCCGGGAGGTCCTCTACCGTCTAACCAAATTTTTCTCGAAATAGATGCAACAGTGTGGAAATATATAAACACCAGATTAACAAATACTATCTTTCTATATAAGTTATAATGAAATTGATAATTCCATCTTTATTGCCTCTGGAACTGGAAAGTCCCTTAAGGATACATATCTTCATGTTCTTGGCATGTTCACTTCAGGAAGAGCTGTCCCTGTAACAGACCGTGGAAGCCCATAAGGTTGTGAGACATCGAGGCTCCCACGTTTTCTCTAGACAATCGGCTCACCGATGGCGATGAGGTTGTCAGTCTTGCGACCCGGCCGCCTTTTACCCCAAGGAAGATTCCTGGTACTCATTTCTGTTGAGGCTAATTCGACCTAAGGGCAATAGTGGGGCTGGAAGGATTAGGTAAATTGATAAAAATCCAATTACCTTATCGGGATTCGAATCCATCACCTTCCTGCTTGTGGTATAGTGCACCAACCAACTACGCTACGGAAACACCCTTATATTCAGTAGATAAAGGTAAAGGTGTCCCTGTACTTAATTAATTAATTGAGCACTACTCCATGAAGGCGTATGGGGGAGTGGATATATAGATCCATATTTATTTTACCACGACATTAGTTAGAGGTGAATGGTGAGCTTCACGCCCCAACCGCTTTGCTCTCGGGGAAAGAGACCCCGGTGCCTATTGGGTAGCAGCTGGGTGAGCCCCGGAACTGGTGTGGACGACGTGAAGAAGAGAAAATTCTTGATCCTACTGGGACTCGAACTCCGACCCCTCTGTCGTCCAGTCCTTAGCCAGTCCCTATACCGACTACGCTATCCCGGCTCCTTATCATTCTATAGTCCTTGGTTAAAATCTAGGTCCGCCTACGGGACTTCGAATTGACAAGGACATCTTCTCTACACTTCCTTTCCAATTCGTTTTGCGCAGTCGTAATTAGAATATTGCTATTTCATGCCATATCATGCATGTAGTAGGAAACGCATCATATGGAGTCTTGCTTCGGTCGCCAGACGCTTGTTGTGAAGGCGAGATGCACTTCAGTTCACGAAGTGTAAATGAGATATATTTAGCATTTCTCTCTTCGATTCTCTTCCACACGTAACATTACGCGCCTCACAATTTCAGAATACACATAATTTACCCACACAGAGAACATGAATACCGAAAGCATAACAAGAGATTGTAGGAAGAACGTGAGACACCTGCATTGTTCTAAATACGTGAGTTTGGAGAGTGTGGCTAGCAAAACTAAANACCTGAGGACGGAAACAGATCCAGTTTCCGAAACGTCGTGTTTTTATTTGTTATCTTAAAAACCAGGACGATGGATAAAGTCCAAAATCCCAACATATCAGTGTGTTATACACCATCGTCAGAATCCTATAGTAACTACTATAAATTATTAATTATAATATTTAGTGATCATTTCTGTGCTTAATACCTAGCGTTGCAAACGCCATTAAATCTGTCTGGTAAAACCGCAAAGTTTCGCATCTTAAGCCTATTTGTACTGTTGACACATGTGCAATACATGAAGCAAAATATAGGGTGCATTTATTATTTATCTCCATATAGAATTTCACCTTCCTAGTTGCAGCGGCCATTGTTATGAGCCTGAATGCTAGAGGGAGAACTCGCTCTGTTGCCATGCTCATATTGCAGAGTCAGTGAAAGTATTTCCTCAGAATCTGGATATTTTCGAACGTTTATTACCGATAAAATTTAGGCCGTACGTAAATCAGTGATAGCTTGTATCTCAAATATTCACACGGTCGCCATATTTTCTGGAAAGTAATATACGAAATAAAGTCCAGTAGCATTACGCTTGTAACAAGTTTAATGAAAATCCGTCAGTTGGTTGAAAAATTATTAGAGAATGAATCGGCACACGAACGTGAAGTTAACATAAAATTACCTTTCCTTGTAAAAAAAAAAAGGACATCATCTGAAAGAATGTGACGTCAGGTGTTACAGGCCTAGTTAATGAGGGTAGCCAGGTGTTGAGGAGTAGGAATTTGGATTGTGCAGGAACAGCCTTCATGCGGATACTTGTCTCTGCATAATTAAAGAAAGAAGAAAACTGCGTCGACATAATTAATGTACAGCGATACCATGAAATTGGTATTATTAGTCTAGCGCCCAACCCGGGGACTAATGGATCAAGTCGTTGCAAAGCAGTGACATCTGTGGTTCTGTAAAACAGACCAAATTACTTCAAGTATGAAAACAAAATGCGAAACTGACTTAAGGAAATAGAGGTTAAAGAAAACCTTGCTTGTGTCATGTGTGCGGATCGTAATTTGCTTTAATTTGAAATGTAGGCAGATTTCTCCCATCGGCGGCCATAGCATCATGAATGGAATTAAAAGCCCGTTCACCACTCTGTAAGCAGTGAGGCAGTACCGTAGTATGGAATTGCATATGAGTCCCAAACCCGAAAATTTCAAGTAAATTTCAAGCAGCACAAGAAAATTAGGAATTCTCGATCTACTTCGGTTCAGTGAACAGAATGGTAGAGACCGGCATTCAACCTCATATTCTAAACAAATCAATGCTTCATACATTATCTTGTCCGTTCACGTGTCTGCGTTACTGACGTAATGAGGTAGAAAGACATCTTAGAATTTCTTAAATTCAATCGAAAGGAGACAAGAAACAATGAAGTTGCCATTTTTGTTAAATCCTTGACAGCAATAAGGCCAATTACAGCCAAGCGAATTTTTGTGGTGGGAGTGACGCTGATGAAACACGTCACTTTGTGACTTTTCTGTGTTTTAAGGATGAAACATCTGAACTAAATCGCTTTTCTTACATATATTTAGTTAGCGATTGGCACTACTTGTGAATGCCGACGTAGTAGTTTGAAATAGGCCATTCTAGCCACCTAAACCCATACAGGGTCATCACCTCACCTAAGCACGGTCTCTGTAAACCGAGTACGGGAACTCGGCATACAAAGTCAGTTGAGTAACCCAGCGAAAATTCTGATCGACTGGTAAGCGACCTGCATCGTAATTAGAAAGTTCCAGGCTCGAATCGCTACCTGTAGAAAGACTATTGCCACTCGGGCTATTCGTGGTCTTCTTCAGTCCTTCCAGGAAAACACAGGGATAGTGCCTGAGTGTATCCTTCAGGTACTTTCCACATCTTTCCTAAGTCACCACGCACACGATCCTACACTCTGCAGTCCTTTGCAGAAGCGTCCTTACATAAACCAGAAATGAATCAGTCAGTTTAACTCCCTCTCTGCCATTCCCAGTTTTCCTTTTTACTTCTCCTTATTATTTTCATTTCCCAATTAACTTTCACTTGACTACATGTCCGCTCTACTCCGATCCCTCGGTCGTCCAGCCCGTAGCAAGTCGCTATACCGACCGCGCTATGCCGGCTCCTCAATTAATGTGTACCTTACATGAATAGGATAGGGTGGTATGGACTGGATTCGTCTGGCTCCAGATAAGGACCAGGGGAGGGCTCTTGTGAATAAGGGAATAAGCCTTTACAATTGACCCAATCTTTCCAGCCGCACTTTGATCCAGACGTCGACTCTGCCTCTAACAGAAATGAGTATCAGGAATCTTCCTAGGTAAAGAGCGGCCGATGCTAAGGCTGAAACCTCAGCTCCATCTGTGAGCCCAGTGTCTAGAAATTGTGGAAGTCTCGGCGTCTCACAACCATATTGGCGTTCATCGTCTGTTTCAGGGATAGCTTTATATTTTATCTTTATCATTTACATCTTCACTAAGCCATATCTCAGAAGATACGAGTCGCATAAGATCTTGTTATATAACAGCCCATTAAGACGAGTACAGTAACAAATCTTAGAGTTGTGAAAATATTCTTGAAAGTTGAACGCTAATCGGAGCTTCAAAAAGAGCAAATTTAATATTTGTACTTGAACGTCCATTTCTGAAGAGATGATAGGTCATTACGTAAGTGCGCAAAAGCCTTGGTTACAGTCTTTTCGATATGGCATCTCCGCGTCGTCCTGGCGGAAGTGACATTAAGGTGCATTACATTAAAAACAAATCTCATCTGTTAATTGTAGTACGCCGTCAGGGACTCTAGTTTCCCATTCATTGATCTTCGTGTTCCTGTGCATACACCACGAATTAACTGTAGTGAGGCCACGATGCGGTTTGCAGAGAACTCGACGTACATGTTTCTCTGTTGCATAAATACAGGTATCGTCCGCGAAGAGAGCAAGATGTGTTCCAGGTGCCGCGGTGGCATGCATTATGTATAGTCTGTATAATACTGGGACAAGGACGGAACCTTGAGGCAATCCTGCCGCTGTTTTTCTTGGCGTGGAAAATTCGCCTTCTACCAAGACTTTAAATTTTGACTCAGCGAAGAAATAAGCAATTGGCTTAGAGAGATTTGTGGAAATTCTAGTTCTGACAGTGTTGTGTCCACGGCTTTCTCGATATCCAAGAACACAGCAACCGTCTACATATTACTGTTGACATTTAGGGTGATGTAATCCACCAGGTTCATACACAGAAGTCTCGTACTCTGATCTGCTGGAAGACCAAACTGACTTGCATTTAATAAGTTTATTTCCTCAGTGTGTTTTTGGATTGTTCTTAAAAGCAGTTTCTCAAATTGTAACCCGTAGTGGACAAGAGGCTGATTAGACGTCAGTTAGACGAAATTTGGGGTCTTTTTCGGTTTCGGCTGAGTAATGATTTTTGCTTCCTTCCAAGGTGCCGAAGGCAGTGATTGAGTAAAGGTTTTAAATACACAAGAGACATTCATTCGGAATGTCATCGAAACACGTGTCTTTCCTAGTTTCAATTACTGTCTTTTTTTGAGACGTCACAGGGTCGGAACTTAACAGGATGGGCTTCAACAACGGTAGCCAAGAGAGCTTCGACTTTTAGATAGGCCGCACACCGGCATGCCCGCTGGATCCCTGGTTGTTTGCCATAATTTTGTTACATTTATTTTATGCTAAAACGAGAGATCTAGGCCCAATATTTCGTGTTTCCAGTTTAAAATTGTAGTTTTTCTAGTCGATAGCCTGTATGCCTAAGGCTGCAAAGTCATGTGCTGCTTTATCAGCGTCATTAGAGGAGTGAATTTTGTTATTTGGAGACATGAGTTCAGTGACGAGGCTTTGAAGCAGCTACCAGTCTGTCAGTTTTCAACTCCATCTAAATCTTCCCTTGTTCTGAGAAGATCCAAAATGCTGAGTATTACTGTTAGGCGAACCGAGTCCAGGATGTCAGTAACAGTGATCTCTGACAGACGGAAGTTCTGATGCGCCACAATGAGATACATCACCTCTACCATCAACTGAAATGCGTAGAGCATTGCGGAGCTGAAATGTCAATGGTAGAACTAACAAATATTTCCAAGAGCTTCATGCCTCAGAGGTTTTGAACTTCGCTGGTCCAAACAGGGTTCTTTGCTTTCATATCATTTGCCAGGATTGAATAAAACTTAATAGCTCTGTGATGTATGTGTCACTCCAGAGTCTTCGCGGAGATTTATAAAGAGCTGCAAGGAAGATTTCAGTGTTTCCAATCGGTATGCAGACTCTTTTACTTCTACTGATAGGAGATGAGGTAGGTCTGCGCATGTGTGAGGAGTGCCTTTCTTAACTGCTTACGGCATTTCTGCTTTGTGCCTGTCTTCGCGGACAGTCCGAATAAATATCAGAGTTTGGAATGTAGAAGCTCACATAAGGTTTCAGTTGTGTCTACGAGAACAGGACCACGTCTGTTTTTAAGTCTTGCAACTCTTTTCTGACCTCACAGGCATACCTCCCAATGACATTAACATAGAATTCTACGATTTTCAGAGGTCTACACACTGCTGTTGGCATTGTTCTTCAAGAGACTAAACACAGTTGTGTTATGCCAGCAAACTTTTCTTTTTCTGTCTCAGTCCGCTGCACCGTAGTGAAGGCGAGAAGCACGTCGGCCGCTGCATTAGTTGCACTGACTGACCTAAGATTTGATTGGTTTCCTAAAGCGTATTTTCCCCTGAAGATTGTTGCTGTTTTTGTTGTGATGTTTGCTGCCGGTTCTGCTGATCGAAGTTGCGAAGAGAAGCAGCGAATGATCGATCGGGTGTTGTTTATTTCGAGAGAAATTGCCTAGCAATGGCTGCTTCTGTGGCTCCCTTATTCTATCTGTCAGACCTCATGTCACAATATCAGCTAACCAATTTTAGTTCCAGGAACCTGAAGCTATTCTAAACTAAAATTACATTACTCCTCATCGAAAGGGGCTCCGTTCTGAGCTAACAATCGCGTTTCTAACAAAATGAGTAACTGTCTCCATGGAGCTGGCTCCTTCTTGAGAAGTCACCAGTTGTTCAGCTACTGAAAAATATCCCAACATTCTGTGGAACCCGAACGTTCATTACCGTGTTTACAAGAGCCTGCTGCTGGTCCTTGTCCTGAGCCAGGTTAACCCAGTTTTCACCCCATCCTTTTTCTCTAAGATGCATTTTAGTATTATCATCTAGTATCAATATGTACATAAAATACCCTAAATTTTCAATAAATTTCGTCACGTGTTTGAGCGTGACTATAGACGGGGTTTGGATCGCTAGTTGGATTTATTGAATGCTTACAAATGGTAACTACATGTAACTATAGCGCAATCGCTACTTTACACACACTGTCATTTATTACAGCACGTACTAAGTCTTCTCAGTCTGCTTTGCCTTCACCAGCCGTTGCCTGGTGACGGATTGCAACAGTGCTCTCTGCTTCCGCCCTTACGTTCTTACCGGACGGCGACTGTCCCACAGCTAACTCATTCAAAGCCAGAGCTATTTTAAGACTGGCAATTTACCACCAGTCACTCTTGGTGCCAACCCCTTGATACTTACGACCAGAGATTTTTGTCAGCTGAATCCATGCAGCGATAGTCTTTATGTAAATCCTGTCTGACAAGAAGATGGTTTGTCTCTTATGAATATGCTTGTCCTTTGTCAAGTGTACGTATCTCACATATAGCACGTTATTGAAAATTCTTGCTTTTGCACTATGCGTAAGTCTTCTCTCAGTGCAGGTTTTGAAAAACAGTTAATACTACTCGTACTTATCACTAACTCATTGCTCCAACTTTCCTCCTTATAACATCACGGCACGGCCCGTACAGAAAATACCGTTCCTCTGTTGGTGTGCCCATTGTTGCGTTCGCGTCTGTTGGGATGCCCACATGATCGCTACTCAGCCATTGACTAGCAACGGCCTTTGTTTACAGACCCATTACTTAGGAATGACCATTGTATAACTACTTATATCGCAGTAGTTGCCTAGCGACGGTACTGCATTCCACAATATATTTGGTCTCGACGCTTGTATTTAAAAGTATTATTGGAATTCACGAACTATTGTAAACCAGGTACAGTGTTTACTTTGTTCATTCGTTGTTGGTTGTCATGTAAATCTGACATCGCTTTAAAAGGATACAATTTCATGTCCAGCACTGTAGAAATTGAATTGTCTTTGCCAACCCTTCTCCTTCTTCTACTCTGTGTTCCAAGCATCGTAAATCTTTAAGCACCTGATGCTTTAGCTACTACTTTGACGGACCAATAACCTACCACGTAAACCCGATAGCTGCAATGTAGTAGCTGTCAGAAGGTGGAACGAGGAAGGTGAATGGGCGTTTAATTGCAATTATCCGATAAGAAAATTTACACACTACACAATGACTTGGGGCTCCGGATTTGGTGGCTAAGTCAGCAGGTTAACAGAGTTAGTGTCGAAGGTGCATGGGGTAGTTAGAACACGCCTTAAATAGTCTGATGTGGGGTCATTGGTTTTATCTCATCTTCAGCACCTTGGTCGCCTTTCTTTGAAGAACTGTTAAGGAATTTAGCTTTAATGTAATGTGTGTCACGTGTTCTAGATAGAAGAGCACAGTGAGCGTATAAACTTGTGTTCGAAGGCACTGTTAAATATTATGGCGTATAGACCCGTTGCTAAGCAGTGACTCTGTAAATCTGACCGTTGCTGGGTAACGTCCGCAACATTCACGCACTCAACAATAGAAGAAAGGTGTTTTCTATGTAATCCGCGCCGCGAAATGTGTGTTTTAAAGATTTTATGTGTGCTATAGTTCAGTGGGCCTAGGAGTGTGTAATTTATTGAGAACCTTACAGTTCTCGTGTTATAAATCCGTTGACAGGAAGAGGATAGTGAAAGCTGGTGGAAGCAGACTGAGAAGAATAGTATAGAGTGTTTGTAAATTGTGTATATCAGCAAGAATGCGACAATTATTTGTAGTTACAGCTTGTAGTTTGTTAATAAATCCAATTACCAATTCAAAACCGCGACTCAGTCACACGATATACGTGACAATATATTCCAATTTTTGAGACTGCGAGGGTGAAGTCTATATTTCTGCTTTACTTTGCTTCGGAAACTACAATCTTGAAGGCAATGCCATATTGATAAATTCATAGGCTCAATAGCGCCACTGACTATTTCCATGATGCTTCTTCTTCCTTAAGATCTGAAACAATTCTAGATAGTTGTTCTGACAATCTGCCCCGCAGACTGTCGTACTTCATACCTTGAACAGAGAAGCCGAATGCGCACGCACTCATGCAAAAAGCACACAACGTAGGTTGTCTCATTTCTCATAATTATGCGTTTCTCACCATCTCGTTTGATGTATACGGATTTCTAGTGCTCGGAACTTCATATCTATTTCGTACCCTGGAGGACCGAGTTTGATTTCAATCTCATTCTTTATCAGTAATAGTTTGACTTGAAATAAATCCTGTAACTGTATTAAAATTGGTCACGAGGATGTCCATGCTATCATACGGATATTCTCTGTTACATATGAGACGTCACAAAGTTATTGCCAGAATCTTGGAACTTTTAACACCAGAATGCACACACACATGCATACATCGCGAAGCCCTAAGTGACAGTTTGTAGCAGGTGCAGAAAGCACACATTTTCATGGAGGATGTAAGACTCAGTGGCCCTATTGTATGGACTAGTCTCAAGAGGGAGGTTGTAGTGTAACTTAGAAGTGGTTCAGGTGATCTAAGATTAAGGAAATAGACTCGCAGTCATTAGCAAATCAAACACTTACCCCAGCCAAACCCTTTACTGTCATTAGGAGTAAGTGCAGATTCCAAATTTAATTAATAATTCAGATGGGTCATAACATAGTGCCGGACATTACTCGTATCACTTGCTTTCCACTACCCCATCTGCCGCCTTGCTGCTGTGAGAACACAGGCCGTTCAGATCTTCTATAAAATCGCTGCATGATTTTTCGGTAGTGCGTTCATTGCCCCTAAAATATGTGCTGTAATCCCCTGTAGTGACCTTGCAATACCTCAAGCGGTTAATCGCCGACGTCCCATGGCGGCGGCGGCCCGGGTTTGATCCCACGTCAGATCACATATACATATACACGCACACATACAAGATGTGGACTCAGTCTCACCCCATCCCAAGAAAAAAATTTAAAAAATACGAGTATATTAATCTTCTGTATTACATTGGTTTTGAGGTGGCCAAAATTTAGTAGTGTAATTGAGAACGAAGAAGAGCTTAGTGAGCACTAAAGTTGAGTTTTCGAGAGGTCGTCCGGGTTTTGACAGTCGAAACTGCAATTATCACATAGTTTCCAGGGGGGAAATGCTAATAATGCGTCTACAAAAATATTTATTATTCCGTCACTGGATTCCCATTTACTGACATATTCCTGCTCAGTCGCTTCGACGGACTGGCCTGTCCTGTCGATGGACCACAATAATATAACTCCTGCAGACTTACAAGCATGCCGGTCCGAGTTGTCTTTCGTTTGCAAAGAGCTCATAGAATGAAGGAATGATGGGTAAATCATACCTGTCCGTTCTGATGCTCCATTTCCGGAAGTACTGAGTATCTCTTCTTTATATCGGCTGTAAATTTTTCAGACGAATTAATTTTGCTTCATATTTGCAGTTACAGCTCCGCATTTACATGACGTCCGAATAAAAATTGATTTATTCAAAAGAGGCTCATTCTTTCAAGAAACTGATGCGTGACATGAAACATAAGTCTGATTGATTAACTATTTAAATCCCTGGAGCATAGTTGCTCTAGATAAGCTCATAATCGCTCTGATAGTCAAGGAATTTTCCCCTTGTTATGAAGCCTAAAGGCTTCATGCTGCACATGTCTGAAATTGGACCTTGTCCAGTTGAATATAGCCCACAGTCCCAAGTTGTGTTTAGTTAAGATGCATCTCTTATAGTGCCTTCTCATCTCTGACTGGGGCTCCCAAGCGGACATTTCGCATAGGTTCTCCACACGAATAGTGTTTGAATTTCCGCCTAACGTATTGGTACTGCATGTACCCGCCAAATCCATTTATCGCAAAGGATTCTGATGTGAATAGTACAACGACACCCTCAAATTTACTCTCTAATAAATTTCTTCGTGGAATGTAATTCTTATGTGATCCGCTTGATCCCAAATATGCACTGTAAATAAGATCTGAAAGCTTGTGACGATGTTACATTAGTACAATTATCCATCGTCTCGTCTTTATCCAAAAATCATCCACTTTATTTTTCAAAACACAACGTTTCGGATACTGGATTCTGTCTCCGTCTTCAGGGAAAACCTACATAGGTGGGTTCAATAGATAGAGCTAGTCCCTATCTCCGGACTTTTTTTTTCTTCTGCTATGTAACAAGGATCCAAGGTCAGCTGAGACAGAACTGAGGGAACCGCTTCAGATGACAGTCAAGATGATTGAGAAGAGATGACAAGAAAAGAATTAGGCTGTACAAAGGAAACTTCATTCATGTGTGCTGCAGTTACAGTGAGACTTACATAATTAGTGTGGTAATCCATTACCTGGATACGACTAGTGAAGACTGAGAACCCTAGTGTGTGTGTGTAACGCTGATTTATAAAGTGTGTAGATCAGCGAAATTACTGTATTACTTGTAGTTACGAGATGAGTGTATAAGTGTATTAAATCCAATCATTCAGTAGTCACACTTCCCTACACATGACAATATTATGCAGTGGCGAACAGGAAAATAAGTTGCAAATTTTCGAGTATGACTGATGAAAGAAGGAATAATTAGTTTCTGTCTAATGCAGTATACGTTCCCAACATCCGCCTGGGGCAACCGAGGAAATCCACGAAATATTTTCTGAAATCAGCTGGTCTTCGGCCAACTTGAAACGGTTACTCCCTGGCACGATTCACACATGTTATTATTTCACCATGAAAGAGGATACGCAGTGTCTGCCCGATAATAAACAGAAACCTGCATATTATGTTCCTTCAAGAAACATGGTATGCATATAAAACCACCTGAGGCAATCGAAACGGCGTAATTAATGAATCCGTCTCATCAGTAATATCAATATTGTATCCTCTCAAATTGTTGGTGTCAACGTTAACAATGCTAGAAAGACTGAACGGATCGTTATGAAATTTGGTATGCATTTCATGCCACCTGAGGCCATCTCACGACATACTTCATAAACTCCAATACCAACACTGATGCGTCTCAAACTGAATTGTTCTCTACTTCACTATGCATATATATATATATATATATATTGTCATGTGTAAGCGGTGTGTGGTGTGTGTACAGGTAGAGGCCTTGCGACGAGCTGATCACTCGCCCAAGGAGTCCTACTGTATGTGTAAGATCTAGAAAAACCGAGGTGAACGGAGGAGCTCATGGCGGTAGGCCTAGGCCCACTGGGGCTGTAGTGCGAAGGAAAAAAAAAAGCGGTGTTTGAGACTTCTAGACGGGGTTTGGATTGGATAATTGGATTTACTGACGCCTTGTACACACCACTCGGAACTACAGATAATTAGAGCGCTATCGCTAATCTCCTCACTTTACAGGTCACTGTTACACACACTAGTGTCCTCAGTCTATTACAATTTTCAATGGTCGTTTCCTGGCAATGGATTCATAACAGCTTACTTTGTCCGCTGAATAACACTCCACAACTGAACTCTCGACTCTCAACTGAGAACTGTCGTAACTGCACTGAAAAACTCGCTAAACTGAACACAGTTGGTCGAGTCTTATAGTCTAAGGGCGGACACATAGGGAACGCCGTTTGCAACACCTCATCTATTGTTACGTGACGTCACCGCGTACATGCTTATCCAATCTCTCCCTAGCTACGTCTGTACGCTTCACTTATCATGACACCTCTCCTATTGTTGCGTGTGGGCATTACCTAGCAACGGCCGTTTCTCTGACTCCACAATTCTTGCTTTGAGCAAATATTCCACAATATCGAAGTTTCTTCCTGCCTTTCAAAGTTAACATTGATAATGAACATTATATGATCGAGCAGGCTAGCTCAAGTGGTAAAGCTTTTGAATTGCATTAGGAAAGTGCCCGATTCGATTCTCAGCTGGACACCGACAATCCTAACTGAGGGTTTTCGCGGATTTCCCCAGTTGACTGTGCTTGCTACCGGTTTCATACTGGTTTCTTTTTCGGCTTGTTCTTCTACCCTAAAGGTTGAGGCAACATATTCCTTCGAAACATCCGTTGGTTTCAACAGGCTACACGGCTTTACATCTCATATGATGCTAAATTAATTAAGTACAGGGGCAACTTTATCTTTTACGTTTACCTCGGAGCTGAAAGCTTGTTTTTCACTTGGCAGATTTCTGGTCGGCTCTGGAGGTGTCTCCCGTAATCGTTTCCTCTTTCTGTTTCCTACGGCCAGAGCTGTGGGCCTTGTTGAAGTTATGTCACGACTTCGTCTCGACCTACACTTCTGTGCCAGTCATAACACCGTACCGTGTGACTGCCTTTGCATAGGTATTAGAGTAGTGTGTGTGTGCATACAACTTCTTTGGTTTGCAGGGAGGCGTTTCATTAGCATTGCATACACGTGATTCTACATCTACTTTATACTTGCTCTGTTTCGCTTATCTACTTGTGGTTTGTTTAACGACGCTTTCAGTAGCTCAGGCTACGTAGGATGACTACTGGGCAACGAATAGCAACTTTGGATGAATCTGGCTATGGCCTAATTTGGCGCACTCTCCGGAATCTTAGAAAGGAAATACCCCGTGCCAGTGTTTTGAACCCAGCAGCCTCCAAATGCGATAGAGCGTTATACGCTGAGTTTCCGTTTGGCCGCCTCGGTGGTGTAGTGATCAGAGTTCCTGCCTACAGATCCAGAGGTTCCGGGTTTGATTCACGGCGCTGCCACATTTGCTGAGAAATAATGGGTCTAAAACGGGATCCACTCAGCCTCGTGAGGATAATTGAGGAGCTATTTCAAGGAAATTGCGGCTCTGGTCTAGAAAACCGAGATTAACGGCCGTGGGTAACCTTTGCCCTCACCATGCGACACCCTCTATCCGCAAGAGTTGGCACTAACTTCTCCGACAAGCGACGGTCGCTCTGTCGGTAAAGTTCGCTTGCTGACTACAGGCCACGGAGTTTTTTGTTTGTTTGAGTTTCTGTTTTAACTAAATTCATAAGACTATAAGACAGAAATACACAAATAAGGTGTATTTACAATTGTGGGTTGCTGATTAAAAAACTCAGAAATCTGTTGCCAGTTGCCACTGGCCTACAAACCGCTTCGTCTGTCTGCAATAGTTCCTGTTAACACGTAACACGTTAATCACTCAGATGTTCCTATCCGTAACGTAGCAGTATTACAGGTTAATCACTAACATAAGCCCTCTTCAGAGGTTTAAGGAAGATAATCCAATACAATAACATCCTGTGAAAATCGAATTCGAGCTTTCAGGATTGTGTATAGACATCATCAGTGAACGTACAGATTCATACTGTATTAGTACATCATTTACTTTCTGAAGTATAATACCTTGTTTCCATACCCGCTTTGTTGCCCCTCCCCAGCCTCCTGTCCAGTTGGTACCGGGGGCTCTTTCCAGAAGGGTGCTGTGAAGCTGACAACTCACCTCTACCTAATGTCTAAGCCAAGAAGAGTGGAGCTCACCTCCACTGTCTCATATGTCTTCACGACGTTGTCAATAATTAGTTAAGCACAAGGAAAATTTTACTTTGCTTAGTATGCTACAATATTTCTTAAGAAAATTATTAAATTAGCGCGGATACTAGGAAAGAATAAACAAAGGGATGCAAAATTTTACAATAAGCATAAAGTTCATTAGTCGCTATCATCGGATAAGGGGAAGATAAGTTTACTTGCTGTTGAACTAATCAGTCAGTTATTTACTACAAATGACTTGATTTTACTTCCTTTATTGGACTTTTTTTTTTCTTTTGGTGCTACAGCCTCAATTTGGGCTTTGGCCTACCATCATGAAACTCTCCGTTTCACTTCGGTTTACTGGAGATGAGACATTCAGTAGGACTCCTTGGGCGTGTGATCAGTTCGTCGCAAGGCCTCTACCTGTATATAAACATAGAAAAACGCACACACACACACCAAACATTCGTTCCCTGAGTGGGATTCGAACCCACGATCCCGGCTTCCGAGAGAGCGAAAACATTGCTCGGCTACTGTGACCGGCTTAGAGAACGTTACTTTGCTAGAACTAAAGTAAAACGAAATAAATTTGTAATAGAGTTCAGAGAATACTCATGACCGGAATTAAATTCTCTTCTTTAGAAATATTATGGTCGATCAGTTCACAGACGTTGAAATGCACAATGCATGAACAAAAGCGACCTAAGTTATGTACACTTCTGCAGAAGTTTCGAACTCATAAGCAAGATTCGGTTCTGCACCAGCACTGTATTTACATTGCAAGCAATACTTTGCACTTCATAAATAATTTTGATTTAGAAGCGACATCAGTGACTCCGGTGAATGTCAAGGTTGCTTCTAATGCAGATAGAAGGATGGATTTTTATTAACTCCACGTATATTATACATGATCTGCAGTGTCTCCAATAAACGTACAGGTGCGACATGGGAAGACCCACGAGCGCGTTGTGCCCAGTGGCGTAACTCTTGTAAACGTATTCTTCATTTATTTATTATTTTCATACTTGCCCGGATTGCTCAGTCGGTAGAGCGACTGGCTACAGGCTGAATGATTGAAGGGTCGGAGTTCGAGTCAAGGTAGGATCAAGAATTTTCACTTCCAACGTCGTCTGGGCCAGCATTGAAGGCCACCCAACCTCCTATCAATTGGGTACCGAGGGCTTTTCTCCGGAGGTAAAGCAACAAAGGCGTGACGCTGACCACTCACCCCAAACAAGTTCCAAGGTCAAGGAAACGTGGATCTGCACATCCACTCCCCCAAACATCTTCATGGCTTAGTGGTATATAAGTTAAGCATAAGTTAAGTATGATACCACATTTCTCTAATTTTCTTTGTAGTTATTTTATTCGGATCAGCAGGCAGTCTTCTTTTGCCAGGCTTCCTGTTTAAATATAGCAGCCTACGCAACGTTCCTTAACCCGTGAAATGCAATGTAATGGAGTGAGCCTCAGATGTTCTGCTACATTTAAATGGGAAACCTCTTGCGGGAAACATTGTGGGCAATGTGCAAAACGAATTTCAGGGAAGGAAAGTGCAGAGCAGCAATAGACAATTAAAGTGTCAGCAGAATTTAATCTTGGAACAAATCGTTAAACAGCGTCAAAGTAAGATTTGAGCTGCTTCCGTTTCTTCTGCTTTTTCACTTCTACGGATTTGGGCCTCTATCCTATTACAATTCGGAATTAATTTCTGGAAATATAAATCATTTAGACACTTGGTAGAGCTCCTCCGACGGATGCTCGGCACGTCGCAAGGTTTCTACCTATAACTTCTTCTTCTCCTCCCACTCCTCCTCCTTCTCATTCTCCTGTTGCTCCCAATTGGAATATACGTGAAACCCTTAGTTTCATTTCAGTTTCTTAATCTAAGACAGGCGGTAGGACTCTTTGGACGGGGGATCAGCCCGACGCAAGGCCGCTGCCTAACATGAACACAGAACAAATACAGACAGCCATGTCTTGAGTGGGATTCGAACCCCCTGATCTCAGTATTAGAGTGGGCGAAGGCGGTTCATGCTTTAGACCACGAGGCTCCTGTGATCAGTAAATATCCTAGTATGCGACGCTATACATTAGTAGTCAGAGCTATTTTATTCGAATTTCTTACTTTTAATCGAAAGGATCGCGTTACTTTCAACAAGAACTGACGAATACTAAGAATGTTTAAATTCCAGTCGCTTCCAGAGGTTCGTATATTGAGTTTGGTGTTTATAATAATGACGATTAATGTAATTATAATAATATTAACTGCGTAATTCTAAGAAGGGAATGAAGAAAAATTAAGTGTCTGCATAAATTCTGTGAATAGTAATGTTTGTCAATAAAGATATGATTAGGTACTCCGTGTCTTCAGCATAACTGAAATCGCAACTTGGTTTTGAAATAATGATTTTCAAAGAAACTCAGGAGCACTGCCCCTTTAAATTATTAAAGAGAAGCATTTTCATCCTGACAGTCACGGACGCCTTGACGTCTTCCAGTGCCAAAATGAGGCGTCGCCATGAGTTACAGCATCTATAAAACGTAAAGTCTTACCGAATGCCTGATATTACTACACGTGTTTTAGGGGATACAGTCAGTTACTCAATTTTTGCCTCCTGACGGAAGCACAGTCGTGCCTGTAGTGATGACTGATGAAATCAACTGTACTAGAACTTGTAACGTAGCTCAAAAATGGCTGTGATTTGCGTTTAGCCTGCTTCCTCTCCTTATGGGAAAAGCATGTTCCTGAGAGCAATCATGTTGTCTGTATCTCTAGGTGGCATCCTTTTAACTTTGGAACTAATGAACCTATTTTCACGAAATTTTCTGTAAATATTATGCCATTGATGACGACGAGAATCTCATAGAAAAGTAAAACTCTCTCTGTAACATGCCGTGAGAGTCTACTGGATTGTGAGATCTCGAGGCTCCCACATTTTCTAGAAATTCTTTTTCACAGACGGCGTTGAGGTTGTCAGCCTTACTCACCAGCCAACCTTAACCCCCCAGGAAGATTCCTGGAACTCATTTTCGTTAGAGGCTGAGTCGATCCCAGGGCCATATTGCTGCTGGAAGCATTAGGTCAATTTAAAAGTGCAGTATCTTCATCAGAGTTCGAACCCGCGACCTCCCGGCTTGTAGCATAGTGCCTCAACTACGCTACCGCGTGCCCGAATCTCATGCTTTATTAATTTCGTACAGTGGACTATAAGAGTTTGGCAAGACACACGAACAATAACCGAGTCGAGTGAACAAGTCGTCTCAAGTAGTAACAATTTCACTTCTATTCTATTTTATTGACGGCTTCTGTGGACTTCCTCAGTTATTGTAGGCAAATGCTTAGGTAATAGCTGAAATGAAACCATGCCTGCTTTCTACCAATTCTTTTCCAATTGATTTTGCAGTAATCCTACCACTCCACGAGATGTAGTTTGAGTTACTGACAGCGTCGATAAACAAATAATAAAGACAAATATTAAAATGAAAGACACAGGTATAATTCTTTATACGTTATATTTTTATTAGAATCCATTAACGAGTTCTATTGTAAAGAGAAATAAGGACATTGCTTTATATGAAATACGTCAATTAGGCGAAGGAGGGGTTGCAAGTTGGTCAGAGTGCCTAATTTCTAACTACGTGGAAACAACAGGGAGATGAAACGTGCTTCTAAAAACATTATATAATGGAGAGGTTCATATTTTGTATTATTCGTCAAATAAACCCTATTAGTAGGATATTCAAATCAACGAGAAAAAAAAACTGATGAGGGTGAGTCATATATGATGCATTGGAGGATTGAAAAATGCTGGGTTGGAAACCCTGAAGGCAGAAGACCACTTTGAAAACTTGCTCATGTTCAGGGAACAGTATTGAAATTAATCATGAATCAAGAATGGGGCTGTAGACTGGTTTTATGTGACACAAGTTGGGAACCACTGGTGGGCCCTTTCCGGTCCGGTAATTGGTGAGGAATTTCTCCATTAACTGAACGACTGCTTGCTTCTGAAGAAGGGCGCAGTAGTTTTGATTGCCACCGTCTCGTCTTTACACAACCCCACTCTGAATTCATTGAATTTAATTATATTTGATCTATTTTATTATGTATTATTGACTCTGTTGAACTGTTTTCCAAGTTGTCTAACAAAAAGCATATTTTAAATTATTTTAAAATCGTATATCGATTAATACTCATATTATAGAGCTCCCATATGGTGAGAGGAAGAGTGGTGTATCAACCAGTTGGTAATTTAGAAAATATTTACGAGTTTTGAACAAGCCTTATTTATATCTTAATATTTTTTAACATACAGAATATAATTGCATTAACTTGGCAGCAAGAACGTGACTTTCAATCTATGCTGTCTCGCTGACATCTGCAAGGAGTACAGCAGGACCTCTCTAGTCCGAACCTCCTAAATCCGAATGCCCCTTAAACCGTCAGCTTTGGAAGTTACGAAATATCTGACTGACGTCAGACGACTGATGCTCATTTCTGTTAGAGGCTAAGTCGACCGCAAGGCCAGAATGCGTCTGGAAAGATTAGGTCAATTGAAAAAATCCACCTCATTTGGATTTGATCCCGCGACCTTCCGGCTTATAGAAAGTGCCTCAACCAACTACGGTACTGCCTGCCCCCAAGTACACTTCTTCAGCACATAATAATAATAATAATAATAATAATAATAATAATAATAACAATGCACAGGGACAACTTTACATTTACCATATCTTACAATAAAATTATCTACTTACAACACTGATTTTCGTGTTATCATTCGAATTGTATTCAAATGCGAACTCTCTTCCCCTACTATAATCCGAACGAGCGATGTTTTACTCTTCAATAAAGAATTATAGGTAGCTTGCTGTAACACATTCGGCTCTGTTTCTGTGAGACCTGTCTTTGCGGGACAATCCACCGCCGGCCTCCTTCCTGAGAACCGTCCACGTAATTTATAGTTGACACATGACGTTCATGTCAGATGAGGAACAAGGCTATGAAAGCGCCATAGAATTGTGCATCACCCACGAACATGTCTCGCTGCTCGACTCCTTATCTGATGCTTGTAATTTTTATAAATTAAAGTCGTGATGAGAATGTGGAGTGCTACTTGTTACCTTCGTTCGCCGGCTGTCTTTACACGTATGTTGCCTATTCTGTACGTGTATGCTTACCATCTGGACCCCACGTCCTTCTACAAGTCTTACTGATAACCTCTCTTTTTCTCTTGGAGCATTTTAGTTAAAATTCACACGAGCTTACCCTCATAATATTACATAAGAATCTGAAAAGTAACATCTTTGGCATGCATTAATTTCATTACAAGTATATTAGTTTGAATTTGCTATAAATTAAATGCTAAATTAGTGCTAAATTAGTTACAGGTTTAAGACATAAATAAATCAATTAAAAACGTAATTTTAGTAAGCTATATATTCATGCCATAATATAAGTGTATTTTAATTGTTTTAGTTGTATTAAAATCACAGTATTATTAAAGGTGTTTGCAATAAATAAGACAGGAAGAATTTTTTTTTACATTTGCTACTCTCAAGCAGAAAAATTCAAATTGTTTGAGAAACAATGTTTGTCAGTTAAGGTATGAGACTTGAAAAGCATGCACATTTTCAGCAATATCATGATTTCTAAACATGTATTTTGTATTCTTAGGAAGTCATTTCTTTGAAGCCAGTATGTTCTGCTCAGGTGTATACTTCATTCAATCGTCATGTGAAATGTCTCATTTTTAGGCCCATTTCTTAAAGTATGCTGCGTATTTCACTTTCACATCCTGTTGAGATACGCCTTATGAATGTACAGTCATGACGAAATGTGCATCCATAGTACTCAGTATATAAAATGCATATAATATTATACAGAAACCATCATCTTGATAACATAACAATTATTTCATTTATTTATTTATGCTATGAGTGAAGGTCAAAAGGCGTTAGTCTAACAGTGATCAAATAATGCACTATTTGGAAATCGCAGAGTAAGTTGGATTGTTATGCGAAATGATAATATGCATTAAACACCATGTTCTTTTTCTAAAATAGTACTTTGAAGAAAGTAATATACAAGAAGGCATTAGGCATTGATTTGGATTTTCAGAGGCAGCGCAAATAGTTCTCTTATTTGGAATTACGTGGTATATAAGCAGAGTTTAAAAATTTTCAGACTTCCGTTTTATTAGAGCCAGATCATTGAAATTTTGATTTTAGTGGAAGTAAAATTGAGTCGTTCGTGCGCTTTCTTTTGTGCTTTGACAGATTTCATAAACTTCACCCTTTGAACTGCAATGACTACTATTCTTACCACTTACTTTATCATACCAAATTCTGCTTTCTGCACACAGACTGTATTTATGTTTTCCATATTTTTCTCGCATTAAAGAGCGATCATTTCCTGAACAACATTAACCGGTTGGGCTTTGTAGTGGAGAAGTGATGTGTATCCTGTGAGGTACGAACTGAATTTTTATATCTTATTTAGATGAAATTTTGTCTTCAAAGGTGAATATTTAGAATTTAAAATGGATTCTCTAAATATCGAAAACTTAATTTTACTAATTTCCGTTAACCAAAATTAATGTGTCTTGATGTAATTCGTTATTTTTTTTAAATAATTTTATTTCCCACATCTCTGAAACGTAGTTTGTCGAATATGAAAGAAGTGTACACCTTATGACGTTTTTCCTCTAGCATAAATACCGTAATTTCAATATATTTGTCTCTTGGTTACCGGCGACTGTCTAATGGTGTCAAGTGATGTGGGGTTCCTCCCCATCTTCTTTCTTCCCGGCAGGTTCCCTGGCCGGCGTCGGGATGGGGGTCGGCGTCGGCGTCGGTTGTGGCGCCGGAACCAACCCTCTGGAATGGACGGGCCAAGTGACGGTCCGGAAGAAGCGCAAACCTTATTCAAAATTCCAGACTTTAGAATTGGAGAAAGAATTCCTGTTCAACGCTTACGTGTCCAAACAGAAACGGTGGGAACTCGCGCGCAATTTGAATCTGACGGAGCGGCAAGTGAAGATCTGGTTTCAGAATCGAAGGATGAAGAATAAGAAGAACAGTCAGCGGCAAGCGGCGCAACAGCAAAATAACAACAACAACAGCGCCAATAACCATAACCATCACTCCAGCAGTCAGCACCACCATGGAAGTCACCATACACAACAACATCACGTGGTTGCAAGTCAGAATCACCACGGAGCTACGACAGCAACCAATGGAACAGTAGCAGTGAAACACCATCAGTGACCAATGGCCTTCTCTGGGGTTGTCTTTGGCCATCACCACCAGTTTCACCACGGAGTCGCCACTTAATTTTATAGAATTGTAACAAGTTCTTTCAGGCACAAAGGAGACGTCCAAACAAAATATAAAGTTCTGTTTATTTAACGAGATCAATGTACCTGTTCAGTCGTGACAACCTGCTTGCCGTCTCAGTGCTAACGCACTAATCTGGTTAATGATTCCTTCAGGATATTAAATAAATGTGATGAAACCCGAAACTTAAAACCTTACAAAGATGTATGGACCACTCCTTTTGGCATCGAGTCTTAGTAATAATTTTTCCAAATCTTATCAAAGTGACGGTGCAGAAACGTAAAATCTTTATGAGGCCATAAGCCATATATAAAACTGTCTCTTGAGGAGCTGCTAGTAAGCTTGTCATTCTTGAACAAAACCCAATACTGTAATAAGTTTATTGGGTGACTTTTCAAAGAGATAAGTTTGTTTTAATGCAATATATTGTGGCCAAATTAAAAGTAATATTATTCACAAATAATTTACTTAAATAATTTTAAACTGCGACATTAGACGCAAGAAAAATTAAAAAGTGAAATCGGGAAGAAGAATTTGTTTCTAAATGCTGATGCTGAACCAGACAAAGGTCCTCAAGTCACAATTAAAATTCATGAAATATTATGTAAAATAATTTGTTTTAAGAGCTCTATTAATAACTTTGGATGTTTAAGTTGCTGTATGCGGTGTATTTAAATTTGACCATCACAGGTAACTATTGCATTCTTTGCTAACATGTGCCACCATTCAATTCAACTTACTTTTGAGAATATATCAGACTTATGTGCAGCTCATGACGTGAAATCGTATCCATGCCACACCGAATAGAATTCAGAGAAAGGAGAAGGAATTTGCTTTCGACATGATTTCGAATGATGAATTTTGCGTTCTATAGTACAAAATGACAGTCTTCAAAGCAGCTTTGATCAAGGTAAATAGCCACATGATACCAAAAGCAGTATTGTATGCACACCTAACGCCTATGTAAAGTAAGAGGAGTGGCGAAGATTCTCATAAAATTTCGATATGGCCAAATTGCGTTGAGCAAACACAACTGAAGACAACTCCAGAGGCCCCTTCACAAAAATTAGAAAGGAAAGGGGACAAGAACGTTTATTTTTAAAAATAATATTTAAAGAACCAAAAATCCTAAGAGAATGTGTTTCCTGTGCTCTTTCAGTGTTAATATAGAGAGTAATTTATGATAAATGTTAGTTTCCTTCTAAAGACCCTGCACAAGAAAATTAGAGAAACATTTTGTTTCAACGTATGTAAATTCTTCGAATTCATGAATTCTTGCTGTGGGACGAGCATTGTAGTGTCGTCATACCATTCAGCAAATTTTAGTTTCATCTGCTGTAGATGCACGAGTTATTCCAATGTTGTACAATCGTGTGGTGAGTCTGAGAAAGAAGGATTTAGAATAAAGCATTGGTGCAAATGAGAAGTGATGAAACACTGGATAGTGAAAACGACTGTTTTTTACTTATGAAGTTTTATGTTGTTTTTACCTGTTATTAGTTTAATCGGAATTGATATATTCAGCTGTTAGCTCCGTTTAACGTCCGCTATTTTATATATAAGTTATGCAGAAAACAAAGATTATGGAAAAATAGCTGAATGTGACTGTTATTGAAACTGTTAATTGAAAATGTTACGTTAGACAATGCCATGTCTGTGTAATGTTTTGTTTCTTTATTAGTGTACTTACTACTGTTTATTTTTTGGTTCCTGTTATTCAAGAAGGTAAAAACACCTTTTGTACAAAGGATCTGCTGCACTAAAATAGATGGAACACAATTTTTAGGAAATGGAAAATAAAATACAAATATAAATTTTGTATTTAATATGTTCGAAGAATCGGCAAAAACGAGATAATCAAAATCAGTATATAATGAAAACTTACGTCTGTTATAACATAAATTTTCTGACTTTGTAATAATTGGCAAGGAGGTAAAATTTTGGGAATATTAATTGAAACGAAGATTTATAATTTCTGGATTTAAAGGTTCGTAGTTCGATGAAAGTTACCGACGTGTCAGTAGGACATTCTGCTTTCATCTTCAGAGTCAACGAGTGAACAAAGAACAAGAAGAAGCCTCCATGAGACACGAATCTAGAGCTAACTCTCTTCTTGCGTCCTGTTTGATGTTTGTTTCTTGAATGTCTTCTTCTTCAACCCTAAAGATGGAGGCGATATGATCCACCGAAACGTCGTTTGGCACTCAGTAGATTACACGGCGTTATATCCCAGAGGATAGAAAACTCTTCATATTCACAGATTTGAGAGCCTCAAATTGAATAGAAATTGATATGTTGTCAACGATTGTGTCTGTGTTGCCTTTTTCATTGATCTCATGAAAACTACCACAGTACTTATTGAAATTAGAAGTCAGTATGTTTATGTACTTCATCATTCTTCAATCTTAGGAATGACTCGCCGGGAATATATTTCCAAACCAAGGAAACATACTTTCAGCCTTCCCCCAGGTAACATCTTTTTAAAATTCTCTAAAACGTAAATTAAATTAAATAATATTTTGAACTCACGTGAAGCAATACAGAGATCTGTGCTGAAGTTTAAAGTGGGCTTCAACATATTAAGATTATTTTCAAATTATTTGATTATTATTATTTGTATGAAATTAGTTTAATGATTTACAGCAGTTGATGAGTGAAACCTGTGTTCTGCAAGAGTTATTTTCAATTAATTGGTTCATCACTGAGAAATATATTAAATACTTACACATCTAGAGGCAAGTCATTTTGTAAAGGCTAATATTGTCACTGTAAATAATTGCAATATTTAAAGGTGACCAAAAAGTTTCAATTTCTCTGTGTTTTACGAAGGGACATTGTATCTAAAGATTGGGTGTGTATGACAGAAAATAAGAGTATTCTTTATTAATGAGATTTTCCTAGAACTACGCTGTACAGCGAGCAGTATTGTCTTAAAATACATAAGATAAACACACTAGGCCATGTATGTGTTAACATATATAGTTTTATTGAAGGCTAGTATGCTCCAGCTCTCAAAGCATCCAATAATTTTTTAGCTCTCATGTAATGATAAAAGGGCTAGTTCATCCGAATTATATACACATTACGTATGGATGCCATAGGTTTCGAAGTTTCCAAAAAGCGTTTTAAAAGATGAGAGTGAATTTCTTATTCTCTCTGCAGAAGCTGTAGAATTCTCCAAAGAAACGTTTCAGCAGCTCATTTTTTTCTGTGTCAATGTGAAGCAGGTGTAAACGGATAGAAAAATTATTAATGAAATTTAAATATAAGAAAGGTTAATGCAGTAGTGCAGATTGTTGGAAGATGTAACTGCTGCAAAATTGTATTATAGTAATGTAATTTAAAGTACATAATGCCTATCGTTCTTTTGTTTTTAAGTGTTACATGTGTGTATATCTCTTCAGAATGGTTAAAAGTTGACCTCATTACATTGTAACTGCGTTGTTATGTAATGTACATGTATATCCATGTGAATGTAGGCTAATGAACAGTGTGTTTTGTAATTGGCGCTTCATATGTTAACACATAATATTGTATCATAAATATAACAATGTTAATAAGCTATTAAAGTGGGTGGAATTTTGAAATATATACTGTAGGAAATAATTTTGAAGGTATCTCTCTTCTGGGATGTAAAATCATGTAGTCTAGCATGTGTCTATTGAAAATATTTCGAAACGTCGGTAAATGCAGAAGGCCCAAATTATATATACACTTCATCTCACAAAACATTTGCTTAAATAATTTATTGATATACTTCAATTCAGGTTTTAAAATCTCCGCAGATAACATCTGTTAAACCGTGTTATAGAGGTTAACTAGAGACATTTTGAAAGTTGAAGCAAAGGTATACTAATAACTTATTTAAGAAGATATTTTGTAAGTTGAATTATGTATATATGTTTTTGGCCCCTCTATATATATCAAAATGTATTACGCTACATTCAGATGATAGAAATCTTCGCATAATATATTATTAAATTCTCAAATTTCAAAAAATAATTTCTATAATTGAAATTAGTTTACCAGGATATATTTTTTAAAGAACTATACACATGTCTGTTCGCTAGAAAAGGGAGCGAATTAGATGGTGCATTTTAGTAAATTATGATAACAGAACAATATTTCGAATGTGGCTACACTATTTAGAATTATACTATAAAATCATAAATGTTACATAATGGTATAGAATCTGCTCTTAGGAGGTATATGTGTTATGCCTACATGTCGAAAATATAGTTCATTTGTGTTTTCACTTGTGTATAAATAAAAGGAGTGTAATATGTGGTGCGCTAATTATGAACAGCAACTGTACATTTGGTGTACCTTAGCTCGTACATAAATTAGATAAATAACAGGAGAAAATCGTAGAGTAGGGCCACTTTATTGTCATTCAAAAACTCCGTGTGCGTCTCAACAATTTTTATACATATTATGAATTCCTGAAAAACAAAATATAAATAGTTTGAAATTCGATTAAAGGTTTATACTTAAGGAATATCATGTCCTGTTGTAGGTCTAAGGAATTAGAGTTATATAAGTTTGGTTCAATAAACTAATAACAGTTATGTCCAGCGTTATTTCAGTATATTTAAATCCATTAAGATTGTTACACCAGACAAATTAAATCAGTTGCTGAAAGTTGATAAAATAATTTGATGTTTCTTGCAAGTGGGGTATATTGAGTTGCTGTGCTGAGGCGTTGCGAATAATCCTTGTTAACCAAGAGCACATACATTCCACTCCATCATCAGCCTCTGCGTTATTTTCATTCTCGGAAGAGGATACAACAGACGCGGCGCCCCTAATTTATTACATATTAAACTAGTGGATTATTTCTGATTTTTGAAAATAATTCACCCTTATTTTTTCGAAAACATGAATACAAAACAGACAATTAAAACAATTTCCCTCCATTAAGATATGTCCCGAAAAAGTAAATTGGCAAAACCGATCTCTAGGTAAACGAATTTTCTAATATAGATTGTAATAGATTTCTTTCAAATACATTGATCATTTTGTATTCGGAAGAAAGATGTATGTATGTTTGGAAAAATTATAATTAATTTTTATTTGCCTTAGAATACTTTTCATGCCAAATTAGTAGGATTACATATACAAATTCTGTTATGTTGAGAATAAACAAAGTCCTATTTTATAGATGAAATGGCCATTTACTTCTGTGCAATGAACCTAGTAGTTTCTCTAGTGATAAGAGCTGTTATGTTGGCGTTTAAACAAAGCAGGAGGTAGTTTTGTTTGAATTTTGAAAAATATATTTTGTTATATTAAATTGGTGATAGTGAAATAAGATTTGAAATTTTAAAAAAGATATTGTTTCAACAGTTTAAACCTGAAAATAATAGAATTTATTGGTTTTATTATTTTGATTTTATCTTTTAGGAAACGGTGTAATCAATGCAAGATCTGTGTATGATCTTGCAATGGAAAATATTTGATCCCACCCACATGTCTACATACATGTTAGAAAGTGACAGAATACAGTAAATCCACATGTTCATTCTCTCCAACTTTAGAAAAAAATCTAAGCATGAGAAACAGACTGAAGAGATGAATTAATGAGTACTTTTATTTAGGGGGGGGGTAAGAATATTACATGTACTTATGACCTAATATTGAAATTCAGTCAACATACATTTAAAAGTGGAAACCATTTTGTAAGCAACTATTTTTATTAGACTTATGCATACCTGAACTTAAATAAGTTTTCAAACAGGAAAAAATAAACAAGTTAATTCAGCTTTGGAGCATAAATAAATATATTGTTAGGTATAATATTAAATGTGCAATAATATCACATCAAATCTGTTTCCTTTGATGAAGGGAGACCCTTCATACCTTCACTGTTCTCGTTCTTTTCTAAGTCGAAAATACCAGCCTAATTTTGCTGATAATTTTCATTCTTGTTTGACGTGTATGTATTCGTGTGTGGAAAAGAAAGTATGAATGAATGAATATAATTTTAATCTTTAGGTATTACAAACAGCTGTCTCATCTTTTATATATAAACTAAATTAGCCTAATAGTTACTATTTGTCGATATTGTTGTGTTCAAATGTTGATGCGATATAAATATTAAGATTATTAAGTGTCGTACTTTGTCCGCATATTATGTGTTTTATAAACATTGTTTTTAATTGTCTGTATAAAAATAAAGCATTTTGAATTACGGCGGTGATATTTTGTATGTTGCAAGTGCGCTAAATATATAGATGAAAAGGTGTCCTTTTGATTATTATTTTTTCGTGCTGTCTTAATCATGAGATTGTTTTGCCTATGTATTCTGTAAATAAAACGAGGCTTATTTACAAGAAACCTAACTTGTGTATAACTGATTACTATAAATGTGGCCCGTAACATTGTTGGAACATAAATATGTATTTTTATGCTGCTCACATTTTCAGGAATCAAAATTGTCCCTAATTAATTTATCAAGGCTACTCAAATTATAATTATTTGCTAAAATTTATTTCCCACAAAAATATATATTTCTTTGGACTAAACTTAAAATTATTTAATCAAAAATTTACTTTGGAACAATACAGTAAGCTCACGTGTATAAAATTGTTCTTAAAGCTCCAGCTTCTATGTATACCATTTTTTAATATAACGCATTAATTCATTGTCTATTTAAGGGATTTTAAAACATACGAAATTTAATGTAAAATATATTTAAATTGGGGATATATTTTCTTATATATAAAGAGTGGCATTATTTTTATTGCTTGCAAAAATAGTTGGAAAATCGATAATAAACTATTTTGGGGTTTCGGTGTTTTTTATAATATTACCCCTGACTGTCCTTACATCGCATTTTCCTCACCTTAAGCTTTATCCACAGCAGCAAGAACAGGACGCTCGGTAAGTAATTACATCATTCAGCCACATAATCATCATTGTAATTCTTATGTTTTTGAAGGTTATAATAAGAAAAGAATCATCTTAGAATTGCCTAATTTTTATTTCTTGTGGTTACTTGAATCTGCTCCTTCGGTTGGATAAAATTTAGTTATGGTGCAAGTTTATTTGATTTCCGAATGAAGTAGCTAGACTTAAGTGAGAGTCAGGTCATACCCGAGAAAAGATTAAACATGATAAATAATTGTTTTCATATAAATTAGTTTTGTCCTCCATACTTTTCCACAATAGTGTCTACATTAACACCGTGTACTTGGCAAGAATTAAAGCAAAATTTATACATTTGTACTTACGAATAACATCCCTGACGAACCGAATTTCAATTTAAAATATTCTGTTTCAAGTTACGTGAATTTAAATACACCAAAGCAAAATATGTCTGCTGGAAGTATGTAGATTGGAGAAGAGTGGATCCAGAAGCTTTCATATGAGCCGAAATTCTCTGACAGACACTTCAGAACTGTTGAGGAGTGAGATTCACTAACTCCTACTCTGAGTACTCTCCATCCAATGTCGAATTTAGCTTACCAGATAGTTACAAACTGGAATCATTTATTGATCCAATCAGAAGGGACTGCTAGATAAATTCTCTAGAGGACCATTTTTCTTTATGTATTTATAGGTCTTCTCACTTCCTTTTAACACGGAACCATGGCATGAGAAAAGCACTGCTTTCCTGTGAATTGCTTAGGTGAGAAGAGCAGGTGGATGTGGCAATCTGGCAGACGAAATGCAGCTACAGCACCCCCTGCGCATAGATAAGCGCCGCACCATGAAGTATATATGGGAAATTGTAGGTATATCTTCATGTCTTTTACCCTCTGTCTTGCAGGGAGGTGGAAAACTGAATCGAAATTTATTAATAGAGATATTATTTAAAATTATAGTATAATAATTAAATTCTTTATTATTTATGTGCGAAGTCTACAGCCGCAAGGCCAATTACAGACAGAGCACAGGGTAGATACAAGTAATTACATTATGGATAAACACAACGTAAAGTCAGACAAATTGCAGGCAAGCACTGGAGGAAAAACAATAATGCAGACAAGTAAACAAACAAACAACAACAATAATAATAATTTCATTAACATAAATCTAAGTGTTATTGAGGACTGAGAAATAAAACGTATAAATATTTAATTGAGAAATGAAAAGTATAGATTTTCAGAGAGGATAATAATAATAATTCGTTTAGTTGTTGTTTATTGTACATGCAAATAATAATACGAACATTTATACTATATTTAAAAATCGTTTGGGGAGAACGTTCGTGGCTCCTGGCCCCTGCTTATGATATTAGCAGCTGCTGCACATCTAGCAGGGGGACAATTTTTAGATGAGGGGCAAACATTGAACAATGCAAAGTCTCTGATATACCGAGCAGGAACTCGGAGACTAACAATTTCCAGAACAGAAGGGCAGAATTTTAAGCCAAAATAACCGTGAATAAGAAAGAGAGCATCAAGGCGATGTCTCCTAGTACGTAGAGTGTGCTTTTTAACTCCTCAAGAGCAAGAGGATAATTGTAATGGACTTGAGGAAAGAAACGATTAAAACAAAGGGCCGCAAACCTCTGCTGGATGCGTTCCAGCTTGTTGGCATCAGTTGACGTAATCTATATTAGAGTCAATTTTACCGACCACAGAACATATTTTTATTATTATAACACTATTATTACACTATTATTGCCTATAATTATATAGCTGTGTTCGTACACGTGAGGATGACCTCTTGAGGTCGAAACATGTAGTGTAATAATAATAAAAATATGTTGTGTGGTCGGTAAAATTGACTCTAATATTGGTTAAATACACAACAGGATGCAAGAAACAATTAAAGTGACGTAAGCTAATTCCAGACTACGGACGCATATTCAAGCTTAGATCTAACTAACGCAGTGTACAATCTGAACATACAGTCTAGAGATGAGAAATTGAAAGTAATGCTACGAACTAGACCCAACAGTTTAACACAGTGAGAGAAAAAGTAATCGATCTGGTCTTGGAAATATAGCTTAGCATCAATAAACACTCCTAGGGCTTTCATAGAATCGGTCCGGGCTATTGATGATTGACAAAGTTTATAGTCGTAGATGCGTACGTTGGTTTTCCTGGAGAAGGATATAACTTTATAATAATTCAATTCAATTCAATTCTTTATTATTAATGTGCCGAGTCAACAGCCGCAAGGCCAATTACAGACACAGCACAGTGCAGAAGAATGAATGACATTATACACAATCTTATTAAAAGTCGAATAAAAATTACAGGTTAACACTTGAAGAAATAATAATGAATAAAGTAAAAGAAAACAAACAAATAGCTGATAATTATGACAGTAATAATAAGTTCATTATCATTAAACTAAGTGTTATTACGAATTCAGGAATGAAACATAAATTAAACATAAATATTTAATTAAGAAATGAATAATATAGAATTACAGAGAATAATAATAATACGTATACGTAATTCATTTTGTTTTACTGGACATGCAAATAATAAAATATTAACAGTTATACTATATTTAAAATTTGTTTGGGTTGAATATTCAAGTCTCCGAATACGTCAACATCCCTGCAGACAACATTAGCAGCTGCTGCGCATCTAGCAGAGGGACAATTTTTNAATAATAATAATAATAATAATAATAATAATAAGTGTAAAGTCTGATTTATAACAATCAAGGAAATTGTATTCTAGATTTATTTAATTCTGTGTCATTTCCCCTTCAGCGAAGGAAAACATTACTTTAATATTTCACTCCTTGATTTCTTAGCTTGCCGACTTGGGTTTATTATTCTTAATAAGGGATTTCAATATATGCTGTCTAGATGTTGACCTTAAAATATATAATCTGGTCCACACATTACGCTAATCAATTCTCTATAAAGCCCAAACGTAAACAAAGTGTTATGTGGTAACCAATTTTATGCAGTTTCCTTAAGGGTACCTTCCTCTTGTTACTTGCTATCTCTGGAAAGAGATAAGAGATGCAGGCAAGGGTGTGATCCGAGGAAGTTCTCCATGGAAGCCGTATGGACTAGATAAGAGGATTTGAGGATGTGGGCGAATTGGATGTGGATTCAGATGCCGTAGTATGTTGTTTCATTGGCGTGCCCTGGTGAATACCTTTCAGATTGCATAACTGGCAGGGAAGCTCTCCGTATAGGCAACTCTCATGAGACCAGCGAGAATAATGTGCCCATTAGGGATTATTTAATATGTTCTGTTCCAGTTTAGAATTAAGTTTAGACATTTGGGAGTGTTCCTCGGACCGGGCACAAACCTTCAGAAGGCCCGTACGTACAGAGGAGAAAGCATACACAGAAACGTACATCTGCACGCCTTGTCGACTGAAACCCACGATTCCTCTACTGAAGCATTCGAAAGCTCTTGTGGTCGGCCAGCATCTTCTTGGTTTCAAGGCAAGTCCGAATAGCGATACCCGAAGGCTTACGGAAATTAATTTGGAATCGTTATCTTTATGATACACGCGGGGTGCAAAGTATAGAATTACACATACTGAAGTATAAGAAATGCAGATGTTTAATTTCGGACAGTCCTGTTGCCAAACTGTTGCCAAGCTAGAGTGTAATTGGATACAAGACAGATTATTAAAATACGCAATTTTTCGTGGATACTATAACATTCAGTACTAAGTAGCGTTATATTTTAGGATTTGTGCCGAATGCAACGCACGAGAAGGAATTTATACTCTGTAAGTTTCAGAGCTATTTCAGATGTCTCTAACAGTAATACCGTTTACCATATTTGAAAGTGTATGCCTGTTCTGAAATTCTTCTTAGGAGTGGTACCTTATAGTGATCAGGTCTTTATTTCCGTTAGAAAAATGACGAAGTTAGGACAGAGCGAAATATACTATTTACTTCCTCTGACTTCAATTACCGGCAGTTTCCATCTTCAAATTTGAAGATGGATGAAGCATGTGCCTTCGAAACATCAGAATCCAACAGTAAGACTAAACTATGTCAAAACGTAGAAGACCAAGCTAATATGAACAATCATTGCAGTGAAATTTCAACGCTTCAAATCCTATTACCCTTCTCCATATTTTGTTAAATTGTTGTTTGACAAACACAACCTCAAAATATATTGGAATCGCAGTAACAAATTTTTGGGGATATAACGCCGTATAGTTCGTTGAAGGTAAACCGAAGTTTCGGAGGAACATATGGCCTCCATCTTTGTGGCCAAAGAATAAGCGATACAAGATACCAACTCTGTTAGCTGCCTGCTTCGTGCAGATTTCTTGCTTGGCTTATTCTTCGGTCTTGAAAATGGGGCTGACCTGTACCTCCGAAACGTCGGTTGACCTTCAACAGACTAGGGAGCTTCATATGAAAAAATGTAGAATTCTTCATGATCACCGCTGTGGGAATATCAAATCCTACGAAAATTATTTTGCGTAGTATGTGTAAACTCGTACTCACTGCTTCGCTGTGGAACAACTCAAAGAACTGGGTGAATTACAGGTTCATATGGCAAAACGAACAGTATAATGAATAGTATCTCTGAGATCTGACAGCAGCACAGAGTTAATTCTAAAGTACAAATATTGCATTGATATATTATTTATTTCTTAAAATACATTTCCTTACATAATACAACTTTTTATTAGTATTGTTCTCCCTTTTCCTTCTCACAACATGTTTCGGCCGTACTCATTCATCATCAGGTGTGTCCAATTCGCTAAAATTGTGGCATTGTATGGAATGTCCAACTTCTCATATCACAGGTGAATGGAATATCACTTAACTTAAATAAATGGATTTTAATTAAAATCATAGAACTAGTTAAAATTTAGTTAACATTTCAATATTTTGCTTGGGTCGTCGCCAATTTATCCAGACGACATTGTTTAAAGACACCTTGTTTGGATTTATTTGCGCAGAGGCATGGGGGTTTGTGTGGCGTGTTGGTGTAGTTATCAGCACGAACATTTTTTTCCTTGGCACTACAGCCCCAGTGGGCCTAGGCCTACCTTCATGAACTTCTCCGTTCACTTCGGTTTTTCTTGATCTTACACATTCGGTAGGACTCCTTGGGCGGGTGATCAGCTCGTCGCAAGGCCTCTACCTGTACACAAACACAGAAAAACGCACACACACAAACTAAACATCCATGCCCTGAGTGGTATTCGAACCCACGATCCCGGTTTCCAAGCGAGCGAAGACGGTACATGCCTTAGACCGCTCGGCTACCGTGACCGGCGCACGAACATTTAATATCACATTATTACTAACATCAGAAGCAACAGCAGTAAACACTAGACATACGTATGGAACCAAGGCAGGTACTGCAGATGTAACAACGAAAAGGAAGGAAAAATATTTCAGTACCTCGGAAAGGTATCACATATACAGAACCAGTAAAGACAACCTATACATGAATGGCATGATAGTATATCAACACACATAACAGCATATTCAAAATATTACACGAATTTTGCACAAGACAGCAGCACACATACACCCAGTTGGGTCATGACTGCGGGATTAGGCACGCCGAATATTCATAAGGTCTACATACACAGAACGATAAACAAGACAACTACACAGACAGGGTGAGGAGCCTACAGGCGAACGGGCATACGTGAGTATAAACAAGTAAAATAACGTAGAGAAACATCAAGTATAGCAAAACTAACACTAATAGTTATATGTCCTTCACATATTGCAGATGATAACTACACCAACACATTTGGGAACAACACAATAACACAGTAACATACAGACAGCCATGCCGCTGCGTAAATAAAGCCAAACAAGTAGATCTCAAACAATGTCTTTTCGATGAATGGACGACGACCCAAAACAAAATATTAAAATTTTAACAAATTTTTAACTGGTGTTATTGATTTTAATTGAAGTCCATTTATTTTAAGTAAAGAGATATCGCATTCACATGTGATGTGAGAAGTTGGACGTACCATACACTCCAACAATTTTAGCGAATTAGAGACACCTGATGATGCCCGTGTACGGCCAGATTGGGCCTTCCGGAATGTTCGCATTCGTAATTTCTGTAACTCATATTTGTGCATGAAAACTTCTCACTAAACATATCAGGATATGGCCTACTTGCTTTTCTATCCTTGGCTGTAAAATATTGCGTACCATAAAGGTAAAACGTAAAGCTGTCCCTCTACTTAACTAACTAAGCACTAGGCCATAAAGGCATATGGAGGAGTGGATGTATAGAACCACGTTTTCCTGACATCTTCATTACTTCGAGGTGATTGGTCAGCTTCACGCCCCAGCTACATTACCCCCGGTGCCCATTTGACAGAAGTTTGTGTGGTCCACAGAGCCGGTTTGGACCATATGAAGAAGTGAAAATTCTTTAGTCTACCAGGACTCGAACTGCGGAACCTCATTTGTCTGGCCCGTAGCTAGTCGCTATAGCGACTGCGCTATCCCTGCTCATATTGTGTTCCATAGGATATTGAATTCCCTAGAAAATATAAATTACTGATTTGCTGTTCGAACTTCGGAACTAATACATTTGTTGGTTGGGTTAGATCACAGAGGCCAAGGGGTATGGCATTGAATATTGGCTTCAAGCTCTGTTACAAATATAGTTGTATGCCCGGTTCTTTATGAACGATCTTGTCCTTTACAGGTGTGTAGGTTGAGGTCCTGTCCCCGTCCAGGAATTCCTGGCAGATGCGCAAGTAATTCATATTTTATTAATTAATTCTGAATCGAAGTTGATCCGCAATAACAGCAGAACAATTTGGTTTGGGAACGCCTTCGCTTTATTGCAGTTAAAGGTTCAGTTGGCCCTGTATTTGATGTAGTAAAACACTATGCCATGAAGACATGTGGAGCAGTGGAGGTATAGCTCCACCTTACTTGAGCTCGGCACTATAAGATGGTGAATGATAATTTTCACGTGCCTGCTTCTTTGCCCTCAGGGAAGGAGCTCCTTATACCCGCTGGATAGGAGGTTGCGTGGGCCCCAGAGCCGGGTCTGGAAGCTGTAGAGAAGAGAAAAATCTTGCACTGCTCGGATTATTACAGGTAAAGCAATAGAAAACTTCTATAGGTTTGAGGTCCTCAGAACTGGGATTTTGGGATATTATGGCGTATAGTCTGTTGAAAGTCAACCGAGGTTTCAGAGGAATATATCGCCTCCATCGTCAGGCTCGAAAAATAAGCGGAGCAACGAAGTAGCATGAAAGCAGGTGAGAAGCAGAGCTCTGAAGACGGAGGCCATGTGTCCCTTCGAAGAGTCTAGTTTTCAACAGATTATACGGCGTTATATCCAAGTTGACAATATTCTTCGACGGAAAACCTACAGGAAGCGTAACCAGTCGCCTACCGGAAAGCAATGCGGGCCAGTCTGCCTGCCAGCTAAAGAGCCAGAGAGGCCATAGCAATAGCATGCGGCTTGCATGAGACGGTACGAAATGGAAGGAGCTATGAGTTGCAAACCAAGGTTGCAGTGGAAATGCCATCTGTCTCATGAGATTGTCATGTGTTTCCTTCAAGCCTGCATTCAAACGATTTCGGATCGGGGTAAGAGGCTCTGGGCTGGATTCCTGTGACTGGAGATATGAAGCAGTGGTGGGCATTCACACAAAAAGAACTTCGCCCGCAATAAAAGGCGGGAAATTGGCCATCTGAATAATCCATGATATGTATACAGTGGCCGTCTTGTAGTGCACTCAATTTCACCTGTTACTTCACGACATGTTTCGGCAACATAGTACCATCATCAGGTGCCCTAATTACGCTCATCTATTGCATTGCTTGACCTTATGACATCTGAATAACTCTTAGCTTCTCAGCGAAGACTATGTTTCATGAGTTTAATTAACCATATTTTGCTGCCAGAATATGTCAAGATTGATTAATGAAGACGAAACAGCAACACGTTCTATTTAAAATCATATTAGACAGCTTGATAATGTGTTAACCGGGAATAACAAAGAAGGAAGCAATCCTCTTCTATTTTAAAGCATAAAAATATATACGTAAAGGCCTGCGTCGCTTTCCCAGTCCACATAACGAAAATGACACCCTGAAGCATTAAATTACATTCCTTTTTGCGGAGATAACTCAGTTAGGTTTTTACAACCAAAATATGAAATTTTAAATTTTGAAATTAGAGAGATGAAAAATATTACTTTAGAAGGATTTGCATGTTGATTTTGAGGTTTTCACAGTAGTCACTAAGAACAGTAGTGTCTTCTGACATCTGGCTTTGCTTGCCGCTTCTCCTGATTTCGCTTACTATTCCACCCTGAAGATGGAAGTGATATGTTCCTGCTGTCTCCGAGTTACGCGCCATTACACCAGAGCAGACCACACTCCACGTAGAGTTCCATGTTTAGGTACATCCCACGGAATATTTCATAGTTAATATAAGGAAAAAAAGTAAAGCTACCCTGTAACAAGCCGCGAAGGTCCATAAGGTTGTGAGACGTCGAGACTCCCACATTTTATCTAGACCACTGGCTCATAGATGGCGGTCAAACTGTCAACCTTAAGCGCCAGCTTCTCTTTACCCCCAGGAAGATTCCTGGTGCTCATTTCTGTTAGAGACTGAGTCGACCCCAGGGCCATAGTGCGGCTGGAAGGATTAGGTAAATTGTAAAATCCAACTCATCGGTAATCGAACCTGCGACCTTCAGCTTGAAGCATAGTGCCTCAACCAATTAACGTTACCACGTGCCCTATGATAATGTAGGAGAGAATAAATCAGATGTTGACGTGGATTTTCTGTGTATAGAAGTATCGTATGGCTCTGGTGCTGGCAACAAAAAGGAGGTAGAAACTCTTTGAGATAATGAATTGCAGATTAATATTTAGCGTAACTAATATTACGGAAACAGGTTCTTAGGATTGTACGAGGTGACTGAACGTATCCATGATTATGTCTAGTGACAGTGTTCAGATTTCGCAAAATTGATTCAGGGGATCTGCTGCCGTGAGAGTCTTCAGTGATTTTTCTGAGACTGTCCAGAAAGGTGATGGGCTAACACACCTATTGTAATTAAGTCATTAAACTGTAACTTTCACATCCCTTCAAACGATAAATTTCCTTACCATAAGATGCCGTATGAACCACGTATTTAAGAAAGCATCATTTGATTGTTGGCTGCAACAGATTAGTTACTGTATTTTCGTGTTTATTCCAGGTCAAATGATTGGCAGAATACAATGTTGCTGATATATCTTGAGAGATTAGACCAAAACGTATTTGATCCGACTGTCCTTCAAGAAACGTAAATATATATATATATATAAAGGGAAACATTCATTACAATATATTTCGAAGTGGACATTTTATGTGTCAACTGTACAGTAATTGAGAATCGTGTGTTTGTGTCTGTTACGTATATATCTTGAGGCGAAAATAATGAATTTCTTTTCGGTTAGTTTCCCGCCACGTCTCTGAGCATGTCTTCACACACCAATCACAATTCCTGTAAATTCCTGTCTCCTCATTGGTTCACGGATCATACAGGAAGCTCGTAAAGCCGTACTAATGCAATCATTACTTATAGAATATGGCGGTAGTTGAGGGAGAAGTTTCTGAAACATAACAGAAAAATTGATATATTCTGTACGCCTCACACGAAAGATAATTGGCCACTTGTTCGAAACAAAGTCTGAGGGCGTATAGATTAAAGCAGCGGTGAGACAACATAGTTATGGTTGTACTGTAGTGATCAGGAAAAGTTAAACATTCGTCACGAGGTTTCTCTTTATTTCTCTGTCATGATATCAGGAGATATGCGTTCCGAAACTCCGCCAAGGTTCTAGATGTCATGATTGTATCTTATTCGATTTTATTTTTAACCTCCAGGTACACGCCTGCGCAGTACACTACTTTAAACTAGTTTCTCTCGACCTCCAAATTCAATACTCACAATCATTGCCACACTTGTTTATATAAATTCCGTATATGACGGAGTTCCATTAAATTATATGCATGGTAATGAATCAACAGCCGGTTACGGTAGCCTACCAATTCGAGGCATGCACTGTTTCCTCTTGCTCGGAAGCCGGGATAGTGGGTTCGAATCCCACTCAGGGCATGGATATTTGGTGCTTGTGTGCATGTATGATTGTGCGTTTTTCTGTGTTCATGTACACGTAGAGACCTTGCGACGAACTTATCACCCGCCCAAGGAGTCCTACCGAATATCTATGGTCTAGTAAACCGAAGTGAAACGGAGAGTTTCATGAGGAAGGCCAACGTCAAAATTGGGGCTGTATCGCCAAAGAAAAAACAAAAATAATTCAAACTAAGGTACGTCCACTGCGTTCTGAGATGTAACATTTCTTGCAGATCGTTACCAATAATTCAGATTAACCTCATCTTCAGCCGGTCACGGTAGCCGAGCGGTCTAAGGCATGCACTGTCTTCGCTCGCTCGGAAGCCGGGATCGTGGGTTCGAATCCCACTCAGGGCATGGATGTTTGTTTGCGTTTTTCTGTGTTTGTCTACAGGTAGAGGCCTTGCGACGAGCTGATCACTCGCCCGAGGAGTCCTACCGAAAGTGTAAGATCTAGTAAACCGAAGTGAAACAGAGAGTTTCATGGAGGTAGGCCTAGGCCCAAATTGGGGCTGTAGCGCCACAGAAAAAGAAAACTCATCTTCAGGACAGCTGAAAATAGAAGTGGCTGGTTCCTTCGAAACGTTGTAAGCCATCTATCGGATACATGGTAAATGATCGAAACCTTAATACACTTTCTCAGCAAACACAGTATCACCTTTCCGACAGGGATATAAGAAATAACACTGAGCAATTTGCAATAAAATTGAGAAAATAATCTAATTTTTATTTTAATTGAATGACTCTTTGACCGAGAGAATCTCTTCCTTTATGGGTTATATAATGACGCTTTCATTAAGAAGAATATAGAGCGTCGAACGGACTGGAAGGTAGCGGTCATGTTCTGAATGAGTTACTATCAAGGCGCTTGAATGGAGGAATTCAGGAAGACCAAAGGGAACCTCAGTGACTAGGCCTAGATTTGAACCGAAGACCTCCAGACTGCAATTGCTTCAGGACCAATATATTCTGTGAGAGACTCAGTCCTTAATCCAAAAATATAGATGGAATTAAACTGAAAGAAATTACATTAACGAAGGAGTAAGAATTAATAGACGATTTAACTCGTCCTCCTCAGACGTTAACATCAGTGGCAGGTTGTCCATTCTTCATTTATTTTAAGACGCTTTAAATAATTCAGATCGCAGGATGTGTAGTGTCGATTGTGGCGTCAGTATTCAATACTGACTCGGAATGCGCGTGGAATCAAGCGGTCATGGCCTGATTTGAAATATTATTCCGGCATCTTCCTGCAGGGATTGAGGAAACGCACAAAAGCGACGGTTAGAATAGTCGATATTTGGGTCGATGTTTGAACCCGGATCTCTCGAAAGCAAAGCAGAAGTGCTGCCCACTGGACTAGACGTCCGGTTCATTGTTACCACAGAACAGTTTATAAGCAGATTCTTAGTAAAGGAAGTGTCTGCGTGCGGATAATTATCCACAATACAAGAGACTAACAAAGTAATTTCATACTGAGAAACAGTTGTAATGAAGGTTTTAAAAGTTTAGACGAACAAGAAAAATTTACCTAAGCATACTCACCACGAAGTGGGATAGCTCAGTCGGTAGGGTATCAGGCTACAGGCCGGACGGACCGAGGATTTCCAGCAAGAGGCAAGGGGTAATTCTCTTGTCCGTAAAGTGTAGACGGGCACTGGGGCCCACCTATCGCCCCATATAATGGCTACTGGCGGCTGTTTCCCCGAGGTTAAAGCGGCAGAATCGAAAAGCTGACCACTTATCTCCAGCTTCTGCCGAGGTTAAGAAAGGTGGAGCTCCAATCGTCCATATGTCTTTAGGAGTCGGTGTTCAATTAAGTCGAGAGATACCTACACCTTTTACCTTAAATAAATACATACCTACTACAACAGATAGAAACAAACTCTCGTTAGATTTGTGAGATACATTTAGTATAGGTCTGGTCTTGTTTACTGTGGGCGGGGTAATTTAGTCGGTATGTCCACTTTATTGGACAATCAGGGAACGGGTGTTCGATTCACAGCAACCAGACGGCCTTTGAGGCTCACACAGCCTTCTGACCAATTAGTGCTGGAGTGAAGTGATTGAAGTGGCCAGATCGTAAAGCTCACAACTCACATTCATTTCAAGAATGTGTGGAGGTATAACTCCACACCCGATTCGTCTTCGTGACTTTGTGCTTACTCAAGATTTGATATTACTATAGTCTCATTTCTGTTTATTTCCTAGTGCCGTCGAGGTAACAAAATCTCTCGTAGATGTATTCAATATTATATTTGAGCATCCTGTTGCATTAATGTATTTACTTGCATACACATATTTTTCCTTCTCAAATGCAACTTATTACTTTGTCCTACTTCTCTATCATTTCATATTTCGGCCGTATATATGTAATGAGAGAAAAGTGTAAGTTAATAAGTTGCATTTATCTATCTATGGCTCTACAACCTTTGTGAACCTTTGCAGATTTTTCAGTTTCTTAATATATGCATAGTCGGTAGGACTCCTTGGACGGGGGATCAGCTCGTCTCAGTGCCGCTACCTCCGCACACAACAACACAAAAACAGTGTGAGATTGTCATTTCTTGAAGAGACAATCACTTTTTAACTTTTATACTAACATTTATTTTCGTTGTACAGAATATATAGACGAATCTTAACTTGATGATTTTAAGGCTGCAGGGTGCAGGTTTCGGGTTGCAGATAGAAGGTCTGAGTCTTATACTACCACCGAACGTCAGTCGACCAGTCTCTTTTGGAATAAAGCGTCCATCTGGGGCTTAGGACCAGATTTGTATTACTGTCAGAAATGTTAGTGTTTGTTGATGTTCGGCGCTCTCTCTGACGAGGGGACGTGTCTGACGTTTACAATAGCTGCTGACCCTCGCCAGCGAAGTCATTATCGGGTCCGAGTCTCGTGGTACTCGCGATTATACTTTACTGCCTCAGATTCGAGACTTCCTCGATCCTTCCTGGATAGGACTTCTCTTTTTTATTTTCGTTCTGACCGTGTAGAGCACACCTAGGTCCACTCCTCTGTTATTGCTCTGTACTGAACTGCTTCTATGGATACCTTTTTATTGATACGTTGCATATCAGTGAGTGTTTCCTAGTTATAATTGCACAGTAAGTGCGTTGTCACTACAACTGTTGATTTAATGTGGGCGGTTCCCGAAACAGAAAAACGCGTACAGACATCCATACATAGATTGGGATTCGAACCCAACATCTCAGTGTTCCAGAGGGTGAAGACAGTTCATGCTTTAGACGGCATAGCCAATGTGATCGACAGTAAGTTGCATTTGAGACGGAAAAGTATATGTAGACAAGTAAAACCGCTTTACTCAGAATGAGATATTTTGTTACACAAAATGATTGAGGCACAAATTTATAGGCATGGAGATTCCGCAGTTTACTCAAATGGCCGGACATCTTCATTCAAGTATTTTGAATTCATGCTACGGTAAATTCTATTGGCTTTGCCTTCATTTATATTTTGGGACTACCGGAAAACGAAACATTTTATTCTAGTTCGAGACTGATAAATAAAAAAGACCTACTTTCATGCAACTTGGTTAACAATTATCTCGTGTTGGACCCAACATTTGAAAGTTCATGTCAACAATAACCGCAAACATATCCTCGAGTGTCGGTAAATGTTTATGGAGTTGACTGTACCCTTGTTTCAAGTAACTGATTCTCCCGAAAGTAACTATATCCGTGAAGTAGACTTGTTATTATTGTTGTGTAGACCGCATACCTTATATACTTCTGTATATCTTGTTATTCAGAAGCTAATTATTTCTCAGTTCCTCAAGAAATTCCCCACTTTCCATGTAACCAAGGGTTCAGTACTCTCTCCACAATATCTAGTCTTAGATCTCTGTCATGTGTCACACGAATCACACCAACACACCCACAGATTCCTGCTCGCATTAACCGATGAAGTCAGCACACAATATACATCACTGACTACGACAAAGTTGTCCCTGAGCTTAAGAAATTAATCACTACGCAGTGGAGACGCATAAGGGAGTTTTCTTGATCTCTGTACTAGTTGGAGGTGAGTGGCCTGCTTCACGCCCCGACCACTTTATCCCCGGGGAAAAAGCCCCCGGTATCAATTGGATATGAGTCTATGTGGATCCCAGAGCCGGTCTGGACGACAGGGATAAGTGAAAATTCTTGACCCTACCGCGACTCGAACCCCGAACCCTAGGTCGTCCAGCTCGTAGCCAGTTGCTATACCGACTGCGCTATTGCGTCTCTTCTCTGACTACGATACTGCTTCTAAATTACTTACACTACCCAGGAAATTCCCTGATACAGAATCTTGTTTACAAAATAAACGTATCTGCTTTCCTGCCCTATCATCGTCTCGCTGTCGTACAAACCAATTAGGCATATAACACCACATTTTCGTCTCTATTCCCGTTTCCTAGTCGTGTTTCTCCTTCAGAATTCTTCTTGAATTTCTTATACCTTCCGCTCGTCCCACATCCACATCATACAAAGTAAGATTATTGGAGACTAAGCCACGCATCCTTCCTTGTCTGTGCTTTCTGCATCCTGTTGTGCATAATTGGGTTGAGTTACTGTGGTCACCATTGAGACACCGCACGAGGAAATCTGATATTAGTGAAACTGTAATATTTAGTTGTTTTTTATGTACAATGTGCTAAATGTTGGAGCTGTGCTGTTTCCGTGTGATTCTTGTTGGATGATATATTCGTATTTCACTTAAATATGAATTTCAAGGTTTCACTTTAATACGGTACACACCCTAAAGATGTCCTTGTCTGAGAGAATCATGTCAGGATCTTGACAACGAGTAATGAATATAATAATATAAAGTAGATTTGTTTAAATTATAATTTAATTCTTGTTCTAAAATAGACAGCAAATCCGGAAATTGAAGTGCATCATACTATCAATTGACAGTCTCTGTGGTCTAGTGGTCAGAGTTCATGGCTAATGATCCAGAGATCCCGGGTTCGATTCCCGGTGTTACCAGATTTTCTAACAATTAGTGAGTCTGGAAGGGGTTCCATTCAGTCTTGGGTGGATAACTGAGGAGCTTTTTCAAGGAAATAGAGGCTCTGATCTAGAAAACCGAAATTAACGGCCGTAGGGATCCGTTGCGCTGTCCACGCGACAACCTCTATCCGCTAAAGTTGACACTAACTTCGCCGACAAGCGGCGGTCGCTTGGTCGGTATAGTTCGCTTGCGGGCTACAGGCCAAGGAGTTTAGTTTAGTTCATATTATCAATTATGTTACTTCTCATGTGAAAGAATTATGTTTCGATTTAAGAACCACCGACTTTCATCGGTGATGTGTCCAGGATCATGTGATAGTGATTTCTTGATAAGCGAAGTTTTTTGGCAATTTTAACTAATCTCGAGTCCAGCAAATTATATTGTCACATGCAAGGGTTTGCGCGCGACTACCGAGGCGGTTTCTGGATTGGATGATTAGACTCATTGACAGCTTTCTTCACACACCTCGGGACTACAGGTAATACAGAGCTATCGCTGATCTACACACTAGGCACTTCAGCGTTAAACACGAACTAAGATTTTCTGTCTTCAGTAGTCGTATCCTGGCAACGAATTTATTGCCTTACTGTTACTTCTAATCACAAATGAAATCTTTTTGTCACAGCATAATTCCCTTCTTGCCATTTCTTCTCAGTTATTCTGCCAACTGCCATCTCAGAAGACTTGACTCAGTTTACGGCAACTCACTCAAACGCATATTTCGCCCTTTTATAACTCCCCGACATCGACCACGCAGAAATCACAGCCTTTGCATTGTTGAGAAGGCTTGTTTTATGATCCGTTGGCTAGGAATTGACTTTCTATTGTTGCGCGTATACGCTTCCGCGGGAATATATTTACCGAGTCGTTGCCTGTCAATCGGTCTATACGTCACAATATTACGTAATCGAGTCATTATGCTGCTGTCAGTTAATTAACTTTCTACAGACTGGAAGAACAAAGTTCTCTCCCATGAGGAGCATGGATTATTCTCCTTAGTATTATACCGTCCGCGCTCCAGTCCAGGGGAGATCGGACGGGATTTTCCACTTCCTTCAATAGTGCTGATATCTAGAATTGCTGGAGCTATAATTGCGCTCTTAGTTCGCAACTTCGCCGGAGGGAGATGGACGTGTTACAAGGAAGAAGGAATTAATAAATGAAAGAGAGAGATAGAATGAAATAGTGAATTAATTGATGAAGCTGAAACTTCTCACGTGATCAGGAAAGATAATCCTGTTGATGTCGGCGTCATTTCATAATCTTTGTTCCACAATACAAAGCCTCAGAAAGAATTTCGAAATAATATTTGTCACATGTGCTTAATTCAATTTATCTCAGGTCAGCTAATAATCTATGGAACACTTGTAAGATACAAAATAGTCATAAATCTCTCTCTCTCTCTCCTCTTGTTCCACTTTGGAGCATAGGGCTGATTTCTCAGTTTTATGAGCGTTATTACATACGGTAGGACTCCCTGGACGGGTGATTAGATAATCGTAAGGCCTCTACCTAAACACAAGACAATACAAACAGAATAAACGTATACACATTTTTTTTAATTCGCTTATTGGGGGGTGGAGTCTAACTGGGTCCACTCGGCACGGCGGCCACTGATTGGCCTATTGTACCTGCCCCGGGTGAATATGATGATGGCTAATTTGATGAAATGAAGATTGGCAGGGGAAACCGAAGTACTTGGAGAAAAGCCGCCCCAGCGCCACTTTCTCCACCACAAATCCCACTTGACCTGAACTTGGATCGAACCAGGGCCGCCGCGGTGGGAAGCCAGCGACTAATCGCTTGAGCTATGGCGCGGCGAACGCATACACGTACCAAATATCCAAGCCTTGTGGGGGATTCTAACCCACGATACCGGCTTCCGAAGCGAGCGAAGACATACCTTAGACCGCTCGGCTACCGTGACCGGCTCATAAATATCTAGAGATTTAAAATCAAGTTCCTGGAAACCAGATAGTCCAAACATTTATTTATCTGATCAGAATTTAAATGTTATAAGATGACAGTTTGCTTTACCTGTGTAATTAGACGCATCTGATATGATGAAAAATAAGGAATGTAATCTGATAATTTATTTCAAGCGAATCATCTTCTAAAATACAGGTACATCGAAAAAATTTAAGTATTAATAGTCCTATCAGCGCAAATATAAGGCTAATACTCTTCCCGGTCTTAAGAAACTCACAACAAGGAAGAATATGTGGAGATTTAAGCAAAATCGGTAGGAATTTTACAATAAGAAAAACTGGAAGATACCACCTTCGTCCATTTTGCAGTCTTATCACAATAGTCGCCCTAGGAATCTGAGCAAAGCCACCAGATTAGTTATTCACTTTCGAACTCTAGTTCTCTAGTGCTTAGCTGAATAGAGAGGGAAAATTCTGAGTCGCGTTTATTGGTGAAGTTTTACAGACTGTAGAAGTTGCACCGTACCAAATAAAGAAACGCCAGAGTGATTATACAGAGCGAATCACGAAGATTAAAAAGGAAAGGGAAGTCATCTTCCTTAGGGTACTACCTTAGCTTTCCTGCACATGAACTGAAGCGTATTACTGAAAAGCCAAACTAGACACACTCCGAACAATACGATCTATTGCATTTATTATTATTAAGCACCATTAATCCGCTCATCAGTTCACAGCACACTCCGAGCAGTTCACATGTACCCAAATTTATACTTCCATCGTCAGGAAAAGATTGGACATCACCCTAATAAAGAGCCTCACTATTCGGTTTTCCAGTTTTCCTAAAGATTATATTCACTATAGTCCTTTCTAACAATCCTCCAGTCTCTCCCAAGTAGTTTTAAAATAACAAGGCTGTGTAGGAACAGTTACTGTTTCTCCTTTCATGCTGTATTACTCTCTGATTTTACCCTCCCCGATATTTTTAAAATATTACCAGGATTAAAACTCACGAAGCTTTTCTCTGTAGACCTTACCTATTCTAAAGTCGAGTGTTCGACTCGGAGATCTGACCTCCTTTCGAAAACCTTCAGTTTTTTTCTTTCGTGTTGGTTTAATACGTGTCTCACCCGTGTAAATTTTTGTGCGGAAGTGGATTTTAGCCAAATGTAAAGTGAAACGAAAATGTGAAGGGTGTTTCGGTGGAAATTACTTCAGTAAAATGTTAAAAGCCGGTCACGGTAGCCGAGCGGTCTAAGGCATATACTGTCTTCGCTCGCTTGGAAACCGGGATCGTGGGTTCGAATCACACTCAGGGCATGGATGTTTAGTTTGTGTGTGTGAGTTTTTCTGTGTTTGTGTACAAGTAGAGGCCTTGCCACGAGCTGATCACCCGCCCAAGGGGTCCTACCGAATGTGTAAGATCTAGAAAAACAGAAGTGAACGGAGAAGTTCATGGAGGTACGCCTACGCCCACTGGGGCTGTAGCGCCAAGGAAAAAAATATGTTAATAATTTCTATTTATTATTCCTTTTTGTAGAGTTATTATCCTAGTATCTTGTCTAGTATCTAGAATAATTGTCTGGTTAGATTTTTTCATAGGTTTCAATGAACAGCCACAGTCCTGTGAAGAATGTATTTACAAGTTTGGACAAACTACCAACTGCTTTTAAATTCAGTAATATGATATTGTATTTATTATGAACCTATCAGAATAGGAAATGGCGGATGAGTACGGTATGGTTTGCTGTTGTATTGACTTCGTGAAAATGAATTTCCTTTCCAGTTCTCCTACTTTGTTATTTAACCCTCAAATTTTTTGTTGTTTCTAAAACCATAACTTTCCTTTGCCCCTTTCTCTAGCGGGTGCTTTTTAGGGGGTGAGTTGGTGAAAGCAGGACACGACACGCGGGGCCAGGATCCCGCCGTATTGCAGCGACACAGCCGTAAGTGAAAACAGCATGGCCGCCCCGGGAGCTTTCCGGCGAGCGGAGGGTCTGTGTGCAACTGCTGAGTAAGGTGCTGGGAATCTGCCTGGACACATGGGTAAGTACTGTCTTTCTTGAACTGCAGAAAATAAGCATGTAGAGCGTTTGCTGAGTCTCAATTTCACGTGAGCTCTGCTCGGTTCCTCGCAGAATTTAATATATGGTCATAAGTTTTCAATATATTTGCTGTATTGTAATTCAACATCAGTGGTAGTGAAGTTTTCATTATAAGCCTGATTTAAGGGCAAATTTTAAAATAATGTGAAAATCGGAGATAATAGATTTAAATTATTTTAGGTTTGTTGAGAAAAATTAAGGTACATATGAAGTTAATTTAAGTCGTCAAAGTTTTGGAATATATATGCAGTATAAACATTAATTTTAAAAGGTATGAACATGTGACTAGTTGTAGGCCTGTTTTTTTTACAATTCATTAGCAAATATAGGAAAAAACAATATTTTTAATAAACACATTTATGATGAAATTGTAATAAATTTCGAAGGTTTTTATACGAACAGCTTATGAATTGAATGATATTATGTTACATATCTCCATCTTGCAGTGGATATTTAGTAAGCTCTTCTCATAAAAATTGCAATTTGATAGATTTCTTTAACAAAATTTAAATATGTTCATACAGTATTCCGGAAAATATTTAGGCCTACGAAGACACAGCAAGAAGTTTAGAATAAGTTAACAACGGACCATGAAATGTAGAGATCACGTGTTCATATGAGAACAATGAATTCCAGGAAGTTACTGCTGGTTAGATCTATAGTCTGATGGGGAGGCAACGAATGCGTAAGACAAAACATTTCAGCAGGAAACGTTCTTTGAAAACGACGACTGGGAAGAACTGGAAGGAAAGGGGAAGATAATATTAAGATTGATGCTGAGAAGAGAAATTGTGGGAATCCGAAATGGATTGTAGCTCAGATGTTAGCGGTGTTAAATTTTTGGGCTCTTCTACTAGCGATATATTTGTGCAACATCCTCATGTATATATCGCTGTCTGTTTCAAGGAAATTATCGCACACAATTCATCACGTGTTTATATCTTAGAGACAATTTACTTGAGGCAAACTGCATGTAAGTTACCTGTGTCGCGATGCTGCATGCATGCACGTTTCATAAAGTAAATAATATTTGTCCTACGCGAATAAAATCCGTTTAAATAAAGACATAACATTTTTTTTTTATTCCGTCACCACAGCAGAAAATATGGGCACCATTCGTCGCTTCGTACAACACGTTAGGGCTCATTGAACCATCATCAGGTTTATTGTTTACGTTCAGCTGCATTCGTCTGCTAGTCGGATAGCTAGCAGCAGAAGCATACAGGCGAATGTAAACAGTCGGATACCTGATGTTGCTTTAATGAGCTGAAACGTGTTGTATGAAGCGATGAATGCGCGGTGTGCCCATGTTTCCAATTGTGGTGAGAGACTAAAAGAAACAGATTTCACACACACAATATGACGCTAAAATATTTAAAGCCACAACCTATATTAAATTAATAAATAAATTTCTATAGAATTTTGTCCCTTCTTCCCTGAGACTCAAACGGAAACCTGTTTCTTATTGCTCACGACTGCAGTCAGCGATTTTGGATTTTTTATAATTGTCGTCAGTGATGCATTAACCTTTCTCATGTGAGACCGTGAAATGTGGTGTGTTTGAGTGCGTTCTCTTATGTAAATTGAAGGAAATCAACGCAGTTTTGGGGATTAAATTTCAGATTGATGCATACCTGATTAAGAAGGAGTTTCAAGTTGGATATAATTTACTTACCTTAGCAGCTGATATGAACTTGAATGCTCTCATAACTTTTCTGCTCCTTATAAGTAAACCAGTAAGAAAAAATAAAGAAGGTAAAATTATCCCTGTAACAGGTCGTGAACGCCCATAAGTATGTGAGTCGTCGAGGCTCCCACATTTTCTAGACACTCGGCTCACATATGGCGGTGAGTTTGTCAGCCTTACACCCCGGTCGCCCTTTACCCCACGGGAAGGGTTCCTGGTACTTTTTTCTGTTATGGTCTAAGTCTAGACTAGGTCCATAGTGCGGCTGGAAGGGATAGATCAATTGAAAATATCAGTGACATAGGGATTTGAACCCGTCATCTTCCGGCTTGTAGCATACTGCCTCAATCAACTATTCTACCGCGTGCCCTTACAAATAAAATAAACACTTCAATGTTTTATGAGAATAGAAGTAGAAGTTGAAACGGACTCGAATGTGACTACGGGCGTAAGATGAAGGGAGGTGATAAACTGAATAATTTATTTAATTTTCTCGGTGAACCGTAACACGACTATAAATAATTTTCTGCTGCAAGAGAAACTAGTACCTCAAACCTAATGTGTTTGTTAGCATTCCGCAGGTCCGCAAATCAGTGTAGAGGATGTGCAGCTCGAGAGCAGAGTTCTCCTCAAAGTCTCTGGCAAAGATTTGTGCTTATTTTCTTTCCAGCCAAGCCACAAGAAAGATCTCTCTAACGAGAGAAGATTATATCACTACAAGTCGCGTAGGATTTAAACCAGAAAAATTGTTACCTTCATGTGCTCCACATTTGTCAGGAGATTGCTCAAATATGTACGTGTATATTAAAGTGACACATCTTCTTCCGAATAATTAGTCAAGATTTTACAAACGCAATTATCAGAAGTGTGGAGATCTATACATGTGTTTATATTTAATTTAATATAAAAAAATATGACTAGTTTGAAGGGAGAGTAACGGGGCGGCAGTTCAGGGACCCCCATAAAACAGAAATAGATTCCAAGGATTTTTGTTGAGTCATTTGATTCTCTAAAGTCACGAAAAATTATTTTGACTTTTAGTTATTGTAAGTATTATGAACAATAATATAAGATCTGACATAACCTAAACTAGTTGTTACTGATAGGTACCTTCTTATTTTGACTGCGCTGGGGAGCCATAACTGAAAATCCGGCCCTTGTAACAAATCTGTGAAGAGTCAATGATTCTACTATGTGCACATGATCACTTAACATAACTAATTTGTTGTCACGCGTTGATGTATGATAATAGTAATATAAATTATAGTCGTGTCGAAATGAGTGCACGTGTACTGTCACGTGTGAGCGTGGCAATCAGACCTTGTATTTGTGAAAACTACAAGTGAATTGGCAGTAAGTCTCAAGGACATCAGACTACTTCCCTTTGTCCACATTACAAGTGAATAACTGAAGATATTGTGATGGAGTAACTCAAATGTATATGACCATAAATTTAAAAGTGGCCCACTTAACAAATTAGTTTTAATTTTTTCTTTCCTTACTGAACTCCACAGTAAGTAAATTTTAGAAAATATTCACGATTTGGGGCTGTTCGTGTGTGACTTTTAGACGAGTTTTGGACTGGATGATTGGATTTATTGCACCTTATATATACATGACTAGGAACTACAGCTATTACATCGCTATAGCTGATCTACATACTTTAAAGTTCACCGTCACAAATGCAATTAGAGTTCTCAGTCTTCACTAGTCTTATCCTTGCAACGGATTTATAACCGTGTCACTGTAACTTAAAATCACTCACGAAGCCTTTATTATATGGTCTAATTCATTTCTTGCCATTTGTTCTCAGTCACCTTCGACTGCCACCTCCAGAACTCGACCAAATTCTCGACAACTCGCAAGCTAATATCTCTGCAGGCCGACATCTTGAACCTCTACTCGACTAGATTACGATTTCTCGAATGAACTTCTTTGTCCCTTTATAATCCATCGGCAGGGATCACGCAGAGAACACAGCTTCTCTTTTGTTGACAAGACTTGATTAGTGATCCGTTGTCAAACAATGGACGTCGTATTGCAGCACGCGTACGCTTCCGCGGAAATATATTTACCGAGAAGTTGCTTAGCAATAAGTCTATATGTCACAGTATTTACAGTTAATAACAGTCATGTTTTAACTTACGAACGGGTACAAAGAAGAATTTATAGAGTAAAACTAAGTCTCTATGTTTGGAATCCGAAATTTCGGTGCATCTAATACGATAATTCATCATTGGGCTCTGATCTGAATCACGTCCGTTAATCTTCCATTCTCATTTCATTTAATATTTTTCTTATATTTATTTCTCAGTCATTCAAATTGTTGCTTTCTATAAAGGTTCTAATCAGAATTCTATATGTATTAATCTCTGATATCTCTGGTTGATTCCCTGATTCAAATAACTTGACACTACAAGGTGATATGCATAGTTCACGTAGTCCTACTTCGTGTGATATCTTCCACTCCTTATGTCTTCCAACCCACTTTTTGACCAGTTACTTTTCAGACATAATTAGGGGATGAATCCGTAAATTACAAATGTCTGAGGCTGCATATACACATGAATGCCATGCCTTGACGCGATAACAATCATCGCCAGAATGCATCGAAGCTTAAAGACCTGTTCCTCCTTATCTTAAATTCCATTCAGGCGGCCATATGTTGTAATATAAACAAAATGAACCTCATTACAAATACAAATGCAAACTACTTGTTTTGATTTCAATCTTTTTGCATCTTTGAAAAAAAAACCCAAGGCATAATTACGAATTTCCTTTCTTATTATTAGTAAAGCAGGTTCCAAAATTACTCGTAAATCACATGCCCATACCGAAGAGCTGATGGTGGAGTTCTCTTGCTTCCTTTAGAAGTAATTGAATTCTTAATTTTAATTTTATGCATCCTGCCGTGTTACAATATATACAATCTCTTTATTTCATCGTCACAACACAGCAAATATAGAACTTCAAGGACAATGCTCAGTATAGTTCTGCTACATGTTTCGGCCACAAGTGCCCATCATCAGGCAAACACACTTCAACAATCGTACACCATTGAACTGCAGTACATAAAATTTGATACAATGTTATAAATTATTTAAGTTAATTTGCACAAGAATACAATAAGTAGGTTATTTAAAACAATAACAAGTCATATATAAAATTAAAATTTGATTGATGTTTAGTAACATAGAATCGGTCGTTGGTTTTACTTTTCATACATTTCTGTCGACGAATAGTAAATTCGAGTTTCTTATAAAATTGTGTAGGAGGTCCAATAATGTTGTGAATTAATTAATGGAATGGTTGGGGCTTCATCTTACGAGAATTACACGTATTGTATGGAAAGTAATCAACTTTACTGAGCATTGTCCTTGAAGTTCTATATTTGCTGTGTTGTGACGGTGAAATAAAGAGATTGTATAAATTGAAATCCTAATTAATAATCTTACTGTAACTACTGGCGGCCATGCACACGTAACTAAACATCCATGCAGATGACCTGATAGACTCAGCGAACTCCCACCAACAGGTCCGGGTTCATTATCCGACAATATTATGTTGAGTATGTGGCAAATAAAGTTGCGTACGACTGGGTTTCTCTAAATACTCCGAATATTTGTTTGCTGTCTCCATGCCCATTGCTTTCAGTGCAAAATACGCTATACTAGAAGTGAGAATGTGGAATGGCTTCAGGTACTGGAGTCACACTCAATGGCTAGCTTTGTTAATATCTACGGGTTTCTTCTCCGACACTTATGTGCAATCTAAATCCAACCATTCGTGCTGCAAGTAACACTCAAATTTCCCTGTTGAAAATGATATATAAAATATGACACTTTTCTGATTAAATGTAAAATTAAGAAATTGCGAAAACGAAATATTTTTTTCCAAACTGTTCTCAAGTTTATTGCCATTCAGCCCAAACTCTGTTAGATGATTAAATATTTTACGGAATCTTGCAACATAATTTATAGGAAACAGTAGAATTATAATTACTCCTTATTTTTGTTGGATCTACTAATTACACAAAACTTGTCTCTGCTTTAAAGTATTCTCAAGTAATATGACCAAAAACAGAGGACAGAGAACCGCCATTCTGGCTTGGTGTGCCGTAAAAAGTCTTTTAGTAACTTCTGTCTTTTTACTCCCTTAAACTATGTCATTTTCCTAGAAGCTTTCATTTAGATTAAAGTACACCCTATAGGATTTTGTTAGCATAGAGTCGCCCCTCGAAATGTATTACTTGGAGGGAGGAAGAGAGCGGAAATATTCTATGACAAAGTTTTCATAGGATATTTCCAGCAAGTAAGTTCCAGCAAAGCAATTCCTGCAAATGGCACATAACAGAGCTAGCGCCATTGCCTGGCATGACGCTCCTCCATCTCCACCGTTACATAAGCACCGTGTAGCATAAGCCCGGAGATGCTGGGTACACACTTCCCTGACAAAACTTTCCAGCTAAATATCTTCTGCATTAAAAGTTAATATTATATGGGAAATATCTCCGTTAGATTCCATAAACTATGACAAAATTATGTTATCTAAGTCTACGTAGATATTTCTTTAGTTTTATACATTGATTTAGTTTATTACATCTCAAGAGTGGAATATTTCATTCTTTAAATAAAATGCATTTTCACACAACCGTCGCGAGAAAACTGAATTTTTAAACTTACATAGGATTGATGTTGCAGAACTTCGAAACCCTCTTCTCGTAATGCGAGTTTCACTGGAATCTTGCTGTAAAATGAGATTTCATGCTTAATTATTTTAAGAGGCATTGGGATGACCCTAATTTCAGCTTAAATCATAGTGGTTTTAGGCCTGCAGTTAAGAAAAGCATTTGAGAGCTTCCTTCAGAAAGTACAGTATATTCAAGCCATTACTCCATTAGCAGTAAGTTGCAGTCAGCTCTACTCTGGTTATTCTATATATTCTTTCTTCATCCGCCCTTAACTGCGACGAAAAACAGTACTGTTACTGTGTCGGATTTTTGAATCCCAGAGCAGTGACTTTGAGGATTTTTAAATTTTGATTCGTACGGGAGGCACCCGCTAGATTACTTGGTTTAGGCACTATGAGCCGGAAGGTTGCGGGTTCCAATCTCGATGACGTGAATTTTTCTTTTCAATTTACTTATTCCTTCCGGCCCGCACTATGACCCCGGGATAGACTCAGCCTCTAACAGAAATGAGTATCAGGAATCTTCCTGGTGATAAAAGGTGGCCGGCGCGTAAGGCTGACATCGCCGCCATCTGTGAGCCGATTGTCTAGATAATGTGGGGCCCTCGAAGTCTCAGAAACCTATGAACCTTCACAGCCTGTTACAGGGATACCTTTAACTTTTATACGTTCAGATACGTACCATTCCGTAATTCCAGAGAAGTTCACCGGCGTTTCGGATGAAAAGAGAGAGTTACATCCAAGAATATAATAAAACGACTATTATTCTTAGGCCGATTCCTCGCTCGCGGATTTTTATACGCTGAAGATTGAGACGATACTTTCCTCCGAAACGTCGGTTCACATAACATCTGCGCGGTGCCAAATCTCAGAAGACGGCATTCTTCATTGTCATCGCTGTGATCACCTCGGATATTGTAGATAGTCAATGGCTTGCCGTTTATGGAGATAATTCCAGGAAAATAACACGTTCTCACGCTGTGTATATTTGCGCACTTATGATTCATGCCATTGCACTGTTTATGTATATTCCTCTCCGCTTATTTACTTTCTCCTATAGCCCCTTTAACCTGGGCTAAGCTCTTCGTATTTCTTGCAGTAATTTTTCTTTTCATATACACGAGAAGAATACAAAAGCAGAAGAAGACAGAAAATCGAGGATATTCTTCTCCGTCAGATAACGGACGGGTCATGTGTCTACCGTAGGAGGAAATTAATAGTTACTTGAAACAGTCACTTGAAATCCTGAGAAAGAATGGAAGAACTATATTAAGATGGCTCTTAGGGAGGCAGTTTGTGAAGATTGGCGATGGGTCAAACTGGTTTAGATCACGTTCAATAGAGGGCTTGGTGTTAGTGTTCCTGAACTTGCCAAATGCTAGTTTCGTGGCTCGTGTGTGGTTACTGAGATGTGCGGAAGACGTTCCGCTGCTTGTGTACGTGTTCAAGTAACAATAACAATAAGAGTTCAACTAATTTATCAGAATGTTTGCCAACAGTAGTGGCCTATTAAAGGCAAACTCTAAAATACGTAGTAAATACAGGAGTAATTCACAAGAGAATTAAAATAAATAAAATAGAGGAATCTAGTTTAATTAGAATTATACAAGGAGGAAAAAATGTATTCTTCAGAGAAATTATATTCATATAAAAATCATCAAAATACTAATATATGCTATTAGCATCTTTGACACACCTGACTGAAGGGCTGGACCTTAATGCTGCTGCTCACAGTAAAAATGGAAATTCCGTAATAACTTTATTGGATACACGAAAAATAACAGTATCCATGTCAAAGTGATAGATTATTCTTGTACTATAAACACTAGAAACGAAATAATAATAATTATTATCATTATTAATAAATATGTATTTATTTACATATTTATTCGGCATCCGAGAAGCTAATTATAAAGTAAGCAAAACAAATTAAATAAAAAAGCACATATACACATACACACAAACCAGAGCAAAGCATCGTGTGTCATTCGGACAATGGTAACAATTATGCTAATGCATTCACACCAACAGTTACTCACTGAGGAAGAAATTGTATACATTTCTCTTCAATAGAATTATAATTTTTATAACTAAGACAGTACCACTATAAAATCCGATTAAGAGAAACAGCTTTGGTTCCAAGTATGCCAACGACCCTACAAACAAAATTAATAGATGATGTGTAGCCATGAAACAGACAGCTTTTACTTGAATAGAAAATAATGGGCAAATAACTGCCTTCGATGTACCAAATTAGACCTCAGAAACCAATAGAATATCAATAATAATTTTCGCTTTTTATTTAGAATATTCCTGCCGTGAGTCAATCGAAAGTTATTTTTTATGTAGAAAATATCATTAATCACAATTTTGATTCACTGAAATACTGAAACCATCAGGTTACAGCTTCATGCCTGAAAATGATCAAAGGCAAAATTTGGAAAGGGAAAACAGGCTTACTTCTCCCTCCGCGCCTCATTTCCGACACTCTATGTCGATAATTAATAAGAAACAGAAAATTATGGCGGCCATCAACACAAGCCGCAGTTTGACATAGCATCTTCCCATATCACATGGCGGCCAGACTGAGTTGTACCACTGAGGACACAGTCTGAAGACCCGGCAAGCAAGGAAGGGGACTGTATGATGTTCCTGTACAAATACATAGGGAGGCTCATTGTGAAGGAACGTATTTTAAATTCAGTGCAAAATTATGCAGCACGGGAAACGTTATGTTTAGCAGAATACGTAATGTTTTCTATTCCTTCATACACTGAAACTGCCTCTGTGTCTGCAAATTAATGTTAGCAATGACAGCGGTGGTTTCGTTTAACTCTATGTCACTAGAATCCAAAGTTACCAAATGTTGTGTTCGGCTAGTTAACGCACCTGTTTCCCAACACGGAAGTCAAGGGTTAAAGCCTTGGTTCGTAGACCAGCTCTCTTTCCTGACGTTCTCCGTGCTTTTCCTCAGTACAGTAAGCAAATACCTCGTTATTCCCTTAAATTAAGTCATGACCGCTTTCATCCGTATATCTCCAAGTCATTGTTTATTCGACGGAAAATGGCGAACTCCACAGAGCAGAGCTTTCCTGAGAAGCTGACAGTCACTCATATATTTAACAGGTTCCCCTCCTTTTATTGAACCTGAAGGCTTAGTTCGTGTTCAGAGAAGTCCGGAGCCAGATGGAACCATTCTACATCGTCTTATAATATTCCTTGGACATGTAATTTAGTATTCTCCTCCCATCTACGACTAGGTCTTCCATGTAATAACACACTTAAAAATTTTTCAAGCTAATTGCCTATGCGCTTCCAGTAGCTGTCTTGCGTGCTACATTCCCCATCTCCTCCTACATCATCCTGCTACTACACGGCGAGAAGTAAATATTTTGAAGCTTCTCGTTGTGCAGTTTTCATCTGTCTCTCATCTGTTCCCCATTAACTCTTGATATTTCTTTGCATATTTTCCTTAACCCAGACTATGCTCCTCCCTTAATGCGAGACACCACACAAAGAACAAATTGTTCCTATGTTTGTGTCAGTTGTTGAAGACCTATAGCTCAAAGCATGAGACATTTTCATGACTTGGCCTCTTTTACCCCAAATAAAATTCCCTAGTAATTGGAATGGCGAAAATCCTCTTCCAGTGCTACAGAATTTGATACATCATGATTAAATATATTAAGAGATAAGTCGTTATTTGACTAATTTTATAAGCCCCAAATGTTCTTCATATATAAATATTAAAGGATGTTTTCTGGCAATAATCTGACATATTACCTCAATACATACCATACCTATATGTGTCCACATTTTAGTAATTGACATCTGATTACAGTTATGTTAAAACAATATCAGATCCTAGATTAACATGTTGGGATGTGGTGTCATGCAGACGTGGTGTCATGCAGACTTGTGGGTCTCTACTATAAAATGGAGAAGGTAAATTGCGTAACGTGGGTTACCACCAGCAAGACTACAAGGTGACACAACCCATAAACATACATCTAAAGCTTCACTGCCTACATATCAAAATTGTTGAACCGCAATTTGTATAGCGAATTTTTGCACTTGCTTCTTTCAGTAGATATTCGCTTTTCAAAAGAATGTGGCTCGTAAACTCTGGATTCTATTGTTCTATAGTGGTTGCATTTTTTGCAGTTGCCTTAAGCTTTTCTGCTTGTTGTTTAAGCTCTAACTGCTGTTTGAACACCAATACATGCATATACGAATAGAAATGTCTGATGTACCTCGCCTCGAGACTCTTCTTTAGGGTAATGGATAATATTATTTTATTATTATTAAGGTGACTATTTCTTTGAAGGCTAACTGCATTGTGTACTGACCGTCTGAGCACCTCAAATGCACGCAAGATGATGGTGCCGCATACATTTATTCCATGTAACAAATTTTTTATTTTTTTATACATAAAATGACCCCTGTACAGCACCAGTACTGAAAGAATTCATGTGCTGTGGTATAAAGGGAAACCTTGGCAATAGTATAAGCATGCAAGATGCTAAATTCTTTCTGTCATGCTGAACCTCTATGTTCATACAAACATGTGAATTTACATTTGCGTTGTGAGGATCAAAAATAAATTACAAAAACCCATAAATTTTTATGTGGTTAGAATTTATGTTTATAACATATGTTCTACAGCGTCATTATAGTTTAATATCGTAAAGGTGGCTATTTATTATTACTCAAGGACCTTATTGTGTTTTGTTCATTTTAGTCCTGGAGGTAACTACAGCATATTTAATGTTGGGATGTTGTAAGATTGAAAGGTAGAACAAAAAAGGAATAGAAAAAGGCTTCGGAACACCACGGAGGACATTAGTGTTTCTGGCAGGAGCGTATCTGTGCCTTAGTGAAAAGAGGAATGAACACGATATTTCAAAAGAATTTCTCGTGTTCTCCAATTGGGTACTTTGTCTGAATTGGTACTATTTAACACATAAAATGTTGAAGTGCACAGGACAAACTTGTTTTACTTGTAGTCTACATAGAACTGGGTAGGCCGAAATGTATTTTCCTTTATATTTCATATTCTCTGTCTTATGCTACTCTTTGTGCAATTACATTCACTCACTCTTCGCTTATGGAGCTGAGCCCTTCTTGACAAGCCGCCAATTGTGCAGCTACTCAAAAACTCCCAGCATTTTATGGAACTCAAAGGTTCTTTATCATGTTCACAAGAGCCCTCCACTGGTCCCTATCCTAAGCCAGATAAATCCAATCCATACCATCCCAGTTTATCTATCTAAAATACATTTTAATATTGTCCACCCACCTATGTCTTGGTCTTCCCAGTGGTCCCTCTCATTCTGGCTTTCCTATCAATATCCTATATGCATTTCTCTTCTCCCCCATTCGTGTTACATGTCCCGCCCATCTCATCCTCCTTGACTTGATCATTCTAATTACACTTGGCGAAGAGTACGTGTTTTGAAGCTCCTCATTATGCAGTTTTCTCCAACCTCCCGTCACTTCATCAAAGGAATCCGTCCAGGTCCGAATCTTCTTGTGGTTTTTCGTAACAAGCTTAGTTTTAGGGTGAGGAGTTGTTAGCCCCACGCCCAAACCATCAAGCTGGAGAATATCCCCTTGCCGGCTGTCCGTGACTGTTTATTCAATATATTCCCAGCTACCCTCCATACCTCCATCCGCAACCTGAGGACGCGTCATGACAAGGTGACAAGGGACCCATCTAACATGGCTGCGATTACATTGCACCTCTGAAACTTCAGTTCCCCTAGCAACTGCATACATATGGACAATTCCTCCCACCATTTCAGGCAAACTAGACGGCATGCAGACCGCTGTTCTCTACTATTCAACTTCTACCAGCAGCCGACGCCAGACAATCGGTAGGAAATAGAAATTTGCGTTTGGAACTTGATGTTACAATCGGTGTAGGCAACCACGTTGGTTTGTTGTACATGGTAGAGGCGCGCAATTTAAACCATTCCTCTCGCACAAAAGGGAAATGTCCTCACATTACACATCGAGTCAAATGTAAAAACTGAAGGGAATTTTGCTATGACTTTATATTACTACCGCTTGGAAATCAACAGGGAACTCCAAAATAGAGCAGTGTTAAATCCTCGGAAAATCTCTTTTACTTCCGTATATGACACTGGGCACTGCATATTAAATCAATTAATGTACGCATTATTTATTTATTAATAACTTTTGCCTATATTCGTATAATTGAAACTAGGTCCAATTTCCATCTTATAGTCGACCCATAATCTCTCAGGGCTGTCTGAAATTCAAGGACACGGCCCACTCTGTACAGTTTGTGGTTTGTCTTCGCAGTTCACATTGCTCCTTTATATCTCAGCCTACAAAATATTGCGCTTGCTTGTTTCTTCTGTCTTCTTGTATTCGAAGTGATACCTATGCCTAGCTATTTTCATTTTGACATTGTTAAGTTTTTTAAATACAAACATTGACAAAACAAATAGAAGAGGTTGAAAGAAATTTTGTCTCCCAGAAAGCTTGTAGCAACCGTTTTCTGGAACACGTAAGGAGTGATGATAGTGGAATTCATGCAACAAGGGACTAAAATAACATCAGAAATGTTTTGCGAAACACAAAACAAACTGCATAAGGTTATTCCAAAAATATAGAGGTGGAATGCTGACATCTGGTGTAGTGTTCCTCCATGACAACGTGCGTCCACATCCAGCTGTGAGCCAACTTCCTTACAGCCCTGATCTCGCCCCGAGCAAATATCACCTGTTTACCTACCTGAAGAACTGGTTGCGATCAAAGTGCTTCAGCAGTAATGAGGAGTTGACGGAAGGAGTCAAAACGTGGCTGAGCTCAAAGGCGGCAGACTTCTTTGATACTGACATACAAATATTTATCCCCCGATGTGGGAAGTGCCCCAGTTCCGGCGGTGACTACGTCGAGAGATAGCCTAAGGTTGTGCGTAATTGTTGTATTAATAAATGTATTTTCTTATTCCTTCTTTTGTTAACAGTTCACCGGAATTTACTCCGATTAGCCCTCGTATTTGCAAATTATAGGTGTTTAATGGCTCAATTTGTTGCGGGGTGCACTTGTTGCCTTTTTTACGTCCGCTACTTATTTAGAATAAGATTACTCATCACTTAATTTTCTCTGCTCGAATTTGCCAACATTTATTATTTTCACTGCCTATGACAATATAATATCAATGGGGTTGGTTGAGGTACAATGTTACTAACCGGATGATCGCGGGTTCGATTCCCGATGTGAGTGGATTTTTAAATTGACCTAATCCTTCCACCCGCCCATTAGCCTTGGGGTCGACTCAGCCTCTAACGGAAATGAGTACCAAAAATCTTCCTCGGGTGTAAAGAGGGGCCAGTACGTAAGGCTGACAAATTAACCGCCATCTGTGAGCCGATTGTCTATAAAATGTGGGATTCTCGACGTCTCACAACCCTACAGATCTTCATGGCCCATTATGGGGATAGCTTTTTTATCAGTAAAATATTAGTATGCATCCAAAAGCAAGGGAACCACCATTACAAAAAAATTTAAAATCTGAATTTTCGTGTTTGCTCTTTCTTCGTATTCCCGTGCAAAATGAAGGGGCTGGAATCGTTGCATGTCTCCAACAAAGCGGCAGCCCTTTTGACAGAGCAAGGGACAGAGGAGAAGTGATAATAAGGTTGTCATCTCAAATCCCACATGTGAACTTCCCCCTTACGGAGAGCTATAGCTTCAGCCTGGTGTACGGGAAACAAATAGGTCCACTTACCTTGGCTGCCTTTGCGGATATTGGAGATAACCCTGCGAAAGTGGTCCTTACAAGTAATCATACATAAGCAATCTATATATTGAGACCTTTACAAGCATCTGCGTCTATTTATGTCTTACCGTAACAAGGCCACTTGGAGTTTGCTATGTTGTTATTCTCCATCGCATCTGGGTAAAGAGAACGTATTTGTCTTAAATGCACCGGGCCCGTGTCTCTTTCGTACAAGTATCAATGATCTTATCTCTTTATTTTTGCCTAATTGATCTATCTAAAAAAAGAAACTAGGCTTATAATTACTCTTTGCTGTTCATGTTTCTGTATGTCTCTATGTTTTCCAAGATGTGACCATAATTGTATCCCTCCATAGCAGGCCGCAGTTGCTTCATGTCCACTTCAGGTCGAGACGGGTCATTAGTGTAACGTGAATACTCACGGCCTCAAGGCTACTGCAACGCTGTATCGCAATAGTTATGAAGTGCACTATAGCGTATAGAAACATAATCCCGCTCGAGGCATGAATACGTTTATTCTGTGTTTGTGTTGTATTGTATAGGCAGCGGCTTTCGAGGGGCTAATCCCCGGTCCAAAGAGTCCTACCAACTGTCTAAGAATTATAGTTTTTTTATACTAAATGGGAATAGGCTAAAGAACCTAATCCGTCACGGCAGAAGAAGAAATTAGTCAGGAAAGTAGTAAATAATATTTAAAAAGATATTGTTTCAGAAATAAAGCAAATCGGATTCAAACTTATCCTTAAATCATGACAAGAGACCTGTGATTTTTAAGACATTTTTATAGCAAGTAACTATTGAAAACATTTACCAGAATATTGAAATGCAGGCCAACATGAAGAAAAAATATTGAAGATACCCCTGTGCTTAATTAAGCATAACGCCATATAGACGTATGGGGGAGTGGTTTACCTGTCCTGTTATTTTAGTTCTTAACTTGGGCACTAGGTGATACTCCAGTCTCTTTTCTTCAGTGCATACTGAATAGCAGGCTAGAGGCTCCTAGAGCAGTTATGAATGCTGTGAAATATGTTAAGAATTTCTTGTCCTGTCGGAAATCGAATCTTATTTACTCGTTCGCTTAGTCCGTAGCCTGGTCTCTATACCGACAGATCTAAGGCGGTTCCACAAACAGATAGGTTGAAAATATTTGTCTAAACCTCGTTAGAATTTTGTATTGAATCCGGAAGTTAATGTGAGAGCAAATCATCAAATTAACTATACAGACTCTCAGATTATAAAAATGTATTCTCACTTACTTTCCACTCGTGGCATATTTTCTTTCTACCCTATATATTCTACGCTGCTAAAACTAGTCCCGATATATTATATGAATTATTTAATCTTCCCAGGTACTTACAGAGAGAATAACTGAAATCTCGGACTCAGTCCCTACTGTCTCCGAATGCCGCAGTAAGTGCAGTGTTAACTGATTACAACGTTACGTAATTCACCTGACGCGGTACAGCCACTCGTTAGACGCTGTATTTATTTCCGTGCAAATAACAGTTCCTGTGAAGACAATCAGTTCATGTAGATGGACCACACAGATTTGCGGTCTTTTTACTTAAAATTTTATGTCGTGACTAAGTAATTTTACAGCAAATCCCGTCCATTAAATTACACATGTTAAACATCAACTCGCTTATGCAATTTCCCAATCGCTTTGTAAGGTCTGATGTTCTCACAGCGGTAGATGTGAATGATTCTGTTTTGGGGGATACAAAGCCGTAGCCCGGTGAAAGTCAACAGACCTTCGAAAGAACATTCAGTCTCCATACAAACGGTGGAAACGTTGGCCACTTAAGTAGGCAAAGGAATGATGTTGCCTTCTGCTTCATATTTGTTACTAGCGTGGTCCACTTTTCGATCCTGGGGAAGTAGGTAGCATATTCTTCCGAAACATCGGTGACTTGCCACCCGGTTACAAGGCATTACATCCCAGACTATGGTCTTCTTCCCGTTTCTTTCGAAATCATGAAGCCGAAATTGTCACCAACAATTACTAAAGGCCAATGCATGATCAGTACAACCAGGATTTAGGCCTATTTACAGCAAATAAAAACGACAAAAAGCACAAAAATAATAAATTGATGAAAATTTAGATTCCGACTGTGAATTTTTCTGTTTGTACACACGAAGTCAAAGAAGATAATCTAGAACAGTTTAAGCAAACTTCCATATACCAGTCCTCCTTAGAACATCTGCATACGTAGTTTGGGAACTCTGGGATGATGTAAAAATGGCGGTTTTAGAAAAATACGTACACAATTCCAAAGAGAAGCATAACTTCGTACCTACCTACAGATATGCATGAGAATAAAAAAGTAAAAAGTAAAACCGTCTCTCTACCTGGCCGTGAAGTCCCATAGGGTTGTGAGACGTTGAGTGTCCCACATTATCTTGACAATCGGCTCAAAGACGACGGTAAGGTTGTCAGCCTTACGCGCCGGCCGCTCTTTACTCCCAAGGAAAATTAATTAATTAATTCCTGGTACTCATTTCTGTTAGAGGCTGAGTCAACCCCATGGCCATAGTGCTACTGGAAGGACTAGGTCGACTGTAAAATAAAATCCAAGATATGCATCAGGATTCGTTCCATAAATAATTTTTCCTTGCCAACACACTGTCTTTGAAAGTAACAAAATCATCCTTGATTTTACGCCTGAACACACAACACGCGTCCACTACTGCTTCATACATATGTCGCCGGGAATAAATTACAAAATAAAATAGAGCTTAATGTGTCCACTAAACTTTGTTTACAATGAGTACAAATGAGGAAATAATTTCACCCTTAGAAATGTTGACGCCACTTGCAATGAACTGTATAATTGCCAGGTCTCATGCAGGAAAAGCGAGAGCCAGTTGTATAGGGAATTAATACACGCTCTAAACACACTCTCTGCAGTGCATCCTCACCACTAAAGCACTTCCAGCGAACGATGGTAGTAACGAAGTTACAGGTATTAAATAGAGGTTTCCACCGCCAAACACAATGTAGAATAACTCCATTATCAGTGGCAGCATAAATAAAATATTAAATTTATTACATTTCAAGGTCACATATATATAAATGGAATAACATTAAATTTACCATTAGAGCAAGTCTTTTACTAGATAATTCAAGAAGAAGAACATCAATGTGTAAAATCGTGATTAAATAGTGTATGAACTGCTTCTCTGAGAAATGTGTAATAAGAGTTTATTATTTACTGGTTCCAAGAACGTAGAACCTGTGTATGGTACTTTTATTCAGTATCGTAGGTCAGTATTATTGAGTAATATTACTACTTATCTCAATCACATTCTACACAATGGCATTTTCTTAATTATTAAAATATTGCGCTCAAGATATGCTTATGTATTTTCTTTCCTCACTGCATGAAGTCTGGTATGATTGCAGTATTTGAATTGTTACTTCTGGCTAAATTCTATTAGTTGCCTTGTTATGTCTTGTGTTTTTGTATATGTCGTTGCTTTGTTTCACTCTTTTGTTAGTGCTTATTTTATAATTGGTTTCTGGGATAAAGGAACAAAGAATTCAACTGAATTTTAATTATTATTAAGTACATTCTATGTTATCATTCAGCATGTTCCTAGTTATTTGCTATTAATTATTTAATCCCTTACTTTTGTTGTGTTTCCATGCATACTAATAATTAATTACACGCAATAACTAAGCTCCATGAAGTAAAATATTTCTTTCTAATCTAACAGTCGCTCAGCCACTCAAGAAATTCACCGCCGCATATCGGAGTCGGAGGTTCATTGCTTGTCCAGGACAGCACGCAATTTTGTTCATTATTTCATCAATAAGAAAGAGAAGAAGTTGTATGAGAGGCTGTTATTCACATTTTCATTAACGACATGAATATGACTGCTTGTATGTGGTCATGTAATTTCTTTTATTATACATTTAAATATTGGATAAAATTACTCAAGCACACTGTTTGCTGAGAACTAAGAATAATCGTTATTCTTTACAAGACAGCATCTGTAAGCAGTTTCTTATATTTTGTAATGATTCTAAAAAATTTTGAAATTTAGCTCTCTATGGAAGGTCTGAACTAATATCGCAATGGCACACGTCTCTAATTCTCGTTATTAACAACTGTTCATTAATTATTGGGAGTGCGGGAATCTTTCGTTGTCTTCTTTATATATTCAGTCACTTAAAATTGGAGATGACTGTAAATGTAATATTTTTAAAACGAACAATTAGTTGCTCGTAAATATATGAGATTTCAAGTAGTAAAATTTGGAATGTAATTAGACATTGTGTGTTGCTGTTTTATTACCCTTACGCTGTTCGTTGCACAGAGCTTTGCTAACTATTCGTATGTAAAGAAAGCAAAGTGTAGTTTCTACTTCATGTATGGGTCTTCATAAGTAATTAGCCTCCGTTCCAATGGTGGCACTGTGCTACAAGCAGGAAGGTCGCGGGTTCGATCCTCCATAATGTTAATAAATTTTCCAATCGAACTAAAATATGTACCAGGAAGTTTCCCGGGGGGTAAAGGGCGACCGGCATTTGAGGCTGACAAACTCACCGCCATCTGTGACCCGATTGTTAATACAATTTGAGAGCCTCGACGTCTCACAACCCCATGGGCTTCTACGGTCTGTTACAGGGATAGCTTCTTTTTCCCAGGGCTCTGTTACCAACCTGTAGAATCAAAATTATAGTTAAGCTAAAGAAAAAATTGTAGTTAATGGCTGTTAAGTAAATATAACAAATAAGTTGGGCAATTAATGAGATATTTCTCCAAGTGGCTTCCAGTATTAGGTATGTGCTAGGCAGAATGGTGTGTGGACTCCCAGACTACCAAATGGTAATCACGGGCTGCAAAGGATTTCGCCCCCAGCACAATCTGCTTTTAACAAGTCGATTGACAGTTAATAGGGATGAGTGAGGAGCTGACTAGCGGGGTGATTCCGCGAAGCAGGGTTCTTTCTTAGAAACTACAATTTTCTCCGCTACTCAATAAATTCTCGGCATTTTATGGAGCTAGAAGGTTCATTACCGTGTTCACAAGAGCCGCTACCGGTTCCTGTCACAGGCTAAAAGAAGCCAGGCTGCATCCTCCCATCCTGTTCCTCTAAGTTCCATTTAAATATTATCCTCTGATTAAAGACTAATTTTTCTTAGTGGTCTGTGTCCTTGAAGTCTTCATACCAAAGTTCTGTATGCAATTTTCTTACCTAGCCTGCGTGCTACGTGTGCCACTGAATCATTCTCGCTGAGTTGATCAATCGCAGTATAATTGGAGAAGGGAACAAATTATGCTGCATTCTCCAACCTCCTGTTTGTTCGTCCTGCTTAGAGACAGTCTCCTCAGCATTCTGTTCTCAGATACCATCAGACAATGTTCCTACTTAAAGAGCTTTGAGTTCGCACTTCACCGGAAGTAAAATTCTGGTTTTGTACACTTTATCTATATCTTTATATAGCAGACAAAACAAAATATTTTTTATCGAAAGTTGGCAAGAAATTTCGAATTTAATGTGATATTGATTTCTTCGGGGGCAAGCAACTTGGTTTAGGCACTTTGCTACAAGCCGGGAGGTCGCGGGATCGAATCCCATTGAGGTCATTGGATTTTTTCAGTTTACTTAATCCTTCCAGCCGCACTAAGATCCTGTGGTCGACTCAGGCTCTAACAGAAATGAGTACCAGGAATATTCTTGGAATATTCTTGGGGTTAAAGCGCGGCCGGAGCGTAAGGCTGACAAGTTTGCCGCCATCTATGAGCCGATTGTCTAGAAAATGTAGGAACCTCAACATCTCATAACCCTATGGGTGTCGACAGTCTGTTTCAGGAATAGCTTTACTTACTTTTCTTATTGATTTCTTCGTCAATTTAGTTTTCAATTGTAACGCAGTTATTAAATATTTTAAGTTCAAGAACCAGAAATCTGATCTTACGTTATAATGGTGCCCTGATTTGTGATGATGAGGCAATTTATATTTAATTTTCTTTGTATTTACCACTAGAACAAAATCCGTATTTGTGTCTATTACAGTATCTTTGTCTTTTGCTTTACCATATATGCCTTCCCCTCCCCAGAACAAAATCATCACGATAGACCAGAATTTGGAATATGCTATGCCGTTTCAAACCCTTCAGTTTTCTTCATCTTTAAAAATTGCACATTATGAATTAAAGGTGAATAGAATGTCTATAGATTATCTCTTCGTTTCAACGATCTCTGACTAGACCGTCTCGTCCAAAATAGTATCTATATAGACTTTAATACAACGCATTCGGTATAGCGAGTGGCTACTGGCTGGACGAGCGCGGGGTCCTAGTTCGAGTCCCGGTGGGGTCAAGAAATTTTATTCCTCCATGTGGCCCAAACCGGCTCTGGGGTTCACATAACCTCCTATTCAATGGGTACCAAGGGCTCTTTCGCCGGGGGCAAATCGGCCTCTGTGTGAAGCTGGCCACTCATCTCCAACTAGTGCCGAAGTCAAGAAAATGTGCATCTATATATCCACTCCCCCATACGCCTTCATGGCGTAGTGCTTAATTAGTTAAGCACAAGAAAATCTTTACCTCATTTAAACATATTTCAGTTAGTTTTAAATGGTGTTATGGCGCAAACAAGCACACTGAGAATATTTTGCAATATTTCCTTGGCTGTCTTGAAGTCTAAAAATAGCCGATATTCTGTCCCATTTTATTCCATATAAAATTATATTAAGGGGAAAGGATATAATATTTCTTCAGGAGAATACAAAAGTTTTTGCTAACGTATCATTTAGGAATAAATTCTGATAAATGTCTTCTTTCAAGTATGCCATATGTGAGAAAAGCAACACATATGCGTAATATCCTAACTAAGCATCCTGTTGTACTAGGTGATCACTTGCGATGTATACAGCCTTCAATGCAGCTGCATAGATTACTGGTTGAATCACAACTTGCTGTAAATTCAACGACATATTTTGGCCACATAGAAACATCATCATCACCACTTATATATGAATCGCTTATATTTCTATAATGTATTATGTTGTTATATAGCCCATGAGACCAGTGCGTATGAAAATGTGTTATTTGAACTGAAATTTGTACCTGGCTAAATATAATATGTGAAAGTATTTAATTTTTTCGTTTATGTAAAATAATGTATTGTATGCCGTGGATTTCTTGTGTTCTGCATTTTGAACTTCGCAGAGATATGGATAGTATCTTGGTTACGTGTGTTCCGGTCTTCACTGTGTGCTACTCTCTGCCTTCTTGAGATTTCAGACACATACTCACATGTGACATAAACTCTTTTCATCTCGCACTTGTTTCTTTTAAAAAATCAATCTCACATTAAATTTATGTTTTTACATTGGACACACTAGACAATTTTCCAAATAAAGCCCTCGGATAATGCGCCCCTGATTAATCTGGAGTCTACTGTATTCACTTTTCTATAGACAGAGAACAGACAGACAGCGTGACTATAAAATATTCTGATCCGAGAAAGGCATATAATTCACGAATTTATTCTTTAATTAATAGGACAATAACTATTATGTTGTAGGATTCGAGGTTCTCACACCAGTGGTTACGAAGTCTACTACATTCTTGGATATAACGCCTTGTAGCCCGTTGAAAATTAACCGATGTTTCGGAAAGGCAAATTGCTTCCATCTTCAGGTTCGAAGAATAAGCCGACCAAAATACCGGAGTAGAGGTAGATGAAAATCAGAGCTCAGTTTTTAACGTAATACAAGGCGCTATATCCCATAAGGTAGTACTCTTCAACTATTAGGTTACTCTTTTTCCCCTTCTTCTTTTTGCTCTTGTTGACAAGTTCTTGAATTTCGCCATAATTACCAGTTGATTCATTAGTGGTTACTGTCCGATGATTGTAGGGTCATGACGTGAAAGTAGACATAAATCAATTCTTCATTTGAGCATTAATATCTCCTTTTATTTACTTTGCTTATAATTTCTCCTAAACGATTATGAGAACAGGCAAGCAGCTGCTGCCTTTCACTTCGCTTGCAATCCTGTCTCTTTCTCCTGCCATACGTTAATATATCATAATATTGAGAAGTGAAAAGCAAAGGAGAGCAAACAAAACTTTCATTGAGGTAAGGTCAACCTGAGAAATATGTGTTTGCATATTTTGAATTGTCTCAATATATCCAAAGGAATTTTAATTATCCTAACCAGGTACAAAATGAATATTTTAATTTCCTCTGCTTTCGACAGTCTGCAGGCTGCAGGTCTTGCAGATCTCTGTCCGCGGAAGTGACCTTAGTGTTGACATATAAAAGCAAACATATTTGAAAATATTTTTATACGGCCTGGATACATTCTACGAAAAAATAAATATCGGTGATACATCCTCTAGTACTGTTCCCCAACAATCTGCTGCTTATCGTTTGGTAGGCTGTATGTAACCGCCGCTTACATCAGTAATTTTGTGCACGCACTTGTAATTGTTCATTAACAACAATTTAATTCTCACTATACTGGATATGAAATCAGTTAATATTTCAAATGTCATGTGATCTTCTTCCTACATTCCTTGTATATTCTGCCTCACAGTCTGCCGGGGTTTCATTTCCATTAACAATCGTCTTTAATTTATGGAAATATGCTTTAAAATTGAAATCAAAATTAAAATTGTTGTGGGTCATGCAACAGATTTAATCAGAGTTATACTACATTCTAGAAGAGATACTTCGTTTCATTAACGGATTATCGTGCAACGTATGAATAAAGTGATTTTATTATTAATAAATAATTACTGCAAGTGGTCAAAACACTGATGTATTACGTATAATTGAGGCCTGTACACCTCTGCTACCTCGAAGATGGAGGTAACCTCTTCAAAAGAGTCGGTATTTACATACCAACCTAAACATTTTATCTGAAGACGGCACAAATTTTCCGAGAAACGTCGTCTTAGCAACCCCATCTGTTGAAAATTATGTTGTGTTGAAAGAAACACAATATTATCTACACAGTGTTATACCGCAGAATACGATGGGTCTATATTCCTCACACACACTGTCTTAATAACAAGAAACATCGGATTTTCTTCCCTTATTTACAACTTCAAGATCATTTACATCTGTTGTGGCAAAATTGAGTATGACGGTTGCTAGCTTTGAGATGTCCCTTCTGAATACTAATCATTGTCACGTTGTTCTATCTTGGCATGTTTTACTTTTCGAACATTCAGATTTTCTTTTTATACCACAAGCCTTAAGAAAAGTGAGAACTTCTGTCGGCTAAGCTAAATCTCTCGGACCAACGCCAGAAGTTCAGTTGCAAGGGCGAGGTCGGGAGGAGAGTCCCGCACTTTGTATGCTGCTCTTTTCTTGGCCGCGTGGCTAACACGGCATGCAAGAAATTGTCTTTTCTGTTAAGCATAGAAGCCCACGCCAATAGCGCATGTACCTCTCATACGCCGAAAGGAGCATCTTCAGTTGCAAATTTGCACACACACACACAGAAACTGATCGTATTATTTCTCGTGCGTAATAGATTTATTTCCTGCACAGAACCTCATACTCACTGTGCTATAAATTAACTTTGCTCTTCCATGAATGACTTCAGTACCCGAAGATCATGCCATACCGCTCTCAAGTGCCCTATATTCTAGTTGCATATTAATAAAACTGGATCCACGCCTCTGAGTACCTTCACTCTGCCCTGATACTTCGGGGCTACACAAGAAGGGCTGGGCTGGGCTCGCAGGCCAAATTAAAACTTACCTTATATTTTGCCATATTCATCTCCCGAGTGTCAGAATAACTGAAGTTGTAGGGGCATGTAGTCTCCGTGACAACAGGACTCTGGTCTTGTAACATCACAAAAGATATGAATCAATGCTAGTGGTAATTTTTACCAATAAGTACGAAACATATTTTCATAGCCCTGCCCTCTCTTTCTTTCAACCTGTCTCTCTCTTTCAATTCTCTCTTCATTCGACCTCCATTTCTCTCACGTTCTCTTTGCCCCTCTCTCTGCCACCTCCACCTCCTTTTTCTGACGTATATAGCTTGCATCACTAGGGGGGTTCCTGTGTGTTCGCTTTGCGAAGTGTCCCTTAAAAGTTTTACATCGCTATGCTTGATGGCAGCTCTTCCAATGTGGCTTGCCCATAATACTAGAAGACTTACGACTGCGCTTCGCCCCTCCTGCTCTGCCTAGCATCTCGCCTAGCTTGGGATGTGTCTTCCTCTCTTTTGCTCTCTCATTCTCACCCTTATTCTCTGTCTCTCTTTCTCAACGATGTGATGTGTGTAAGGTTCTCTAGCACCCAGTCATTTTGGACCCCCCCATCAGACCCATAGAGCATACCCTCTTAGTGCTTGTAGGTTGGAAAACCAAACCCATCGGCAGGATCGTAGGAGGATTTTACATATTTTTGAAGGCAATTTTTACACATTGTCGAACACAGTCAATTTTGGGGTAAGGCAAAGCAAGAAGTGCACGGATACTATCTGTTAAGTTGGTGGAAGCTACCCCTAATAGTGCTAACATATTCTTGCCTTGCTTTATGTCTAATCTCTTCTACTGTATTCGCCAAGTTGTTCGGTATTTCGTCACTTCGCGTTCGTCGCTCGCCGTGTGTCGCTTGTTTCATTCGACCTGTGCAGACAACATGGCCGCCGTCCTAAACACCGGTTTCTTCCGATAACTTCGTCATTTAATATTATTCTTCGTGTGAGAAATTAAAAAAGGGGTAAGTTTAAATGTTTTTAATTTCAAACGAAAGCATGATTGATTGTTAAACATAAAGATACTAGTTACTTTGTCACATAATTTTACTTTCATACAAACATACATGTTATTATTTTATTTTAGCATCAAAGCTTTCTTCTAAGTGGTCGGAGCATTTTTGCTGGCTTAATTTAACTGTCGGCAGTGTGGGCCGTGAGAAACAGCTTATTAGTAGTCCTGTTCAAATACACGGGTTCCATCCATCACGTTACGACAACTGTGAGTGCCACTTATCTCAGTCCTTGGATCACATTGGGCTGCAGCATTTGTTTAACTGCCCCGATATTTGTATTGCCAGGAAGAATTATTGCATCTATTATTGACATACTGGAAAGTTTTGAAAGTCGTCATATGGCTCATGTAATTCGGGCACTTCCATTAGGCTGCTAAATGTAAAACAAATTTTATATTGTGACTAAAGGCAGACGGTGTAGGATATCTACACAACTGGCGGCTTCTCAAGAAGAGCTCAGCTCCGTGGAGTTAGTCATTTCATGTCTGATATTTGTTGACTATTAAAACATATTATGTCTTCACTGCGCCTTTAGCTACATCCCCATTGTAACCTTCGTCACGGTGTTAAGTATATCAGATTTTTAACTGCGACAAATTTCTGGTAAATGATATATGTCTTATTGCAGAGTGACTTACCGTTATGGAGCTATATTTTGTTTAATTTCACCTGTGTACTCTGATACAAATTCTAAATAAAAAGTAAGAATGAACTATCAGAAGAGAGTTGTCAGGCATGTGAACTTAACGTGAGTTCTCTTCAAGTAGCACATATGTTAACAAGCAGGTTCTTTGTCAGCACGTTCTCGTGACTAACACTACACGAAGCATTTACTTCTCCCTTCACCCCCCCCAACCCATTTGTTTCTCTCCTTGCCTGTGTTTAGACACCAGTTATCTACAAGATATTCGTGGAAGCGATGCGTCTTCTTCTTTTTTTTTTCCAAGATCTTCCTCTGAACTGCAGACGTAACAGTCTTAGATGCATTTCTGTAGGCTCTCTTAAGACACATCAATGTTGGCATGCCTTACACGTAACCGACTAAGCATGTTTTATGATTCTAACACAGTGTATGGCTCTATAGTGCAGTCAATATATATGCAGTGCCGCTCCTTTGCAATAAATAGAATAACATCATTAAGTTTCATTGTAGTATTCATTTCTGGTTCAATTAAAATCATTATGATTATTAGCGAGAATATTCATTTGAATGGAAAAACTCTTTGCATAGGTAATTATATGCTCAGCCACTATTCAGTTAGAAGAAAATTTTCACTCCTAGTTTCTTTATTATATCTGTCTGTCTGTCTATCTAACTATCTATCTATCTATCTATCTATCTATCTATCTCTCTCTCTCTAAGATCATATCTATCTATCGTTATTCCTGTTGCTCCCACTTGGAACATAGAACTTCCGTGAAACTTTGTTTCACTTCAGTTTCTTAGTAAGTCGGTAGGGCTCCTTGGACGAGTGATCAGCCCGTCGCAAGGTCGCTACCTATACAAAGAAGAGAATAAACGTATACAAATATGTGGGTTTCGAACCCATGATCCCAGTGTTCGATATTTCATACCTTAGACCGCAAGGGCACTGTGATGGGCTTTTATGAATATGGCACACATAAATTGAATTATGGAATTGTTAGAAAGTATGACATACTGTGTTTCTCGCACTTATATTTTGTGGACATGGGGATACAAACTTAACAGAGTTTGATTAGAATATTAGCTTCATTTAACTTTATTCTTTAACAAATTCATATCCGTTTCTAGCCATAACAGCGACAGTTTTGTGTAAGGTAGTCTAGTGCTCCTGATAAATATAGGTAACTTCACATGTAGGCCTATGCCTGTATAACCAGAAATGACAGGTACTCTCGCGAACGTAACATGTACTTGTACACATAAAATAGAACTGGGTTGAGTGCCTAAAATAGGCAATACGTCAAATTAACAGCTTCGTGCCCACGGCATTTAATCCGTTTTTTTGTTGAAGGATTCCACATTTCCAATCTTTCCTATCGCCAATCTTCCGTAACACGTCCAGCAGACATTACCGAGCTTCGACAGAAAATTTAAAACCGTCATCACGGGGTCAATGAACGACTAGTCACGTTGGTTTATCAAATATGCAGACTAAATGCAGTTTCATCAGACTGGTCGTCGTTCGGTGTCGGACTACTCCGATTTTTTCAGTACAAATTTAAAAGTGTCGAAACATGTCCGTTTCAGGGTGTTTTATTAGACTGAATAGACTATCACATTTTCGTAGTTGTTAACCCCGTGTCGATGACTTTCAAACACGCGTGAATTGTTAGAGATTTAGCGTAGTGATGCTTGCATAATTAAAATCCAAAATTTTAAATTATATTTCTGCTTGATATTAATTATTGCGATTTTCTCAAAATGTCTCCCATAAACTCATATCCTCTTGTATTCTTGGAACGTATTGCCATTGTCAGTCATACAAAAATTGACGTAAGTCAAAACAGAAACAGGGCCTCAATTTGCCTGAATTTCGAGAATTAGTGAATAAATAGTTCTGTTGTGTGGGATATAATGCCCTGCAGTCCGTTAAGAGACAGCCGACGTTTCGGCTTAATATATCGCTTTCAACAGAATATACTGCATTATGTTCCAAAGGACAGAAAATTTATAAGCAACGCTCTTAGAACTCAAATCCTACATTGGTACACTGGTAAGGAAAGTTTACTGACATTAGGAAGACATTTTGTTTGTGGTCCATGTATTTTCGGATAACGTTAGACATAATAAGGGCCGAGACATCATTCAGACCTAGGTAAGAGAAAGAGTCGATTTAGATATTATCAGAAGGCTTCGTGAACTTGGAGTGGCCTCCTTTGTGACATTTACATTTGCATGCCCCGTTCTTCTTTTTAGTGCAGAATTTACTCATCTAAGCTGATTTATTCCTTGCTTGTAGCCTGTGAATTTAGCCTATACTACATTCCTATGCTTTTCTTTTTAGTTCTTTATCTGGAGGGCTATTCTAAAGAATACAACGTCTCTGGAACTGAATCTGTTTCCGTACTTAGGTGAGAGGGTGGGAGACCCTTAGACAGAGAAGATGTCCCCCACCCCCTCACCTGAAGACGGAAAGAGATCCAGATTTCGAAACGTTGTGTTACTTAGAGTTTGGACACAGTCCAAAACGCAGTATTCACGAGTATTATACAGCATTATCAGAGATCTTTAGAATCTAGAAGCGCTCTACCCGCATCCCAGGGGAAATCAATTCTCTATTTTGACTCCTGTCATCATGACAGGATGTATATAAGTTAAAGTTGGGGCTACAAACAGCACATGCTTGTATATGTAAGCCAGGACCACCAGAATGGTGAAATCTTAACATAAATGATTACTGGTGGTTTTGACAGGCAGATGTGTCCTTTGCTTGTATATTATCCATGCAATTAATTAACTAGGCTAATGCAAGTTTGCCGTCTTGGACTCCTAGCGACTGGATAGGCCTTCAATCGTGGCATAACCATCCCACGGTAACGTTCTAAAGTTTGTTACTTTAAAAGCAGTTGAGCCCTTCTTGAGAAACCGCCAATTGTGCAGCTACTTCCCAGCATTCTATGGAACCCGAAGGTTCATTACCGTGATCAAAAGAGGCCTCCACTGGTCCCTAAACTAAGCCATCGATCCACTCCATACCACCTCAACCTATCTCTATAAGATCCATTTTATGTAATATTGTCCACCCACCTACGTCTTTGTCTTCCGAGTAGTCTCTTTCCTTCTGGCTCTCCCACCAATATCCTATATGCATTCCTCTTCTCCCCTTTCCAATCTACATGCCCTGCCCACCTCATCATTCTTGACTTCATCATTCTAATTATATTTGGCGAAGAGTACAAGTTATGCAACTCCTCATTATATAGTTTTCTTCAACCTTCTGTCACTTCATTTTTAATTATTATCATATGTGTAATATTATCCCGAGATCCTAATTCTAATAGTTGATTCAAACAACATACTTTGTGTTTGTTCAGGATCTGGAAGAGACAACAACACACAGGACGTTATCTGAAGCTGAACAAAAGTTTAATTTCTTTTTCTGTTAGGTTATATTAAACTAGATATGGCGCATAGGCCTCTGAAATCTTTGTTTCGTTTATCGCAGAGATTATATTGAAAACGTTATTATTTGCCCTAGATACACATTACAGTCTGATTTACGACATAGCACGGGCAAAACTCTTTGATATGTAACTGGTATTACGTGCATGTAGCTTACCCTGTCCTTCCACACGGATATATGTGTATAATGTTTGTAAACGAGGCATTGTCACTCTGCCGATCTTGGCGCTGCGCGAAGAACATGAAGATGTGGGCAACGGTGCCTAAGGCAAGTGCTGAGTAAAATACAGGGATCTATATTTTTAAAAGTACTTTTTAGTAAGATAAAATACAGACCTGAAAATATCATCAGAGGTTTTAATAATTATTCTTATGATATTGAAGCACATAGAACATTCTGGAATTGAATTCATGATGATCCGCTTCTGCTTGCATGCCAAGACTAAAACGCTTCCAGAGTCACAAACACCCAAGCACTCGTAATACATCAAATATGAACAATTTCTACCTATGAATCATTTGGTTCCTATCTTAACGAACATGTATTTGTTAGGTTACAAGAATTAGAGGTTTTAATTTCCGCCATTCACATCCCAAAAATATTAGCATTGTTGAACAAAAAAAATCCGTGGTTTATAGTCCGCAGGCGAACTATACCGACCGAGTGACCGTCGTTTGTCGGCGAAGTTAGTGGCAACTTTAGCGGATAAAACGTTTCGCGTGGTCAGCGAAACGGATCCCCAAGGCCGTTAATCTCGGTTTTCTAGACCGGAGCCGCTATTTCCTTGAAATAGCTCCTTAATTATCCTCACGAGGCTGAGTGGACTCTGTTCCAGACACATTACTTTTCAGAAAATCCGGTAGCGATGGAAATCAAACCCAGGACCTCTGAATCTGTAGCCAGGAACTCTGAACATTAGACCACTTAGGCGGTCAGCATTCTTGAACACAATACAATTTTCCTAAACATCACTCTTTTATTAGTCTCTGGAAAATTTTCCGAATTGTAGAGAAGTTTTATGACTCTTCATAAAAATTACTTTCTTCCTTCAGAATATTATATTTATATTGTATGGCATTTGAATAGTTAAACTTACTGGATTCTTTTCCTCAGAATAATGTGGGCTATATCTGTTCCCCGTTCTGTTTTAGTTGGGTTTCCTTGTGCAGGTCACTTGTGTAGATATCCACAGAAGTAAAATTTTTGTTATGCATTGTGTGCCTGTATGCGTTTGCGACCTCCTGCGCATGTACGGCTGTGCGAGCGCATGCGCAGGGAAGTCCTGTTGACTGACTTTTTCCCATTATTCATAACTTGGCACACATGAGCACATTTTTTTCGTACAAAGAATTTAAACAATAAACTTCCATAAATGAGGACTTAATTTTAGAGCCCATCGCATAACTTACTATAATTAATTTAGTTAACGTGTGGACTTATTGAGTCATTATTATACTATTCCTTTGAATGTCATTACATTAAAATTATGTTCATCTAAACTACTAAGTCCACGGATCTGAGTCTTTGAGAAGTCAACAGTTTCTCAACCACGCAAAATGGGGGGAGGGGGAACAGTATTTTGGGGAACCCGAAAGTTCATTACTGCATTCACAAGAGCCCGCCGCTGGACTTTATTTTGAGCCAGATAATCCGGTACACATCCCTAATCTTATTTCTCTAAGATTCAGTGGCTCTTGCCCTCCTACTCACATGTGATCGCTATTGTAAAGTGTAGCTTTCCACGTCATAAAAACAACCTGGAGCGGACCTGGGCGACAATCTTCTGTGGAAAAATGCCCAGAAGAATGAGATGAAGAAAAATACTTCTGAGATGATAAATAGGATTATACCTCATCGTAACCCTTTGGTCACCTTCTTGGTGTGTAGGCCTTGGTATGTTCCCTCTCGTACGATGTCCCGTCATCATTGAATTATGGTTAAGATTATGATTAACCCTCCTATTGTTAGTAGTTCCTGGTTGTATTAATGGAACCATTTGATTATGCCCGATATTGTTACTATGGCTCCAATAGCCCTGTTAGCCGTCAGGGTCTCTATTCCACTAAGTGGAATGGGTGGTTTCTGTGTCTTGTCATTAATTTACTTCTCTAGAGTACAGGGTTCTTAGAACTGCAAATACGTATGACTCGATATGACCCATATTTTCCGAAATGTCTTCAAGAAAATGCAATATAACCTACCTGAAGAGGCCGCTTATGATTTGAGTCAACTCATGAATAATATCAGATTGAACCCGATACCACACCATTGTAGGTCTATATCGAGTCTGAAGGCTTCTGAAGAAGATGTGTAGGTTTATATCGAGTCTGAAGACTTCTGAAGACGATGTGTAGGTCTATATCGAGTCTGAAGGCTTCTGAAGAAGATGTGTAGGTTTATATCGAGTCTGAAGACTTCTGAAGACGATGTGTAGGTCTATATCGAGTCTGAAGGCTTCTGAAGAAGATGTGTAGGTCTATATCGAGTCTGAAGATTTCTGAAGATGATGTGTAGGTCTATATCGAGTCTGAAGACTTCTGAAGACGATGTGTAGGACTAACAGTTATCGGACTGATGTTTCAAGCATTTACCCCTCTCCCAGCTTCTATCAACTGCAGCGTTTCGGACATTGGTCTCTTCCTTAACGCAACTGGCGGGATAGTGTAAGGAATTCTGGCCTATAGGCTGCGCGATATTTGTACATCTGTACTTGCATACGGTTGCTGCAGTTCTACTTCAGAAAGGTTGCAATTCGATAGTTTCCTTTTCATTCTGTACATATTTTGTACTGTAAATGTATAAAGAAGCCTCAGTCCGTACTATATGGAAAGTAAACAACAACTCGTACGCACAATTCTTCGTAAGATGAGGCACCGACTACACAATTAATTAATTTGCAACGTCATGGGCCTCCTATACATTCTTATATAAAAGAAATATTGAACTTCAAATTGGTCCATGGAAACGTATGGAAAGTAAAAAATCAACGACTGATTCGATGCTGTATAACATCAATTAAGTTTTATCTTGTTTTATGCAATAACTTTCAGTTTTTTATATAATCTGACTTATTATATTATTACACAAAGTATCTTAACATTGTATCCAATCTACTTTACAGCAGTTCAGTGATGTATGTTTGTAGATATGTGTTTGCCTGACGATGGCCGTTGGTGACTGAAACATGTAGCGAAGCCCTGATTTTTTCTATTTATTGTGTTTTGACCGTCTATAAAAGAGTTCTTAGCTGTTTAATTTGAAAACAATACGAAAGACAAAAGTAGGCCCTAGGGCACCGTGCAGAGTTCTGTTACGTTAAAGCAGGTGGTGCGTACAGTAACCATTGACTTTGAAGAGATTCAGATAGAAACGCGTGAATATATAACTTGTATGATATGAATCGTCTTAATCCAAAAATTTGTGGCCTGAGTGCCAGACTCACGCAGTGGTATTCATTGCTAACTTTACAAGAAGAGTTGTCGGTTCAAAATACCAATACTACTGTACCTAATTGTTACACAGGGATAGTGTCAAAGATCATCAACGCCACATGTATTGATATGTCCTTCTGAAGCTGGTCGCTCCGAAAGAAACGACAGAATAAACTTTTACCAGCCACACTGAATCTTATGTACTGTTATGAGAAGTAAAATAAAGCTATCCTTGTACCAGACCGTGAAGGTCCATAGGTTTATGGGATATTGAGGGTCCCACATTATCTAGACAGTCGGCTTAAAGATGGCGGTGAGGTTGTCAGCCCTACGCGCTAGCCGCCCTTTACTCCCCAGGAAAATTATTTAATTAATGCCTGGTACTCATTTCTGTTAGAGGCTGAGTCAACCCCAGGACCATAGTGCGGCTGGAAGGATTCGGTCAATTGAAGAAAATCCAATGACCTCATCCCGACTTGAACCCGCGACGTTCCGGCTTGTAGCCTAGCCCCTCAACCAACTACTCTACCGCGTGCACCCTTTTTACTGTTACTCAGAGTCTAATGTATATTGAGAACTCTTCAGATAGAAATTCACGGTCTTCTGCAATGTGACACCATGTAATCTGGTAGATTGGTACTAACTTTTGAAATAACCTCCTACCACCTTTTTTCAGGGAAATAGAGTGAATGTTCTACCGTTGGGATGAAGGCATTAGAATGCTCTAAAATTATGATGCCCATCTATCAAAATTTACAGGAAGAGCTCACGTCCCAGAATGCGCTAATAATAGTACTAACCAAAAACCTCACACCCAAGTATTTTATTTGAGTCTAAATAATGCCTGTAACCGATACAGCAGTATTAAATACCCTCAGAATTGCACATTACTCCTCCTTCTTTCTTTCATTTCAAAACTTGCGAACTTCAGACCTCCAGAAAAGAGTTCGTTTGCAGCGCTGATGGTTGTGCCGCATAGGCTCTCTGTTCATTGAGATGGGATTCTTGTACCCAGATATGCCGGTATGCACACACACGCGGCGCGCACGCGCACACGTACACAAATAAATATGCACGTTTCTAACATACCCCAACAGTGGAATGTGCGGCATTTTGGAACTTCTTGTAATTTCCTGTTTCTCATAGCATCAGGTCAGTATTTTGTCTCGACCGACAGAAAAAAGTCTCGGAAGTGACGTGTCACACTGTTGTAACCACACAGAGTGGCACCTTGTAGAATAGGGGCTATTCTACGGTTTTCTTTTGGTAATACATCGTCTCGGATAGCTGAAAAATAACAAACTATTTTCGGGTGGTTGTTCAGCCATTCGATCTACATTCTAAAGTATTAATGTGCAGAGATTTACACACGCACGGACAGCAACAGTTTACCTATTATTATATGGTAATGAAAAACATTTCAAGTAGCTACAAATAATGTGCTCATAGAAATATTTGAAACTAAGAGGATGAAGGCCAGCCGATAATTCTCGATGTTATATACCGTGAAATCTTTGGGTTCGTATAGGACACTTCTTATTCTTATGTTATGTGGTTGGTTGCAACCTGCTCACGCTGGTTCCTCGTTCGCGGAGGAATGAAGACGATACGTTTCTCCGAAACGTCGGTTAACACAATATCAACACGGCCTCACATCCAAGGAGACAGCATTCTTCATAGTCACAACTGTGAAAATCTCGATTATTACATTTAGTGAGTTATTTAGACACGTGAGTTAGGGTAAATTTTCTCTATTATATTTAAGCATCCTGTTGCACTCCATACGATACGCACTTGAGACGGAGGTTATATCATTTATCGTAAATTTTCTCCTTAGTACTGCAGATATTCCTGAAAGAAGTGAGCATAATAAAGAGAGATGGCTCTACAGAGGTTACACGGGGATATTTTTGCATTAGGGCAAGGTAAAACAAACGAGATTTAACTTGAGACATTTCTAATAGAGCAATTGTTTTGCTATTTTGCGTTCTCTTGCTTCGTTCTGTTGCGACTTATGGAACCGCAGACAACCTTTCAGACGCTGACGGTCATGAGTAGTCTTCAGTGTCTGAATGAAACTTCCCAAAACTTTCGAGTTCTTAGTTTAGTCTTAATACTGTTTTCTCATACACATAGAAGGATTGTTTCAATTTAATTATTTCGTAATTACTAATCAATTGAAAGTCTCCAATCTGCAGATTAAAATAATGTCAAACGGATTGCAATATCCATTGTTATTTTACAAACTGAATGTCTTACTGCAGCCAATATTGGTTGACAACCAATGCTACTCTGATAAGCGAACTGCAATTTAACTTTTTACTTAAATATTTTCATTTTTAGTGTACTCCTTATTATAAGTTACTCATCAATTGATACTTCGGAAGCCCTATTTACTGACGGAAATCCAATCTGTGACAAACCGTAGGGTTACCTGAAAACATGAAAAGGAAATATTATGGTTAGGTTTACTGGTCAGTATTTTTTGTACCGACAGACGTGAAAGTCGACGAATTGTGCCACTGCAATCTGTAAGAATGAGGAGAGAGCTTGTGGTCCCTATGCGTCCATTTAGAGTTATAAGCAAAAAAAAAATATGACCTCAATTCAAGGGTTTCTCATGAAGAAAATAAAGATTCTCTTCACCCCTTTTCAGTTCCACAAATAAGGGTGTTCTGGATATGTAACTCCCATATACAGAATGTTCACAATGGTGGTCTGAGCTGAATCCCAAAACATTCCTCAACATCTGTTTCGTGTAACGTTGGATACCACTTCGCATCTTGTCGGCAGAGGTCTCGCCAGTCTATTTGTAAATAACTGTACTGCAGACAACACCGATTAATACAGAACATAAAGATAAATACAAAGAATTACTCCTATTTTCCGAACGCGGATAATTCGTTTTTGCGCGGTCTGTTAAACACGCCGTAGTAGCGTACGAAAAGTACTGCTACTCTTTAAAAAGCAAGAACAGTAGATTTTCTCTTTGTACCTGCATAACCAACTTGGTTTGTTCTTTTCTCACATGTTACAGTGCAAATATTCAGCTCAATAATCTTCTCCATTAAGATCCCTCCAAACGGATTCTCGGTATGAGCCGCTTTCGAGAGACATTTCTGCCTGCTTTGGAGCAAGATTTCCTGAATGTCACCGTCAAACTCGCATAGAGGTCCATTCCTCCAGTTGAAAAGGTCTAAATAATATTCGGCGATTGCAACGTGGATGATGTAGAGACAAACCCAGAGAAACTGTTGCTGTATCATTACTAGAAGGAGATAACATCTTAATATAAGGACAAGTAAATATTCACATTGTAATGAGGCAAAATTAAAATATTTGGTGACGCCATCCATGAAGAAATTATGAGCAGATCAATCATACATTTGGGAAACGCTCGCTGTTTATCGGATGTGAATGTGTTGATTTTCCTTCTGTTATCTAAAAGCCGAAACGTTGAAAAAAGTGGAGCCATAATTCTTTTTTTGAGTGGCCGGGGTTGATATTTTGCCTCTCACTCTACTGGAACGGTACAGATTCAGGGAGGTTTAGAACAGTATGCTGAAGAGCATATTTGGATCTAAGTAGGAAGAAGTACGAGGAGGCTGGTGAAAAGTACGTAATGAGGATCTTTGTCTTTTTCGCTCTTCTAAACCAAGAGAGATGAGGTGTACAGGTCTTGTAGCACGCATGAAAAAATGACAAATGTATGCGAAGTCTTGTTCGGAAAATCCGAAGGAAGGAGAATTATAAAGAGACTAGGTGTAAACCTAGTAACATTTGGACTGGTTTCCTTTGACGAAGGGAGGAGCTAATGGGGGACTCCTCTCAATAGTTAATCAATCTTAGATTTCTGTAAACAACAGCGGATGTCTTGAGTAATCCTAGAAAATAATACAACCAACAGCAGAAGATAAAATAAAAGGTTGTATCCACAGTTTGGAATTTCCACCAGCAATAACAATTATTCCCAATCTTGTTAGAAGAGAACACAAAAACTACACTATAATTCCGCGGTAGAGCAGTTGGCTGAGGCACTATGTTACAAACCGGAAGGACGCGAGTTTCATTCCTGATAAAGTATTTAACACTTTCCTTTTACCTAATCCTTCCAGCCGCGCTACGGCCCTGGGGTCGACTGAGTCGCTAGAAGGAATGATTGCCAGGAATCTTTCTGGGAGTAAAGAGCGACGAGCGCGTAAGGATGAAAGCTTTACTGCTATCTGTGAGCCGATTGTCGAGAATATGTAGGAACATCGACGTCTCACAACCCTATGGACCTACACGCCCTGGTACAGGATAGTTTTACCTTTCTTTACATTTTACGTTATAATTCAAATCGCTGTAGTAGACATACGATTTGCTTGAATGAAATTATTGTTTTTGACCTTTAATAGTGACGTAGCTGTGAGGTAGCCTGCTCTCAAAATCGCACCATATTCAACTAGGGTCATCGCCCTCCCACATTTTCGAATATCGACTGAACAAAAACCCCGTTTCCAGAAAGATCTTCCAAATATACACTCGAATTGTCTCTCTGTTCACTTTTCAACAAAATCCCAGAGCAACATAGTTGCAATTTTGCTGTACCGGAATAGCGTAACATACCGACAGCGCCGTATTTCTGTGCAGTCTGTTCGCAAGCAGAAATATGTGTAAATATTGCGATATTCTGTATTTACCAGGTTCCGTGTTGTTTAAAAGCGTTGTCCTATCAGAATATAATCATCATACGGAGCAGCGTTCTGCTAATTAAGCACCCCACGAAGACATGTAGGGAAGTGGATGATAGCTTCTTATTCTTGATCTCGACGTTAGGTCGAAGTGAGCAGTAGCATTCTGGTCCGGGTTGTTTCAACACCAATTCATTATGAGGCTGTTTGTGCCCTAGAGTGGGTCTGGAAGCTGTAAAGAAGGGAAAAATCACATGGCTTCCCGATTTACAGGATGTAGTCTGTTCTCCAGTCAGTATACTGATCGAGCTGTCCCATTTCCCGTCTCGGGAAGTTCCGGAATAGAACTTCAGCCAGAACAATTAGTATCCCAGCTAGGCCGCGCCATAGCTCAAGCGGTTAGTCGCTGGCTTCCCACCGCGCCGGTCCGGGTTCGATCCCGGGTCTGGTCAAGTGGGATTTGTGGTGGACAAAGTGGCCCTGGGGCGGGTTTTCTCCGAGTACTTCGGTTTTCCCTGCCAATCTTCATTCCACCAATTAATCCACAATCACTCTCACCTAACATCTGGGACTGGTAAAATAGGCCAGGGGTGGCCGCAATACAAGGGATTAAGTTCCACCCCACTAGCAATAAAAAAATCCCAGCTAAAATTTTGTTGTGGTTTCATTCAGTCCCTCTAGACAAATTCAGTTGGGCGACCTTAACTTAGATCACAATTGTTTTCTTGCACATTCATTCACACTCATTATCAACCAGTCTGCTGAAAAATATTATGATTCACCGAAAGATTCCTTAAATAAACTACAAATTAATAAGTGAAGTAATATATATTAGTGTCGCTGTTATTTCACATAGGTTTAAATTTGAGTGTATTCTTGCTTTTAGTTTTAATTACCGTAGAGCCCTATGATAGAACATTCAGTCCCTTCTGTTTAAAAAAGTCGTGGTTATATCGGAAAGATTTACAACTGAATTAAGGGAGGATGGCTTGAAAAGGAAAAAACGGCGTTTTACTCCGTCACCATACTGTGTTAGAACAGTTAAAAGGGGCGAGCTTGTGTTCATATAAACCGCAGAGTAAGGCATTTGAAGAAGGCACATTACCTTTGGAAGAAACAGAATTTATGTGAACCACTTACATCCAGTCGAAGTATTTATTCTATTACTATAGCAGACGGCATGTATCTGCCAATTTATGATTGAAACTTTGTTAATGGCATCAATACACGAGAGAGTGTAGTAGACTTGAGGCCAGGGAATGTACACGTAAAGGTAGAGTACGCATACGAAATCTGAAAGGATGAAGACCGTTACGTAGAGAAAACGACTGAAAGTCACAGAAAAAATCTGCACCTATGTACAGCACAACAGTTTCTGCTATTACGCATGACAGTAACAGTGGCTTGTTTCGCAACTTGTGTGATTAACCGACATACGCTTTGTGTTGTACAGTGTGCATATAAAATGCTTACGAGATATTAACTATTAAAAACGTTTGTGAAAGTACCGAGAAGGGCGGGGTTGTTCAGTGACAGTGATAGTTGTGATGAACAGCCAGTCCTCTCTAATCGTCGCCTCGCTAATAGAAAATTCATTTCATCGACACTCCCACAATAGGTCCCTGGTCAGTCGATGATTGCCCATGCGCGCGCACATCGACTTGTTCAAGCTCAGTCACGTAGGCCAGCCATTCTGGCAGAGTTGTAGTGCAATATTTCCGATGTTCACTGTCCTTCATTAAGTTTTACAACTTTCTGAATAATATTAACAAAATTATGGGCTCTACAATAAAAAGAAAATGTCAAAATTGGGTTAGTTAACGGACGAATCGCAAATAGACGACGTTTCATTGAACGAATTAACGTCGATTAATTGGATTATGACTGAATCCATACTCCAAGCTTCTTCTTTGCTACTTTATCTGGACTCCATTAATTGTGATCCCTTCTATACCATTCTCTAAAAAAGAACTCCATGACCAAACAAAATAGAGATAATTTATATTTGTTAAGTTCGTGTTAAACGAAGCCAGTGTGTGGACTTTTAGAGTACCTGCAGAACATGTGCATAAGTGGGCAGCAGAAACAATGGCAGCTTCCACGTTCGGTTGAGAAAATCCAAAAAGAGAGATGGCATTGAGGCCTGAGGAGGTGGCTCACAAATTGTAGATTAGATAGGTCAATCCCGATAGGAACCGGTTCGCGACTGTATGCATCCTTCTTAGAGTGGAGCGTGGGCCAACTGCGTGAGACTTGAAGTGTAAATTGCAGAGTCGACGATAACTTTACTGGTAGTACATGCTTCACTCAGAAAAGTCGTGTGCAATTTCAGTTTAAATGGGGAAAATATAAACAGCAGAATTCAAATAGAAAGACGTGACGTACAGGAGAAGCGAATTTCATACCCGGGGTACAATCAGTTTAAGAAGCAAAGCAGAAGTACTGGTCATGTTGATGAGTCCCATGTCTACCATGTGGCCTTGTGTAATGGCAGCAATGTGACCTTACAGGCAACCCTGTCTGCAGGCCGCTAATTCATACGAGTGGAGAAAATGTCTTTAAGTCGAGAGTCCTGCCTATACATAGATTAACACTGGTTATAGGAAGCATGCCGTCTTCTGGAATGTGGAGCCGTGTCGATACTGTTTTAACAGACGTTTCGGAGGAACGTATCGCCTCCATCTTCAGGGTATAGAAAATCCGCGAGTGAGGAACCAACGAGAGCAGGTGGCTGCAGACTGCAGTAACACAGCATCTACAGGGCGCCACATCCAAGAAGATGGAATTCTTCATAGTTAAAGCCGTGGAAACCTCAAATTTTACACCGGTTATAGTAGACTAAGCACTGACAGATGAATGAAACTAATTATAAAAAATGGGTAAAAATAACTTTAGTATACACCTCCGAGTTCTGTAAATATTTTAGAGAGTGCCTCTTGCCACAGTATTTTCCTAGAGAAAACTTCTGTCTCGAAAAATACAAATGACAGAAAAATTGGCATACGAAAGTGTTCATCTTCACTGTGAAACGTTAAAGTCAACGTTATACAGCATCATGGCCTCGTAAAATCACACAAGCCAAGAACTGTGAATTTCTCTGATGATGCAAATTTGAAGAATCATGAGAGCAGATCTGAGATTAATCGAAACAAATGTAAAACTTTAATCAGTGAATAGTATCTAGAAAAAATTAAATGTAATATTTCGGATGTGGTTTCGCTTTGTGGACATAGGCTAGTTTAGATGCAGGAAATGACCAGCTGCTATTGTATGAACACGTGAAATCCCCTGAAAGGTACATTGGGAAGGAGCTGGCATATTTATTGTATGACACATGAATGAAGAATGCATTACGTATTCCAGTCCTGTAAGGCCATCTTCAGAGGCTTACTTTTCGAAGAGGAAATTGTTTAGGGTACACTAATTTCCAGCAATAACCTTTACATGTAAATATAAATGTAATATTTATACTGTTGATTATTGCGTATCTTCATTGGTTGCATCCTGTTGTATGTTCCCGATCTATATAGGAATTAGGTTAACTGTCAACACAACAAATATACTCCACTTTTTATTCTTGCTATAGATTTCGGGTGTACAAGACCATCATCAGGCAGTTCTATATAGGAAAACGTTCAGTCATTGATCTACCGATATGGATCCATGCCTGTCATAATATACGTGTATACTAACAGATAAAATTTGCCTCGAGTTGGTAAGTGTTACACTTAAAATAAAAGATATATAATAAGATAAAAGGTAAAATATAGTTAGTTAGTTAGTTATTGGAGAGGGTGCATTTCCTCATGCACTTAGACCAGTATTGGTCAATTGTGCTTCCCTCTATTATATTCTACCAGTCTCTATACCCTACCGATAAATGGTGCGTACCATCAGTCCCACCGAGCAAGCGAGATCGGCCACTTGCTTAGCGGTATCTATAATGCTTCCCCCATCTATCAGAGGCCTTAGAGACTATTGTTGGGCGGGAAACGTCCTGGAATTTGGCTCAGTGATCCCCTTTGGGGATATGAGGTGCCGTAAAGTTACGACACGGGACACACAGCTTAAAGTCCCTCCCGGAGGACTTGGTCCCTGAATTTTTCCGCCCTTAAAAATTCGAAGACCTCCGTCGGGTATTTGAACCCGCGTACCACGAGTCATGAGGTGGGAACGTTACCTCTAGACTACGAAGGCCGCTAAGGTAAAATATAAAAATATATACCATATATCAAGATTTCTAAAGTGTTGAATATATTATAGCATCATCAGAATACTAAAAAATATATTTGAACACTTTAGTATTGGAAGTTAAGAAATATGCCAACTTAATACTGAAGTTAGTTACTCTCTGGCAGAAACACATTACTTCTCGCTGATGCTGTTTACGGATAAAATCTCTGTTTATTCTCAACGCGAAACCCACAAACACGCTCTGTGGACAAACTGCAAAACTTTAGTACATTAAAGCAGGTGGTACATGTAGTACCCATTGGTCTTTAAGAAGTAAATAATTAACTATAATATTGAATAATTAAGGTTATTCTACTTTTTTAAATTATGAATATCTTATCCCTATCATTCCTCAGGGACTCATGCAATTCAAATGCAACCTTAGATAACATGAGCTGCATGTACTTGACGGCTGAAAAATGACAGATAACATAAATTTGTGATGTAAGAACTCCAAAGGAAGAACTTATCTGGGCGCAGATGGTAGGATAATATTAAAATGATTCCTAAACTCATAAATAGGGTCAGCTGGCTCATTATATTTAAATGGTTCAATGAAAGGTGGCCTCTTGGAAACACAACAGTGAATCACAAGTTTACGTAAGAAGCGGATATTTCTTGATAAGCTGAAGGGCTATGCTGTATGGAAATACTTAATCTGGTTAACCATTTCATTTTTACGTAAATAAAATATGTAGTACTTCAGGGCACTTAACTTCAATAAATCATTCTTGTTTTGGAGTTAAAAGAAATCAGTACGTGACTACTGTAGATAGGGAAGCTATAAGCTCAAAGCAGAGTAACAACCCACTTGTATTCCTGACAGTGAATAGTGTATTCAGAATTTCTTATCTATCTGATCTACTATGATTTATCAGCCATTGTCTTTTATCAGTAGTTATGGGAACCCATTCCTGGAAAAAACTGAGTTTGCAGAAACAAAGTGTGAAGTCGAAAATTTAAGGAATTAATTGAAATTAACTTGTTAATTACATTATTTTTACGTCGAGTAAGTAGGCCTATGGGAGTGTTTTGGTATATGCATAACTCTAGTAAATACATTTCATTTTGTACCTCTGTTAATAGTACTCACGTAAACTTATGACTCACAGACAGTTTTTAAATTTAAAATAATTTAAATAATAGGAGTTAGTCTTTGTTCTTGGGTTCGATTCCCCGCTGGGACAGCATGGTACTGAAGATCGTTAATGTCTATCTGAAGTTTACGTCAATGTGAAATGTGTCATAAGAAGCATGAGTGATGCGTCAGGTGATGTCAACAGTGAAGGACGTAGGCTACTTGACTGACGTAACGATTCTTACCTGCTGCTACGTGGGCACAGCCATGCCTTGGTTTTCGGTGAAAACCGGTAACCGCATTGCATTGATAAGTGGAGATAAATAATTTATTTTGGACATATTACATTTTATTAATGTAAGTCGGTCAGTAAATTTCCTGCTCATTTAGCGTATAGAAAATTAGCGTGACGGACCAGGATGAACCAAATCAAATCTCTACTGACTCCTGTACCCTAACGAATTAAGCTCGGCTTGCCGCTGCTTCTGCTTTTTCTTGTTTCGCTTACAGTTCGACCCTGAAGGTGGAATTGATATGGTCTTACGAAACGTCGGTCTGTCTCCTAACTACACGACTTTACACACCCGGAGACTGTGCTATTCATAGTCTCCGTCATGAGAAACTCCGATTAAAAATTGTACACGTTCTTGAAGCGAGTGAGTTGCATTTTCGAAAAGTAGTCTAGATAAGAAATCCAGTAAGACAAGAAAAGTCGTAATGAGCGCAGCTCTTTTAAATTCGGTTAATAATACTGAGTAAAAATTATGAAAATCTTTGTTATGCAAATTTCTTCAACCTCATCTTATGTTGCTTCCATTCTCTTACATCCACACTTTTCCTTCAAAGTATAATTTTCAAGGACCTTCATTTTAGGATATTTACTTAGCGTGACAGTCAAGTTTCACCCATTTACAAAATGACAGATGCAACTACAATTTTGAAAGTTTTAATCTTTAGATTTTAGGTGGGAGGCGTGAAGGTGGAAGGTTCTGAACTCAATGGTACCAAGCATTCTCCAAATACTGACAATCAAATAATCCATGAAAAATTAAATCTTATCTGCGCGAGGCAAATAATCTTATCCACAGGCAACATTTCACAAGCCAACAGACAACTAACACGCTTTGTAATACTTGATATGGAGTCAGTTTAAAAATATTTGTTAAATATACTGATGAGATGTCCATTTTAAAAATACTCGAAGTTCTTTGGAAATAGAGTTAAGATATTTCAGAATCTTACAAACTTAAGAGTCGTGACTTAGTCACTGGCACTATCTTCGCCGAAAAGCGGAGGTTGCTCGGTCGGTATAGTTCGCTTGCGGACTAAAACCACGGAGATTTTTCTGTTTAGACCTTTTTTTATTGCTACTGGGGTGGGACTAAGTCCCTTGTACTGTGGCCACTTCTGGCCTATTGTACCAGCCCCAGATGATAGGTGAGGGTGATTGTGGAGCAATTGGTGGAATGAAGAGTGACAAGGGAAACCGAAGTACTCGGAGAAAACCTATCCCAGCGCCACTTTGTCCTCCACAAATTCCAATTGACCAGACCCGGGATCGAACCCGGGCCGCCGCGATGGGAAGCCATCGACTAACCGCTTGAGCTATGGCGCGGCCCTAACTTACCTCCTTAATACCAAACCTAATGTTATCCTGCCGGTCACGGTAGCTGAGCGGTCTAAGGCATGTACTCTCTTCGCTCGCTTGGAAACCTGGATCGTGGGTTCGAATCCCACTCAGGGCATGGATGTTTAGTTTGTGTGTGTGTGCGTTTTTCTGTGTTTGTGTACAGGTAGAGGCCTTGAGACGAGCTCATCACCCGCCCAAGGAATCCTACCGAATGTGTAAGATCTAGAAAAACCGAAGTGAACGGAGAAGTCCATGGAGGTAGGCCTAGGCCCACTGGGGCTGTAGTGCCAAGGAAAAGAAATGTTATCCTATCTATTTTTTTTTCTTTCAAGAGAACATTTTCCAAGTGATTTCCCTTCGTTCCCATGCTAGTCACATTGTCATCCCATCACAAACTCTTCAATTTCTCTATCCTAATGATATGTGATCTGATTCTGGTTATTTCACAGTGGTTCAAATGTTATGAAATTTGTCCAGTACTTCGTTATTCTGTGTCCTTGAGGGCCAAATATTACCCTTAACATTTTACTTTGACATTCTGAGTCATACATATAAATAACAACTAAAATTATCGTTTCATATATTTTAATCTGTAAGTTTTTAGAAGGGACATGTATGTTAATTTTTAAATAATTGAAGCTGATACTAGCAGGTCTTTTGATTAATAATTTCTTAGTTTATAATTAGTCACAGTATCATTGTCTCTGGACGACAGGGTTGATGCAGGCTTGAGCTGCTTGGCTTTGGCAGAAGGAAAACTGCAAAGTTTTCGGTTACAATCCAGACCAATGCATGGATGTGCATGTGTACACTGCGCATTTGGAATTACTCCCTCTGCACATGAGGATGTATGGAACTCACTGAATATCTATCTCTAAGATGGAACGAAACACGGAATCCGATAGAAAATAGAAATCCAGAAGAAAAAGTCGTATTTTTCAGTTCCTCCAATTTTCGTGCATTATTTCTAGGATTTATGTAAAGTGAACCAATGATGAGGAGGCCGTATGTATTCTCCTGCTACTTCGCACATATCTTCCAAGCTGCTTAACGGTTATGGATGAAATTTGATACTGGGATTCTAAACTAGAAGTTATGGCCCAGTATAAACCTTACTGCGCATTCTGAGTTTCTCAGCAACTCTTTATCATATAAACAACCGAAACGGAGTAGAACGCAATTCTTCTTACGGTCCATAAATATATTAAATCTTTTGATGTTGTGGAATTTGAATATGATGAAAGAAAAGGTAATTTGGGAATCTTGTGGGGAAGCAAATGCATACAGGATTCGGGGGGAAAGCCAGAACGAAAGATAACTTTAGGAAAACATTGATAAATGGGAGGATAATATTAAAGTGGATCTTAGACAGATTAGATGGGGCCGTATGGACTGGATTTATCTGGCCCAAGACAGGTACGTATGAAGGGCTTCTGTGAACACGGTAATGAACTTACAGCACCGTAAATTGTTGAAATATTCTTCAGTAGTTGAGCGACTGACTGCTTCTCAAGAAGGGCCCAGTACCATGGAGTCATTTACATACTCTCTAGGCTTAATATGTAGTGCAACTCGCTTTTAGTACGTATGCACAATCAGTAAAGAACATGAAGGTCAGTTGAGAAATGCAAAGTCACAAAAGACGCATTTTCCAAGTGATTCTCCTTCGGATGTTAGAGTAGATTTAAGAATATTCCTTTGTAACCTCTTTTCCAGTTCCTGATACGTATGCAATTTTCATTATATTAAGCGGACTGAAAATCGATCCAGCATAAAGCACATGCTCTCTTCTGTGACAGTTCCTCCGTGGGAACAGCTACATCACATTTCCTTCCACCCCCCCCCCCGCGGCCCTGGTGTGGCTATAACGATAATTCACGATCTGTCATCCGAAATGTTCCGATTAAAAGGCAGACAACTGAAGATCGTGGCGGAACATGGTGGTTGCATGCAAGACATGTTGTGAAGTATTCAAATTCTTCTTCAAATTTTGTTATTTGTGATGCAAATGTTAAAAATACAAATCCAGCAATAATGTGAATTTTATATCGTTTCGTATGTTGTACTATTGTGTGTTTTAAAACATCGCTGTATGCAGTAAGTAATGTGACGTGAGCTTGGTGCAGTGGTTCGTGAGCGTGTTGTCTCTTTCTTTCTTTCTCAACCGTAGAACCAGCCACGTGAAATTGTCTCTGCATCGTGCTATTTCAGTAGAGGTAGGTATTAATGTTACCATAAGCCGGCCAGATTTCTATGAAAAATTCTCCTAGCCATACTGAAATTCATGTATTTAGAAGTGTGATTGATATTTTCAGAATATTCCCTTTTCTCTGGGAAATTAAACATATAAGACATGTCTTTGTATGGAAAAATAACAACAAAGAAATATCCCCACCAGTACAGTTCATTTGTCTGCGCATGCGTTGCTAGTAAGCACAGTTCATGTTTGTATTTAGGAACATAGGCCTAATCATGTATTCAAGATGAATATATAAGTGTAACCGCCAACACAACAAATTGTAAAACCGAAAGGAACTAAATATTATAGTATCAACATTCGTTTATTTGCGCAGATGTTAATGCATATAATTTTCGACATTTCTTTAGATCTTCATCTGGCATTAATGAGGCAGTAATGGGAAGTTTCTGCTTATGTTAACGCATTAATATGGATCGATATTTTACGTTAATACTTTCATAATATCAGAAAATTTAATTCAAATTTTTTTCAAATAAATATATACACCTGTACTTACTTACTCATGGAGCTGAGCCCTTCTGGAGGAGCCGCCAATTCTGCAGCTACTCAAGAATTTCTCAACATTTTATGGAACCCGAAGGTTCATTACCGTGTTCACAAGAGTCCTCCACTGGTCTCTATTCTGAGCTAGATCTATCCAATCCATACCATCCCATTCTATTTCTCTAAGATCCATTTTAATATTGTCCACCGACCTACGCCTTGGTCTTCCCTGTGGTCTCTTTCCTTCTGGCTTTCCAACCAATATCCTATACGCATTCCTCGTCTCCCCCATTCGTGCTACATGATCTGCCCACCTCATCCTCCTTGACTTGATCATTCTAATTATAATTGGAAAAGAGTACAAGTTATGAAGCTCCTCATTATGAAGTTTCCTCCAACCTCCTGTCACTTCGTCTCTCTTCGGTCCAAATATTCTCCTCAACACCCTGTTCTCAAACACCCTCAGTCTATGTTCCTCCCTTAATGTCAGAGACAAAGTTTCACACCCATACAGAACCACAGGCAAAATTATAGTTTTGTATATTATAATTTTTATGTTCTTGGACACCAGACGAGAAGACAAAAGGTTCTGGACTGAATGGTAGCAAGCATTAGCCGAGTTCAAACGCCTCTTAATTTCCTCCTGAATCAGGTTTCGATCTGTTATCGATGTTCCCAAATATCTGAACTGTGCCACATTTTCAAAACATCTGTTTCCTCTCTTCATATCATGATTTTGCCCTGCATTTTGGTGACGAGACAGTAATATATACTTAGTTTATTATTTATAGTTTTATTATCTAGTTAAAAATAAATACTTTGTACGAGTATATGTTTCTGTGGTCTGTCACTAGTATATAGATTTGGGAGACCACTTATTAATATTAAAATAGTATTTTTTTCCCTTGGCACTACAGCCCCAGTGGGCCTAGGCCTACCTCCATGAACTTATTAAAATAGTATACTATTATTAAAATTGATGTAGGGTGTCCATCGAGAACATGATTATTGCTTGAAAATGAGTAAAGGTTAAATTAAAATTGTATCTTGTCCTATTTAGATTTTCATGTGACACTGTTCAAGTGAGGTTGTAGTACACGTGACAGAGGTAACCGGCCGTGCTGGGATCCTTCTTGCAATTATGACGTGTTGTACTTACACTGTTCCTATTGTGTGGCGTCTATACTCGATTTTTGAGCTTGGTATCCGGCTCTAGTAGATTTTTCGTGGAATTAGTTGAAGTTTTAATGTTATATAATATCTTAGGGTCTCCGGGCTTAATGATGCGAATCACCATTGGTTGTGTTGACTGTCCCATTTATATATTTCTCTTGAATGACACGCAACAGGACGCATACTACGAAAGTCCTAATCATGTATTGTTTTTCTCTAGTTCACATAGAAGTCAAGCAGAATTTGGGACAAAGCTATACTAAATGTAGCTTATTTCACCATACGATTCGCTGCTCCTAAGCGAATCATTTTTTGCACAACCAGAGAATGAAATAATTGTTCAGTGGCATTGATTGGAGACAGTGAGGGCTAACCCGCTTTATGTGGCACCCCACAATTCCCAGCACGCTAATGTTATGAGAGATAAATTAGAAGAAATATTATTTAATATTTTGAAACAGCTAGACACCATACTGTCATTACTAAAAATATTAGGCCTATTCATTTTAATTCAACAACTATCAGCGTCGTCATCATTATCATCGTCATCAGCACCAAACATCATCACCTGTACATTGCAAGTTGTTTAGAAATTCATCTGTGACATGCCCTTAACATCCAATTGACAAGCCTTCAAATCGTCCACAACATCAAACCCCTCTGTTCCAGCACGCAAACGAACACAATCATTACTGACGTAATGACGTCTCAGGCGAATAAACTCACGTATATGGTGGGTAAGGTAAAACTAACATTCATGACTCCAGTTGGATTTGATGTCGCAACTTCAGAAATGAATAGATCCACTAATTTATTTTATGAAGAATGCCGTTTTCTGGGATGTGGCGCCTTGCAGATGTTGTGTTAACCGAAGTTTCGGAGGAGCGTATCGCCTCCACCTTCAGGGCAGAAAAATTCGCAAGCAAGGAACCAGCTTGAGCTAGTGCAGACTGCAGCCACCTGCTCACGCTGCTTCCTCGATCGCGGATTTTTATACCCTGAAGGTGGAGGCGATACGTTCCTACGAAACTTCGATTTCCACAAGATCTGCACGGCACCACATCTCACAATCGGCATTCTTCATAGTCACCGCCGTGAAAACCTCAAATCTTACAACTAATTTTATTCTCTCATGAAGCACCTACCTATGCTCCTGTTTGGATGCCCTTTGAGCGTTCTGAATATTATGAGCCGCTACTGAATGTGCAACAGGAAGTGTACTATTCCTTTCACTGTGACGTATACAAAGCTTACGGAGAGCTCCGAAATCGACTACTCAAGTGTACGCGTATGTTCTGGTTGCTAGAAATCCTGCAGTTTAAAACAGAATATTTTATAATTAATTTCTGAGTGAGAAACCGCCACTTTGATAGACACATTTGTTTCTGTTATGTAAATATATAATCCAAGTTGACGAAGTTTAACGTAATTTATACTTATTCGGTCATTCAATTGTCCGAAAGGCGACTGGTGGACAAATTTTCGTATATAGAAACAATTTTTCGTTGTATTGTATAAAACGTTTATTACAATATAGGCTATATATCTGTCTCAATATAATAATTGTTTCTTATGTTAAAGCATTATTAGATGAACACTTTTTTTGCGAATAAGCATATAGAGCAACATTTGGACTTCACGAAACATTGCTCCTCAACCATTCACATATATTACCAAAGTGCAAACAGTGCTCATGTTTTCTCAAAACATTTACTGCCACTAGGTTGCCTAGGAAACGAAACCTATTGATGATCTGAAGCCCGTTGTTATATGCTGAACACCTAATAACCTCGAAATCCTCTCTAGGTTTTGTGGTTACCACAGCCGTGGTTATGAAGTTTTATGTCTTCAGGGACATAACGCCGTGTAGTCCGTTGAATGTCAAATGACGCTTCGGAGGAATATGTCGCATCTATTTTCATGGCCGAAGAATAAACGAAAAAAGAAACAGCCTGAAAGCTAGTGGTAAGGAGAGCCGCACAAGTTGCTAACTGCTTTCACATTATTTTCTTGCTTTGCTTCTTCTCCGACTCCGGATGTGGAGGCGATATGCTCCTCCGAAACGTCTACTGACTTTCAACGGACTACACGATATTGTATCCTCTGAATTCCGCTGATCGGTGAACCCGATTTCAATAAAAGCGGTGTATAATATTTTGACCCATAGATTTCGCCTTTGCTTTTATTAAGCATATGACTCCACAAGTTATTGAAACTTGATTAAGGTTGTTTGAACTGTTTCTAACAAAATCATCATTTTGTGTGTGGGGAACATTTAAAGGGCTGTTGTTTCTGTTATCGGAATATTAATATCCATAGCTGCACCGGACAGAGTGTGTATAAACCCTTGCATGCCAAATATGACAAACTCTTTCAAGTGTCCACGCGTCAGCTGAGTGCGCATACGTCCGTAAGTACATATGTGCAGACATGGAACTCCGAGAACAAGTTTTCATCATAATGGGGGGGGGGCTGAGGACCTGTTAGTCCGTCAAAATGTCAATAGAGAGTCCAAAATTACTGAGTGCATCTAACAAGAGACCGATCATAGTGGCCTAGCGGTCTAAGGCATAAACTGCCTTCGCTCGTCGTGGGTTCGAATCCCACTCAAGGCATGGGTGTCTGTGTGGGTTTATTCTGTGTTTGTGTTGTTCGGCGTAGGTAGCGGCCTTACGACGGGCTGATTCCCCGTCCAAGGAGCACTACCGACTGTGCATAGGATTAAGAAATTGAAAAAGAGGACAAGATCCACGAAAGGGCTCTAGAGACATGGATGGATGGATGAAACAGCAATTCATCATTACGTCTATTCCTCTATAATATCACAGTAACAAACATCACATGCCGGCCACGGTAGCCGAGCGGTCTAAGACATGCACTGTCTTCGCTCGCTCGGAAGCTGAGAACGTGGGTTCGAATCCCACTCAGGGCATGGATGTTTGTGTGCGTTTTTCTGTGTTTGTCTACAGATAGAGGCCTTGCGATGAACTGATCACTCGCCCAAGGGGTCCTACCGTATGTGTAAGATCTAGAAAAACCGAAGTGAACGGAGAAGTTCATGGAGGGAGGCCTAGGCCCACTGGGGCTGTATTGCCAGGAAAAAAACAAAAAAACAAACATCACGCAATTTGAGAAAGAGCAAAAAGCAGAATACTTACCCTCTTCACCGCATTCTCTGAAATCTACGTATTTTCAAGAACAACTTCTCAAATATCGATCCCCAACTGAAATAAAGGAATGACCTGTATGCTTATTTCAATTTAATGTGTAATTACGTACTTACATGATTTTACCAATTATTCTAAAGTGTATTTGAAAATTTTTTCTTCTGTTTAACAAATTACTAATGTCAGAGTAATAAATCTAGTTCAAGAAGAGTAGGAACAATTTGAAAACAGCACTGTAGATGGGACAGTGTTCCTGTAAGTGAAGAAATATGCCCACAGCGGTTTTTTCAGTAGAAATTTGTAACGATAAAGACAAAATGCAATATGGGCCTAATTTCTGTTCGATGACCTCAATGAGCCCTGTCAGATACAAATATTTTGTAACTTAGGGTAGCTATGAAAGAGGATTTTATCCACTTTTTTATTCAGTTTCATTTTCTCTTCTGAAAGCAATACTGGCTACAAGGAGGGCTAGTCCAGTCTCACTATTCTATTTCCCACCTCCAACGATAGCCAGTGTGCCCCTTTCGAGGGTTATTTTTGCCCTTCATTTTTGTCATGTATTACTATTTCTTCTTTACACTCTCTTCCTAGGCCCCATAATCACCCTCCTTGTAGTTTGCTTGTATAACCGAAGTTAATCATGAACCTACACATTTTAACCCTGAAGACGGAGGCAAGGATAAGGAAGAAAGAACCGGCAGAAGTGTTCCGCAGTGTGGCGTGCTTCAGCAGAATACGAACACGCAGTAACACTATTAAGATGCACTGATGTGATGACACTTCGCTTGGCTGTAGCGTCTGTGACTCGCTTCTGGGCTGCGGTTAGATTCAGAGTTTCTGTTACCGTCTAATAAATTTTCGCCAGCTCAGTATTAGGAGTATTCAGTGAAGCACTCGTTGCTCTGCCTCAGTTGTATGTCGCTGTAACATTTTAGCTAAATTAAGTACGGTCTCCCTCTCCCCGTCTGTGCAGCGAATCACTCAGTGTGATAGCCACAGACTGAAATCACCTCGGTTAGTAACAAATATATTCACCTCGGTGAAATAACTTACATTTTTATTGGGCAGAAGGTCTCGGACTGATCATAACTTTCAGATTAATACTACAGTTTTATATGACTCGAACTTAACGATCGTTAGAAGTTCCCGAGAAAATTCCTCCAGCATTTCTGTTCACCTTCTGCACTGTAGGCGATTTCATAAGCATCCTTTTATTTTTAAAATGATGACAATTAGCACTTCCACTTTTTGTAATTCGTCGACCTGGTACGATGGAAATGTAAAGGAATGCAGGCGACAGTCAATAATTCATTTTGAAAACCATAAGGTTAATCTGTTCATCGGAAATTAAAATCAATAATTGTAACATTCACAATGTACCCAGTTCGCGGTGTCCCTTCGGGACTTAATTGTTTCTAACATTGCACCACTTTTAACTGAGCGAAGAAGTGTACTAAGAAATAACCAAAGCTGGGAATGGCCCATCACACGCTCTGTTCCGTCTATATGGATGCATGTTTAAATGAATAGGCTTATATAATAATAATAATTCAATTCAATTCTTTATTATTTATGTGCCAAGTCACCAGCTACAAGGCCAATTGCAGACACAGTACAGTGTGGATACATGTAAATGCATCATGGACAGGCACAATATAAGTCAAAGACAAATCACAGGCAAACACTGGAGGAAGAAACACATTAATACAGAAAAGTAAACAAAAAAGAAGAGACGAAGATAAGGGAAGTAACAAGAACGAATAACACAGCACATCAGGCTTATGAACAAATATTATTAACAATTTTAGGTTGGTGTGTATATGTGTGATTGAGAGAAACTGCCCCCGACTGCGAATATGTCGAGATCTTTACCCACCGCGTTGGCAGCATAGGCGCACCGAGCAGAAGGACAGTGTTTACTAGAGGGACACACACCAAACAATGAGAAGGCCATAAGATTACTGAGAGGAACACGAAGGCTAACATTTTCCAAAAGGGAAGTGCAGGATTTAAGGCTATGGTAGACCTGAGCAAAAGAAAATTTGCATCAAGGTGATGCCTCCGTTTATGTAAAGATTGTAGACTTAATTTCTCTAAGATATCAGTATAAGTATATGGAATATGAGAGAAAACCCGATAGAAACAGAAATAGGCAAACTTCTGCTGGATGCTCTCAAGCTTATTGCCATCAGTCGAAGTGATGCAGTTCCAAACTACCGAAGCATATTCCAACTTGGACCTGAGTAAGTCAAGTATAGTACATACAAACACTCAAGGGAGGAAAATCTCTAAGCTATGGAGCGAATAAGGCCTAAAAGCTTTATGCATTCAGGAAATGCGTAATCAACATGATGTGAAAATATAACTTTAAATTAAAGAAAATACCAAGGCCCATAATACTTCTGGTGTGTGTAATGTTAAAATTACATTTTGAGATTATCGTCAAGAATTAAAAGTTTACAATAGTTAACAGAGTTGCATAAGTCATGTATGAATACGTTGAGAAGAAAAGGTCCCAGAACAGATCTTTCGGCACCCCGAACGTTACATGAAAAAGCAGGGGGGGGAGAGCCAGAAACGCAAACCCGAGATTGTCTTGTCTGTTGGCTAAGTAACTGCGAAACCGGCTAACATAAGCATCAGATAATCCGAAGGAGCTTAATTTATGCAAGAGCATATTGTGAGGGACGAGGTCAAGAGCATTTTAAAGATCAAAATAGACAGCATCAGCTTGAGGCTGACGACGGACAACTGGAGTCAAAAAGTCGAGAAACGTCACAAAATTTGTGACTATAGATTTAGTAGTTAGATTTAATAATAATAATAATAATAATAATAATAATAATAATTGAAACATTATTAATAAATTATTCAAATGCGAACGTGAGTTATTTATGTGAGATTTAAATTTATTATGGCAGTGGGTGTCAAGATTACGTCCTTACAGGGTGACGATATGTAGTACATTAGAGTAGCACTAACATTTTGGAAGGATCTGCTGTCTCCGTCTTCATGGCAGAATAAGCATTTCTACACTGAAGACGCGTCTGAGTCCAACATCACGCGAATGTGCAGATCCGCAACATTTAACTGGGGTTCATTCCCAATTTAAGATCGAAAAAGAAAGTGGTCGGAAGGACGTGAGTTCAGTTTTTCCACTAATTCTAGAGCCCCCTTGGGCTCTGGCATCTGATTTTTTCAGTTTCGTGATCATTTTATATATGGTAAGACTCCTTGGACGGGTGATCAACTCGTCGCAATGCCTCTGCCTAAACACAGGATAACACAAACACAGAATAAACACATATACATACCACATATTCATGCCTTGTGTGTGATTCGAACCCACGATCCCGGCTTCCGAGCGAGCGAAGACAGTGCATGCCTTAGACCGCTCGGCTACCGTGACCGGCAGTGAGTTAAGTAGGCTTACTTGGAGAAAATTAAAGGGTAGATAAACGTTTCCAGGTGTGACAGACATTGGTAATTCGGCAACTTCTGAGGGCCAGAATGCAGGAAATAATCAATCCAAACGTCCCTAAGGACACGAATTGCAGCTGGTAACAAAGAGGAACAGTGATCGCAGTTAACCACGTCCATAAACAGTGAGACCTACGTAGAAATACCTGTTGTTCCGTTTTACGTGTTTAGCTTCTGCAGTTGGAGAGACAAAAATATTTTATAAGAACAATATTAATTTTAACAAATTCATGGTTTTTTGAGTACAATAATACATGTAGTCATGGATTTTTCAAACAAAAATGAAAAATGTAAAAAGTGTAGATCCATTTTTAAGTGTAAACTTCTTTTTTGCTGTTCTTCAAATCATTAAATAGCTAAAGCCTCATATTCACGTTCCGTACACTAAAAATGACTTCACAGCGACGGAACCTTCATTGAAACATGTAGCTATTTTTTATTAGCAGTTGTGAATAGAATATGCAGAATTAATTAATGCCCTGTTGTCTTCATTTTCTCTGCTTGTTTCCTACATTTCCTTCCCCTCTTTCTTATGTAGCCTAAATTATTACAAAGAATGCCATTTTCTGGAATCTTGTGTGAACCGACGTTTAGCAGAAACGTGGCTGCAGCCACCTGCTTACGCTGGTTCCTCGCTGGCGGAATTTTCTACCCTGAAGATGGAGGCGATATGCTCCTTCGAAACGTCGTTTCACACAAGATCTACACAGCGCCATATCCAAGAAACGGCGTTTTTCATAGTTACCGCAGTGAAAACCTCAAATCTTCATTATATTTTTCTACTTTTATTCCATTATTTTTCAGTCCCTTTTCAGTCTCACTGAAGTTTAATTACGAGCAAAGCTATTCATTTAAGCACTAGCGAAACTACTGCATATCCTTTGTCTCTAAGAATAAAGACAACTAATTATAGGTTGTTCACACTTTGGTTTCTTAGTAATGCAGCTATATTTTCACTGATAATTCCGACGTGTGAGGTGTTAAGTTATCTTTCTGTTTTTTCACATTCATGACATCTTTAAAGCTTAGGTTAGCAGGGGAGCGGTGAATGCTGTGGCCATTCTGTGTGACGAAATAGCTCGTGATACAAGCACAGATACCGCTAGTTGATTTGAGTGTTCATGCAACTGTGTCTGTATCATTACTTATGTTGCTGTGTTAGTTGTTTTGTGTCATACTTTCTGTCCGCATAGAAACGAAGCTGAGTTTCTGGAATTTTCATTGAATTTAGGAGCAAAACAGACTTTGAAGTTTATAAAAAGTCCTGTATGATTTTATGTCATACATAGGGAGAGAACTGGTATAATTCCGAAATGACATAAATGAAATTAATAAAAAGCTTCTGGCTGCTACAGACCTTAATACTTTTTTAAAATTTTACATGATGAACAGTTATTTTATTCCAAGGGAAAAGCATCAAGCAGGTTCAATGCTAATATAATGTTTTCTTTTAGCCACTAGGCAAAATTTTGTACTGATGAAACAAATCATTTCTCTCTTGAGTTCTTTTTAAATTCTGGTCTTTATATCTGTAAACAATGTATGGTCTAATAAAATCCTCATGATACAATCAGCACGGTTGTCTAATGCAAATAGTGTTTTATTCTTACTAGAAATATATTTCGACGCTGTCTCTAGGGTTACCTTATTATCATTTCCCACTTTCTCACTCGTACAATTTTGTTTAATTTTATTGCCTGCAGCCGGTCACGGTAGATGAGCGGTCTAAGGCATGTACTGTCTTCGCTGGCTCGGAAGCTGGGATCATTGGTTCGAATCTCACATAAGGCATTGAAGTTTTGTATGTGTATATGTTTATTCTGTATTTGTGTTTTCATGTGTGTAGGTAGAGGCCTTGCGACGAGCTGATCATCCATCCAAAGAGTCCTACCGTCTGTAAAATGGTCGAAATGAAAAAAAAAAACAACCTAGACTCCGTAGGGTATAAGAGAAACGGATTAAGTAAAGTAATTTATTGCCTGCATATTCTGACACTTATAATTATAAGCCTGTGTTTCATTGCTTGGCTTTATGACGAATATCGAACTGGATAGTACTTACGAACAAGGAACACACATTTTGTCGGAATGAATGTTCTGACAATATTTAACTGTCCATGCCACCTGAATGTGAACCAGAGATAGGGTCGAAACATGTAGTGGGCACAAGTAAAAACATTATTAATATTAGAGAGCTTTAGTGATTGTATTATGCGAATTATGCTTACAAAACACAACAGGATGCCACATCTGGTCTAACGTCATTTCTATACACCGCCCAATTCAAAACTTCGCTGTTATTAGTTGAATGCATGTTAAATGCGTCCTGTTCTACGGCGAGCAGAGAGAATTGCAGTCATATGGGCACATCCTTAAATATAAGCTAGTGATTCCTCTTCAAGGAAAGTCTGGATAAGCATTCAAAATTAGACATATTATTTTTCCTAATATAATATTTAATCAGAAATGTTGGGAAAGCCCATAATTTAAGAAAGGTTGGCATAATTTTGACTATAGAGTTTTCTGCATGCTGTCGTTAATCTTAAATTTGGCATGCGTCACGCATGCTTCATTATAAATTTGTGCCTTCTGCACTCTACATCTGCATCAGATAATTTCATATTCCCTTTGTCTTGATGTGCTAGTCATCACGTATTTTTCCCCTTCCACTTGCTCTCACTTTGGAGCGTAGAGCTGATTTCTCAGTTTCATAACCATTTTACAGACGGTAGGACTCCTTGGACTGGTGATCAGCTTGTCGCAAGGCCTCTACCTAAACAGAGGACAACACAAACACAGAATAAACGCATACACACATCAAATATCCATGCCTTGTTTAGGATTCGAACTCAGGATCCCGGCTTCCGAGCGAGCAAAGACAGTACAAGCCTTAGACCTCTCGGCTACAGTGACCGGCTCCCGTAATTTAGTTGGTGCTGAACTAAGACCGCTCTATACTGAATTTGGACAACAAAGAAAGTTAAGAGGAAGAGAATGGTCATCTACTTTTAAGTTTATAAAACAGCTCATTTATGTTTGAAATAACAATCTCAGTCCGGCAGTTAAGTAACTGATATTCTCTTAGGTTTATACTCGTAGTGATACCAAATTGTCAACTGGTTGGGACTCGAAGTACTTGCGCCTGTGTCAGAATCACAGGACTCTGATACAAGCTTACAGACACATTATTTGTAATGAACAAAGTGATAGAAAGTAACTGGATAAGGTCTCTTTGAAATGAACAGTAAACCAAAAATGTTGGTACCTGATAATTATAAGTGACACATACAGGGAATACAACACATCTGTAATATACAGACTAATGGATAATGGATAACGTAAGTAGAATCTAGAGGTTTCTGGCTATGGTTTATAATACTCAGAATTACTGTTTTTTTTTACTTTATCTATCATTCGGTACTCTAGAAACTAGAAAACACAACCTTCAGGAAACTGGATCTGTTTCCGTCCTCATGTGAGGGGGAGGACACCTTTTTTTTGAGTCCCTTAGGAAGATCTAGAACGTTGTGTTTTCTAGTTACTAGAATATCGGATGATGGACAAAATCCAAAAATCCAGTAGTTCTGAGGAAGAATAAGGTCAGAAAAATTCCATGACACATACTAGTTAAACTTCTCATATCCACATCAAAATGCTATTAATATTCATAAGATAGCAACGACACGCCGAAATAAAGACTCATCGATAGTTCGTGACCGACATAAACGTTCATGGGCTTGAGAATTCTTTGGTATTGCAGCCCAATTGCAGAGCTTCCAGTGGTAAGTTACAAGGTCTGAAACATGCCGGTGTAAGAGATAAGTACCTTTCCAGACTGTACATTTAACCCGTAAGTTACATCTTGAAAATGCTGGTATTTTACGCTCCGTCTAGTTTTTTTAGTCCTGTCAATGTCCCTGTAGTTCGCATATTAAACCCATCATGTCTGTGCTTTGAAAGAACTTGACGAATTTTCATGTTATTTGAGGGATTTTAACTAAAATATGTCAAGCAGCTGGAACGTCGTTATAACCTGGGTATGATGATGGACACCTTACATGAGGACTTCCCCCGTTCACGCTCGTATCTCAAGCCTAACTGACATGTAACTCATTAAATATTAATCAGAGGAAGAAAGGTTTGGAATAAGCACGCCCCAAAAAATTGAAATAGCATAACAAAATTTGTGCCTCCAATAAATTTCTTGCTTAAGTCTTGAGGTTGTCTGCATAGCTGAATATAAGGCAAAATTGTCCTGTGTTTAACTAACTAAGCACTATGCCTTGAAGGCGTATGGGTGAGTGGATGTGTAGATCCACATTTTCTTGACCTCGGCACTAGTTGCAGGTGAGTGGTTAGCTTCAAGCCCAGTCTACTTTAACCCCGGGGATAGAGTCCCCAGGTATCCATTGGATAGGAAGTTGGGTGGACCCGAGAACCGGTCTGGACGACGTCAAGAAATAAAAAATTTTTACCCTACCGGAAGTAGAAATGCGTCCTCTCGGTCGCACAGCTCATAGGCAGTCGCTATACCCACTGAGCTATCCCGGCTCCTGTACAACTGAACAAAAGAGAGACAGAATTTTTAAGCTGCATTTAAGTTTCCTGTTAGAAGACCGGCATTAACTAAACGAAAAATGTCTTAGTAGGCCTATCTGTCGCTCACTATTTTGAAATATATTCTGTATATTAAAACTAGTTCTAAGTTTTCTTCTCACATTTTCTGTTCTTACATGTCACTCTCGTACAAATCTCGAAATATTCGTGTAAAAGTGACAACCTTTTGTCAGTTCCGATATGGGACTTAAGATTTAAACTAGTCCTGTTCTGTGCTGACGAATGCCAATATTACGCATACGAAATGAGGCCCACGTGAGTTCTGTTACCTAAACTTTCTCGGGACTGTATCCGGGAATCAGATTTTGTGCTGAGATGTGCGGATCATAAGCTTCTTCGGATATTCACAGCGATTCGTTTCGTTCCGGAATTTGAGTGAAACTCGGTACAATTTTTGACGCAGATTAATTTAGTCAAAAAGACGGTTATAACAGAGCAGGCCTATCACAGTTCCTGGAATAGTGTCAAGCTAAAGAGTACAGACATTCGTTGTGTAAGAAATACCCAAAACTTTCCAGTCTGAAGCTCCGCGGCAAGGCAACAGAAAGGAAATACAGTAAAATTCTTTACGTTTTCGGGCCCAATGAGGATGCTGCTACATAGCAAGGTGGTGGAGCTCCCTCTGGCCCCTTCGCCCGTCGTAGCATAGCAGGCACCGGATCCTGGAGGCGGGGACTTGCCACTCAAAGGATCTATAACAGTAAACTCTGCGTCGTCTGCCATTGGATCCAAGCAGGTCACGTGACAGTCGCATGGAATCCAACATGGGAGTCTGTTGAACGGAGAGTGGATCTGTAAAGAAGGAATTTATGGTGTGGACAGTCCAGACGAGACAAATATGGTAATACAATATAAACATTCTTTTCCCGAGACAGAATGAAAGCAAAGAAAATGTAGGGCTTGTATTTGAGGAAATGTGTTCGGAATTTTAGGTTAAATAGATGCCTAGTTGACATTGTTAGAACATGTGCAGGCGGAGGGAAAAGTTAAGATTTCAACCTTGTGTCAGACCATGAACGTCTTACTCTTCCTGAGAGACAATAACGCGACATTTTCATGACCGTGAAGGGGAGGGTGAGATGTTGAGTCGGGAAGTGAGTTCTTTATGCCGGGTAGTTGTACTGTGCAAGTTATTCTTGTCGGAAGTTTGAATAACTTTGCATGTCCTGACGAAAATACCAACCTGTTTTCCATCTCTCCCAAATGACTGTGTGAACGTTGTAACTCAGTTGCCCACACCTTAGCCAGCTAATAAGCCGATACCCACTATAATGCAAAAATAAAAAACCAAATGAAATTAAACAATTCTGCCCACGAAGTAGCGGGATGTATGCAAGCTGCAGTGCACTGTTGTTTGTTTCTTAACGGACTAAAAATCTGTTGCCGGTTGCACTGGCCATGCAATTTAGGCACGTAATATCTTCGCCCGCATAAATACAGGGATCGCGGGTTCGAATCCCATTCGAGGCACCGACGGGCATTGCGATGGGTTGGTTTGATCCTCTTTGAAATGTATCTATTAGTTGTTTACGTGGTTAATATTTTCAAAAGTTATTCTGAAATTGAAATGTTCATAGGGCCTCGTTTATTGTAATAATAATTAATATCACGATACTGCATGTGTTCAACATAGGACATAATTGTACCATATAGAATGGCTGAAAGTAGCTTAGTTCTTGTCCTATAGGTGTATGGGCTGCTATAGATCACTGTGGCATGTAAATTAATGCTCAAAAACGCTCAATTCCAAATTGCGTTTAGTGGAATATATTGGCAGTAGTTAGCGGACTCTACCTCGGAGAAGTTCGAAATAGGATGTGAATTATATATTTCCAAGTTTCAGTTGTTCACTGTACTCTGTAGATACAGACAAACATAAGAGAGGGTGCAAGGGGCCGGAATACATCTTAATCTAAGCGTATCTCAACAGTGATTTCGTAATTTGTGCAAGCAAGACGAAATATTTTCCTTAATAAGAGGCAACAGTGCCTCTCTTAACAAATACACGGCCATTTCTCTTCTTAATAATTTATCAAATTTTTTTAATTGTTATTCATAAGGATGTTTTACATTTTCTATCTATCTGCCTGCCTGCGTGGCTATCTATCTATCTATCTATCTATCTATCTATCTCTCTATCTGTCTGTCTGTCTGACTGTCTGTCTGTCTGTCTATCTGTCAATCTGTCAATCTTTTATTCCTGTTGCTCCCAATTGGGGCATCTGTCTAATCTAAGACAGAAGGTAGGACTCCTTGCACGGGGGATCAGCCCGAAGCAAGACAGTTGATCAGTGGGGAGACTAATACTCGGAGGAAACCTGTCCCAGTGCCACTTTGTTAACCAAAAATCTATTATCACCTAACATAAGATCGAACCTGGGCCTCTGCAGTTGAAACCCGGGGATCAGCCGCCTGAGGAATGGAACGGCCCTCTGAGAGTCAAGATGATATCTGCTTTTTACCTTAGCAGTGCAGTTGACCTTGTCTCTCACACCATGCACCTTCATAAGCCTGGTGCTCGCAGACCTCCAGGCGTCTATGCAAACTGACTCCACAGTTGCCCGATTGACAGGCAAACTCAGACACGTGTTTCAGGAATTCTTTCATCTCCTTTTGAGATGTTATTCGATGTTCTTCAAGGATTTGTTCTACTGTGATTATTAATGACTTAATCATGTATCTACGTTTTGCTGATGATATCAACAACTGAAACGCCTGAAGATTGTCTAGCATTGATACTATGCGTGGCTGATGCACTGCTAGCTGCATGAAACACAGCATTAGCAATACTAAAGCTATATTCTTCCCAATAAAAATCAACTTACTAAGCTACAAGTATTTTATCAATCTCCTATAAACCTACACTATACTACAAGCCAGAAGGTAGCGGGTTCGAGTCCCGATGAGGTGGATTTTTTCAACTGACCTAATCCTTCCAGCCGCACTATGGTCCTGGGATCGACTCAGCATCTAACAGAAATGAGTACCAGGAATCTTCCTGGGGTGTAAAGGGCGGCCGGAGCATAAGGCTGATAACCTTACCGCCATCTGTGAGTCAATTGTCTAGACAACGTGGGACCCACAACGTTTCACAACCCTATGGGCCTCCATGGCCACTTATAGGGTTAGCTTTACCTTTGTAAGCCTACCGACCCTATTAAAAACCTGGCAGTATTTCTGAATTCAAAATTTCATTTCCGTAATCATTTCGACTATAGTGTGTGTTCTCAGCATACTGAGTTACTCGGTCTATTTCGCAGTGTAATCTCGTCCTTTCCATAGCTCGGATATCTATTATGCGTTATCCTAGTTAGATCTGAACATGAATGCGCTTTTGCTGTTTGTAGGTCTACTACATATACGGATGCCAATATTCCCCATGCCCGTTACAGTTATGCTTATGCTTTATAGAACAGTTAAAAATTCACACACTACGTAAGATGAAATATTTACTTGATATATTCTACTTTATTCAAATTTACTTTGGTTCTAAATTCTGCCCTTGTGTCTTGGAAACTGCCAGTCTCCGAGTTCCTTGTCTATATATCAGAGAATTTTCTAGGCCAAGCGTCTCTAATCAACTAACTCCATGGCCTGTAGTCCGCAACTTAACTATACCAGCAGAGCGACCGACGCTTGTCGGCGAAGTTAGTGCCAACTTTAGCGGATAGAAGGTGTCGCGTAGTCAGCGCAACGGATCCCCACTGTCGTTAATCTCGGTTTTCTAGACCGGAGCCGCTAATTCATTGAAATAGATCCTCAATCATCCTCATGAAGCTGAGTGGACCCCGTTCCAGACACAATACTTCTCAAGAAAAGCTGGTAATGCCGAGAATCGAACCAGGACCTCTGAATCTGTAGCCAGGAAGTCTGACCACTAGACCACAGAGGACCGTCTCTACTTCTAGTAAAAATGTCCTGTTGGATGTGTTTCAGCAGCTAATGTAGTTTGTGGGAACAGTGGCGTTCTTGCAACGAAAACTGTTTTTCTTAATCATATTTTATAATGGTACTTTCTTGATTCTTAAAATGTTAATTGCTTTGAAGATATATATGTATCCTGTATCCTTCCTTTTTCTCGCGGCATCATATTTTGTGTAATTGGATTGAGTGAATATTTATTATTGGCTAAATAATACAGGAGCTGGTCACGGTAGCCGAGCGGTCTAAGGCATGCACTGTCTTCGCTCGCTCGGAAGCCGGGATCGTGGGTTCGAATCCCACTCAGGACATGGATGTTTGTGTGCGTTTTTCTGTGTTTGTGTACAAGTAGAGGCCTTGCGACGAGCTGATCACTCGCCCAAGGAGTCCTACCGAATGTCTAAGATCTAGTAAACCGAAGTGAAACGGAGAGTTTCATGGAGGTAGGCCTAGGCCCAAATGAGGGCTGTGGCACCAAAGGAAAAAAAATACAGGTTGCCGGTCACGGTAGCCGAGCGGTCTAAGGCATGTACTGTCTTCGCTCGCTTTGAAGCCGGGATCGTGGGTTCGAATCCCACTAAGGGAATGGTTGTTTAGTTTGTGTGTGTGCGTTTCTCTGTGTTTGTGCGTGTATGTGTACAGGTAGAGGCCTTGCGACGAGCTGATCACACGCCCACGGAGTCCTACCGAATGTCTAAGGTCTAGTAAGCCGAAGTGAAACGGAGAGTTTCATGGAGGTAGGCCTAGGCCCAAATGAGGGCTGTAGCGCCAAAGGAAAAAAAATAATACATGTTGCTTTATTTGTCTTTTGTTTGTGTTTGTGTGTTTGCTTTGTTTCTTTATTTCACTCTCCCTTGCTTTAGAATTGGCCTTTGATTTAATGAGTATGCACATAAATGAATAAGACAAAGTAAGGTGTAGTTGTCCCTGTGCTTAGCTAATTAAGCAGTACTCAGTGAGCTCGTATGGGGGAGTGGATATATATCCAAATTCTCTTGACCTCGGCACTAGCTGGAGGTGAATGGTCAATTCACTCGCCGGTCGCTTTACCCCCAGAGAAAGAACTCCCGTTATCCATTGCATAGGAGACTGGATGGGGCCCATAATCTGGTTTCCTTTCGATACGTATAAATGTTCCGCCTTTTACAAAAAATTTCCGTGGAAAGGAACATATGATGAGTCTTTAAACGTAAATAAATAAATTGAACGTAATTAGCTGCTTGATCAGCAAACACGTTTCGGTTAGTACTATAGGAATGTTTTCTTCTTCTTCTCCTTCGTCGCCTGCTCCTCCTCTGAAATTTGATATTCCCTAAGGATTCACTTTAGGATTCTTGCTCCCTAATATTACAAATTCGGAGAAGTTCATGGAGGTGGGCCTAAGCCCACTGGGGCTGTAGTGCCAAAGAAAAAATATTGCAAATTAATGGTAATTAGGACATATTACCTGCATGAACATGATCTTATATCATAGAATCAAGAATATTCATTTATTGACCTGTGTTATTGACTCTGTACAGAAATGCTATTTCCATAATTGCCTGAGAAATAATATTCATAAATCTGAAATTATATCACTTACGCTTAAGACTAACAATATTAAATTTAATTATAAATTTTGTAACAGATTATTATCCCAAATAAAAACCTAGGAATTTTTTAGGCTGTTAGCTCTGTTTTCAGAGCCATGTACATTAAATTTTCTCTCTGTTTCGTTACATTAGATTTTATTTTTTGACTATCGATAGATTTTAGATTTTGTTTAACGCCGAACTCAGTCTAAACTAAAGTACGTTTCTGTCGTCTGGAGCTCAATCACATTCACTGATTCATCTAAACACGCAGAATTAAGAGAACTTATTCTTGCCTTTACTATATCAGATAACTTTTTTTAGAATACAAAAGACTATAATTTTGCCTGTGGTTCTATACGAGTGTGAAACTTGGTCTCTTACATTAAGGGAGGAACATAGGCTGAGGATGTTTGAGAACAGGGTGTTGAGGAGAATATTTGGACCGAAGAGAGAAGAAGTAACAGGAGGTAAGAGAAAACTGCATAATGAGGAGCTTCATAACTTGTACTTTTTTCCAAGTATAATTAGAATGATCAAGTCAAGGAGGATGAGGTGGACAGATCATGTAGCACGAATGGGGGAGAAGAGAAATGTATAAAGGATATTGGTGGGAAAGCAAGAAGGAAAGAGACCACTGGGAAGACCAAGGCGTAGGTGGGTGGACAATATTACAATGGATCTTAGAGAGATAGGATAGATCTGGCTCAGGATAGAGACCATTGGAGGGCTCTTGTGAACACGGTAATGAACCTTCGGGTTTAATAAATTCTGGGAAATTCTTGAGTAGCTGCAGAATTGGCGGCTCCTCCAGAAAGGCTCAGCTCCACGAGTAAGTAAGTAATTAAGTGGAATGGGACTAAGTCCCTTGTACTGTGGCCACTTCTGGCCTATTGTACCAGCCCCAGATGATAGGTGAGGGTGATTGTGGAGGAATTGGTGGAATGAAGATTGGCAGGGTAACCGAAGTACTGGGAGAAAACCTGCCCCAGCGCCACTTTGTCCACCACAATTCCCACTTGACCAGACCCTGGATCGAACCCGGGCCGCCGTGGTGGGAAGCAAGCGACTAACCGCTTGAGTTATGGCGCGGCCTATCAGATATCTTACTGGAATTTGTAATAGTAAATACGATGACACAGGCGTGTAATTAGATCGAATCTTTCAGGATGTTAATGCAAGCAGCTATATCTCCATGTCCTTTTTCTGATGAGTGTGCTTAAGTACCAAGTATCTGTTTATCTAATATTGATACTGTAATATTGTCTGTTCCTATCGGATTCAGAATAATGGTTCGCGCATTACTTGTTAACACATGTGGTACCGCTGTAATAAATATGAGTAACTGTGCAAGCTTTCCACGCTGATAAGAAGGAATGCAGTTCATTCATTTTCCAAAATTATGGTCTTGTGTATTTGTTCCTAAAGTCTTACTGCCTTTTGTTGTGTAAATTGAAATGCAGAATGCAAAATATTCAACTTTAATTTCCGCAAATATTTTCTATTGCGAAATGTGAATGGGCCTAGCTACTTCGCAGTAAACCTGTGGCAAATTTAAGAGGCTATAAACTTAGACTAACTTCGCAATAGGACAGTGCGCCCAGAATTCTCAGCGCAGACTGAAGTAAACCTATTCAACAGCCAAAATAACTTACTGGTTGCAATTAAAACTTATGAGATTCTAAATATATTTCAGTTCACATTTTGCAGTGTGATTGGAAAAATAAATATTAAATAAAATATATTTGCGCGCTACATTAATCCTTGTCAAAATTTGAAATATTTAAGCGAATTGAGTAAAGCTTGTTAAATTTGAGTTTTTGACCGCCTTAATTAGCATCATCCTCTGGGATATGACGCAAGGTATTCCGGTGAAATCCGAAGTTTTGACGTCATATCGCCACGATATTCAGGATGGAAATGCAGGCGAAGCAAGAAACAAACCTGTTCCTAGCTCCGTATTGGGTTTTTGCTTGGTTTGCTATTCGACTCTGAATATGGAGAAGATGCATTCCTCTGTAACGTTGTTTGACCGTCACGGGCCTTCGCTGTGTTATATCCCCGAAGATAGAAATATTTTAAAAACTTCATTGACAAAAGATCTCATTACTGGAAATGTAATTTAAGAGTTTGAATTAGGAGCAAAGAAATATGTAACATTTCAGTAGTATTTGTAATTAGAGAGTTTAAAATTTTCTAACATCTTACCGAATATTTTTTCCGTAAATATGAGCCGAATTTCCTTTTGTTTTTGGCAACTGAAGCTTTGTAGAAAAAAAAATAAAATTCGACGCGGTGAAAATTATGCTTGGTGTATACCCACCATTCGAAAGAGAACGGGGTGAATTGAGAATGACACACAAAAATGATGGGGCACGCGGGAGTGTAGTTTGTTGAGGCACTGTGTAAAAACCGGAAGATCGTGGGTTCGAGTCCCGATGAAGTGAATTTTTTCAATTGGCCTAATTCTTCAGCCGCACTATGGCTCTGGGATCGACTCATCCTCTAACAGAAATGAGTACCAGGAATATTCCTGGGGGTAAAGAGCGGCCGGCGCCCAAGGCTGACAACCTCACCACCATCGGTGAGCAGATTTTCTAGAGAAAATGTGGGACCCTCTACTCCTCACAACCCTATGGGCCTTCACAGCCTGTTGCAGGGTTAGCTTTACCTTTTCCTTTACATAAAATGGTAAAGGCTAATGTGGCATGGAGGCAAGAAAGCCTCAGTGTCTCTTTCTGAATAGCACTGGAAGAATGAAAAGAAGGAGATAGAGGGAGAAAGAGATACAAAATCATTTAACATACTAAGAAAGTATAAATAAGAAGGAAACAACGATAAAGAGAAATAGAGATAAAGAGGAACAATTAATTTATAAACAACAAGAGAAAGAGCTGGGAAAGGAAAATGGAGAAGAAAAAGGCTTAAATATTAACTGGATTCTAGAGGGTTATTTGTTAACAATTGCAAATAGATGTATAAATCTGTGCTGAAAAAATCCATTAAATTTACGTTCCGCTCAGTGTAGGCATTTTTTAATTATTTAGAATATTTCTCTGTGTCACGTGCTTTAGCTTAGCTTGGTCGTCTGCCGCACGTTTTCTAGCCTTAAAAGTAATTTACGTGGTTTGTTACAGCATCAGGCAGTCGGAAACCAAAGGAATAGAACACAATAGACGAGTAAATTATCATATTATATTTAAGCATCCTGTTACATTCCACACTCCTACATGTATAATATAAACTCCGTCTTAAATGCAACACTTTATTGTAGTTCTTGTCCCCCTTCTTTCACACTACATGTTTCGGCTGCAACCGGCCATCATCAGGTGTATTTCACTTCACGTAGCTGTCACACTGCACTCAATATTAACATTTAAACTCCAAATTTGCAGTTGTTCATTGCTCTGTCGTCAATCGGCACCCGATATTCCAGAACTCCCCCTGTCGGTTTGGTCAATTGTGTTTAAAATCTTTATTTATATTGACTCATCGATTGGTTTAAAATTTTAAATTATCAATCAATGCAATTAATTAGCTTATGGATTTTAGAACGTAATATTTAATCTTTTGACGGAATTTGATCACTGCCTGGCGATTTATACTTTTTCAACTTTGCTATAGCACTTTCAGCCTCAATAGGGCTAGAATCAAATAGTAACGGCTCGGCTGTGTGCAGTCCTATCTGCTTAACCTCACTGAACCTATGCACTTTCAATAACCGAGAGAAACAATTCTGCCACCCATTAAAAATTCTGTGGGAATCTGCAAGCATATCACCATTCTCGTCCTTCACTAAGTTACTGATAAGTTGGTAACCCCTCTTAAAGTCATTTATTCCTCTATGTAGGTCTCTAATGTTCTTGTTCTTACTGTTCATTGCAAGTTCATCAATTTTGTCTTTCAGATATTCCTTCTATTTATTCTTGAAATGCCAGCTGGTTTCACGTCTTATATTGTTCAAAGTATCCCAAATAATTTTGCTTGGATCCTGTAACCATTGTAGTTTGGCTTGTTACCTTTGGTCTCGTAGTTTCGAGCATCCTTCGTCGAACCACGACTTATGCTTCTTCAGTTCATAATAACCTAAGCTCTCTTTGGCAGAAACTTTGATATTCCCTCTAATCGTTTCCCAAGCTTTATTAACATCCACCTCAGTGTTTTCCAAAAAGTTGGCACTAAACTTCGCCAACAAGCGGCGGTCGCTCGGTCGGTATATTTCGCTTGCAGACTAAAATCACAGAATTTTGTTTGTGAACCTATCTGAGATTTCAACACGATAGTGTTCCTTACCTTCTGCCTCGTTTAATTTCTGGAGATTGAATCTCTCCATATGAATTCTGTGCGTTTTTTTGTTTACTCGCTGCCAGTTTTCCCTAAATTTTGGCGCCACCAGATAGTGGTCAGTATCACAATCTGCTCTCCTGAATGATCGGACATCAAGTATAATTGAATGTCGTTTCTTATCAAAATATGATCAGTTTGGTGTGTGTTTTTCTGACTAGAGATGTTCAAATAAATTTATGAAAGTGCACTATAATTCTGAGAGTAGGATTTTTGATGTGGTAAAATTTATTAATCTAAATCCATTATCATTACTAATTTCGTGCAAATTCTCATTCCCAATCGTTGGTTTCAAAATATCTTCCCTCCCTACTACGGCATTGAAATCTCCTAACAAAATTCCTTATGGTATTTAGGGAATTTATCAAATTCATTTTCTAGTTCTTCGTAGAACCTGTCTTTTATATCATCAACTTTATCTTCTGTTGAGGCATGAACATTCAGGACGATGATATCACACCAGCGACCTTTTAGTATTATACATATATGACATCCTATCTCTATGAACTCTACCCTCTTAACTGCTGATATGATTCTCTTGCATACGAAAAAGCCTGTACCTAACCCCTGATTTTAGCGGCCTCCGTAGTCTAGAGGTAACGTTCCCACCTCACGACTCGTGGTACGTTGGTTCAAATACCCGGCGGAGGTCCTCGAATTTTTAAGGGCGGAAAAATTCAGGGAACAAGTCCTCCGGGAGGGACTTTAAGCTGTGTGTCCCGTGTCGTAACTTTACGGCACGTAAAAGAACCTCATATCCCCAAAGGGGATCACTGAGCCAAATTCCAGGACGTTTCCCGCCCAACAATAGTCTCTAAGGCCTCTGATAGATGGGGGAAGCATTATAGATACCGCTAATCAAGTGGCCGAACTCGCTTGCTCGGCGGGACTGATGGTACGCACCATTATCGGTAGGGTATAGAGACTGGTAGAATATCATAGAGGGAAGCACAATAGATCAAACTGGTTGCGGTGCACAGGGAAACCCACCCTCTCTAAATAACTAATACTAACTAACTAACCCCTGATTTTCATTCCCCTTTCCATAAGTAAAGTAAGTAAAGTAAGGTTATGCCTTTAATAGGCCGTGGAGGCCCATAGGTTTGTGAGATGTTGGGGTTCCCACATTTTCTAAACAGTCGGCTCGCAGATGGAGGTGAGGTTGTTAGCCTTACGCGCCGGCCGCCCTTTTCAATCAGGAATATTCTAGGTACACATTTCTGTTATTTGTTTTAGAGGCTGACTGGACCCCAGGGCCATAGTGCGGATGGAAGGATTGGGAAAATTAAAAGAATTCACCTCATTATGATTCGATCCCTCGACCTTCCGGCTTGTAGTATAGTGCCTCAACCAACTAAGCTATCGCGTGCCCCTCCTTTCCATAGAAAAATATATATTCGCCTATTGTTTTGGTGACACCTCGGACCAATCTGACCTCCTGTACTCCCACTAAATCTAACTTATATTTTGAGATTTCTTCCACACCGCCCTGAGCGAACCTGCCCTATACTACATACTTCTAACATTCCAAACATCAAATCTCTTATCCATTTTCTTTCGCTTAGTTCGTTTATCCAAAGAGTCCGCCCAGGTTCGAGGCTTCTTGAGAATATTCGTAACAATTATTTCTTACGGTGAGGAGTTCTGAGCCCAACGCCTAAACCCCCAGCTGGAGGATCACCCATTGTCGGCTGTCCGCGACTGCTTATTCAATATATTCGCAGCTATCCTCCATACGTTGAGGGTGTCTCCTCTATCCGCAACCTGAGGACACGCCATACCGTTTTGACAAGGGACACACCTGACATGTTACATACATATGCACATACAATATTGAAATGAGGGTGTTGTATCAGTCTAAAATATGCAAAAGTATAAAAATGTAAGATCGAAATATTTTATCTTCATGTCACCATGGGCAGTAAAATATGTTGCCTGTACCAGCCTCAAATGCCCTTCCAAGTGTCCTCTTGGTATTCCACTCACCCTTCGTGATGCAGGTTCTTACTTCCTTGTTCTCTTCGGTCACCGTTCGCCCGTTCATAATGTACATTTTTAATTTATTGCATTTTACTTAAGAGGAGCTTCAGTGAAGTTTGATATCGTATTATAAGTACCATATAAATTTAGAATATATTTCTTTCTCTGTTGCGAAAATTTTCCATTCAGTTACGGTAGTACAATTCCAAGAATTAGAGCACCCAAAATTATTGATTTAAAACTGAATTCCTGATACCTATCACAGGTCTGAGTACGTAATGTGAATACCAGCAATGAGAAGCCTGAAACCTGTAGGTTATTACAATGTACCGGGGAAGCTTGTCTCGTGGTTTTCAACCCTGAAGATGGTCGGAAACAGCGGATCGACCCGAAACTCCGGAAACCACTTACCAAGTTAACAGTTCCATATGTCTGAAAACGATAATCTTAAGTCTGGGAGGGGTATATATTTCTGAAACCTCTGTTTATGTTGTTCTCATTGTCTGTAATTCAGATATCATCATTGTGCCCAATATTTCTTTATTTTTCTAAGTCCGATTTTCTTGCTCTCGTTTGTGTCCCATCTTCTTGTTCACATCCCTTCATCTCAAGAGCTATTTGCCCATTTCATATTCTCTGTTTTCCCTTCCACTCCCCAGTTTCTTATAGCTCCTTGGACATCAGTTGTACTTAAAGAATTCAAATTATGCTTACATTCAGCCATTCGGCAAGCCTGTAGCCTTCATTTCAGAGACATAAAATGTTCTTGTCCACTTTTTTAGTGGATTTTCATCCTTATTCACTGGGGACACAAGGGTAAATTTCCTGTGTATTTTCAACTAAACTGTCGACCTTATGAGTTCTGGAGAAGGGGGAGAAGTTCATAGCAGACGAGTCAAGAGATATTTCATACCATTAAGAGTGCTGGGGCTCCTAAACTACTTTGTATAACTTTAATTCCCTTAATATATAACCAAAATAATTAAAATACGTTACGTTCGTTATTTAGTGATGACTCTGTTATTTTTGCTACACAGCCGTTGCCTAGTAATCGCGTTTCCTCTGGCTGCCTTAGTCTATCTGCGACGCCTCATACTACAACAATATTTCAATGATGGAGTCCAAAGCTATTAGCTACTGTTTTTATGATAGCCTTTCGTCTACTTTAATTGGTTTTTGTAGTATAATCAGTTTGCAGTTCTTGCATTATTAACATTCTGGTAATCAGTTACTCTTGTATATAATTACTCTGAGTGGGCGATCCTGAGCCAATTAAAGATTCATTGTCATTTGCAAATTACTAATAATACGTAATTCGGCACTTTTTTATTTGCAGTGTTTAGAAGCGAACGAATATTAAGTTCATTTTCTTTTCTAAAGCTTGTGCAACACAAGAGTGAGGTTGAGTAGCCTCTAATGCAGTAAAGGCGTTTGAAGTCCAGCAGGGAGCCCTTCATCGCCCCCCCACCCAAGCTTATGACGTTGCCGGACTCCTGTCCTAAAGGGGAGGAGATTTCTCCAAGGGAACACATAACTATATAGCCACATCGTAGGGGGAGGCTAAAGTATTCATACAAAAACTTCAGGGGGATGGGCTTAGTCCTTTAAAATTCTTGGCTGTACAGCGAACAAGTCCACCCCTCTTGGCTATTGTTTTCTTTGGAAAGTTGGGGAGAGATGACGGGAAACCAATGCCATATGCTGAGAGTTGTGTAACTTTTTCTGTGATATAGTAGGCTGGAATGCACTTTTGGCTGTCTCTTTAAAAAGTAATGTTTCACTACAGGGAAGGGAAGAAGAAATAGGTAGAGGAAACGTGAAAGAACTGATGTAGAGGCGATACCATTTTATTCAGTTCATTGTTTATTGAATGGCCGATTATTGAACTCAAAGTTGTTGGTTCATACTACACTCGTTCATCGCTGGACACCGAAGTATAGACCACGTGAATGCTTTGGTGTGAATAGTTGTTTCATTTTCTTAGGTGAGGATCGAGTCCATGAATAAATTGAATGTAAAGGAGATGCCACAGAAGAGGAAAGTCACGTAGGGTATCGTGCCAACACTCTTACTTCTGAGACAGTGACGACGTGACATCTTACATCAATTGTGACCACATCCTGCCCCTCATACTTACGTTATTCCTTTCTCCTTCATTTCTTAGAAACTTTATAATAAGGTTTTACACTTCTTTTGTGAATACAACAAAAAATTATGAACTCATTTTTTTAATCTTGCCTAATATTGGAGGTAAATAGGGTTTTGCAGTACTCTATATGCCTACAATCAATCAATCAATCAATCAGTTTGTTTGTCTATCTGTCTCTCTGTCTACCTCTCTGCCTATGTACCTACCTGTCTGTCTACCTCTCTGCCTACGTACCTACGTACCTACCTACCTACTTGTCTGTCTGTCTACCTATCTACCTGTATGTCTGTCTGTCTATTTGTCTATCTATCTATCTATCCATCTATCGATGCAACTACTTATTCATTCATCTGCCATTCCATCCTTCCAGCGATGTACGAGTATATACAGAATGTCCCAGGAGGAATGTGCCAAACTTCGGGAGGGTGTTCCTTATGTTATAGTATGCCGATATAACCCAAAACACCTATGTCAAAGTTGAACGGTTACGGAGATAATGGCCCGAGAAAAGTGTGGTTTTCTGGCGAGTCCACGCACTGTACATGTCAGCTGGCATGTCTTATCTATGTTTGTCCTTGAGTGTGGTGATTCACACTAGCCGTAAGCTTATGTGCTACCTTCAGGGTACGTTGCGGCCGCGTTGTGAATGGTTGTTAAATTAGTTGTGCGGAGTTGCTGAAATGCCTTTTGTGTTTTCACACGTGGAATATTGTGATATGCATTTTGTGTATGGATTTTGCGGTGGCCATGCACGTGCTGCTGTTGAAGAATACCAAAGGTGTTTTCCCGATCGAAGGATTCCATCTCGAAGTGTATTTACGCGAATTCACCAGACATTGCGTGAGACTGGTTCTCTTCCGAGTGTTTCTGTGCACTCTGAAAGGAAGGATGTACGAATGATTAACACACGAGAGAACGTTCTTGAGATTGTTCAGAGAAGTCCGCCTCTGTCCACTCGTAGAATGGCCTGTCGCATCGGCGATCACGTATGCAGGTGTGGCGAACTTTACATGATGAAAAGTTGTATCCTTACCATGATCAAAGGGTACAACATCTGGAACCAGGCGACCATGCACAGCGTATGGATTTGTGCAACTGGATAAAAGCTCATCCCGAACTATTAAGCGTCATTTTATTCAGTGATGAGGCGTCTTTTACCCTGGACGGTGTAAATAATTTACGAAATGTGCATACGTGGTCCCATAATAATCCACATGAGATAATGGAAACGAAATTCCAAAAGAGATTTTACGTGAATGTACTTTCAATACTGTTATGTAGTCTGTTTATACCAGCATGAGCAGTCAGCCATGTTACGTCATCGCTTGCCAGTCATGTGTCATGTATAGTGCTTGGAAACCTAAGGACAATTATGACATGGCGAGCGAGTATTTCGTACTTCAATTTTATGGCTTTCCGTCACTCACAAGTTAGTTTGATGTTACGTACATTATTAACATTACAGAATCCACACATTCCTGCCAGTTTTAATATGTATTTTGTAATCAACAAGTGTGTAACACCGGTCAAAATTTCACACTTCTCTGGCCATTATCTCCGTAACCGTTCATCTTTGGACATAGGTGTTTTGGGTTATATCGGCATACTTTAACATAAGGAACACCCTCCCGAAGTTTGGCACATTCCTCCTTGGACATTCTGTATATCTGTTTATTGAGCTATTGATCCATCCATTAATCGAACCATCTAATTATCAGTCGATTTATTCATGTACTCGTCCGAACAGTCACCTATATGCTTTTCTGTCCATGAACACAACGTACTAACCGGACATCCCACAAGCCACCTAACCAACGAATTAACCAAATAAACAGCAAATTCAACGGAGAAGAACCCTTCTTCAGAACCTCATAGTACACTGCAATTTGGATTGGAAGTTCTCGTGGGGGTGAATCAGAGATAGCTCAGCTTTCCGGACACTTCCGCTGGTTTCTTGTTTCGGTTATTCTCTGACCTTGAAATTGGAAATGTATGTTCCTCCGAAACGTCAAGCTGTCTCCGAATTACACGGCGATACAACCCAGAAGACCGCCCTCTTTATTTATATTCTCAAATTTGCGAAACTGTAAATATTATACTATTTTTAATATTACTGAAATTTGTTAGACCAGTGTGCACATCATGGCATATACGAGTGATCATGCTTTCTCTTGTGGAGCCATAGACATGTCTGAGATTTGTTGCATACATTACCTATTTGAAACGGTTGTGTCAAGTTTCAAGGTATGTGATTACCAATTATTTTTCACTCGTAGGGATCTCCAATTTGTAAGAAGTCTCTGTTGGTGCATAAGTTTTGTAATTCTGTCAATTCCATTCTTCTGAACATTTCTGTGATTCAAGATGGGCAGTAACCCTGCCAGGTCTCACTTGATGCCAGACATCCCTTCCCGAGCTTCATTGAAATTTCTGGGACACAACCATATTGTACTGAATATCAAGATGATGGAGCTTCGTATTAGAATTTTCTAAAGATCTGTTTAGTAAGCAGGCCTACGTGAAGTATAATGATTCAAAAGTGGAAAATTTCCTTTAATTTTTATGTCTATGAAAGGCGAATAGTGGAATCGGATCGTACATGCATTTAACTTAAGAGAATTCAACTATTTGCACTCGCCATGTATATATATATTAAAAGTTTAAATAAAATCTTAAAAAGTACTGAATGATGAGTGTTCAGGTTCACTATTTTCCTTTTCTATTCATTCATCTCTCTGTCTCTTTATATAATTAAGAATAAAATCACTATATATTTTATTTGTATGTGTAAGGTAAAGGAGTAAAGCTGTCCTTGTTTTTATTACAAGTAAATAAGCAGTACTCCATGAGGACATATGTGGGAGTTGATGTATAAATCCACGTATTCTTTACCTCAACACTAGTTGGAGGTGATGTGTCAGCTTCAAGTTCTGGCCGCTTTACCCCTAAGAAATTGGCCTCCCTTATGCATTTGGTAGGAGTTGGGTTGACCCTGGGCCCAGAACCGGCCTGGACGTCATGGAGAGGAGAAAACCCCTGGCCCTATCAGGACACGAAATCTGACCCCTCGGCCGTCCAGCCCGTAGTTGGTTGCTATACCGACTGTGCTATCCCGGTTCCTCACGTCCAGTACGTAGCTAGTTGCTATACCGACTGAGCTATCACGGCTCCCATTATTACATGTACTCTTTATTACACAACAGGAACGCGTACTTTTAATGGTTAAATGGGACTTCCCTGGAGGTAAAGCGCCCAACACGTGAAGCTACCACTCACCTTCAACTAGTGCCGAGGTCAAGAACACACAGATCTATACATCCACTCCCCCATACGCCTTCTTGACGTAGTGCTTATTTAGTTAGGCACATGGACAATTTTACGTTTACTCTTTATCACACATGTTACATGTATTCATATTACGGGCTGTGTAAAGATCCATGTACTTTATGGATGATTTAAGGGATTTCAAGAGCAATTTTTACCATACGTTATTTCCGGTTTAGGCGTCGTTTTTGGAACGTAACCACTGCATGAGTTGCGACGCACTCTGCTCGTGTACCATATAAGAAATGTAACGCCTAAACTATGCTCACTGCTCCTTCGTCACAAATGCAGTTTAATGAAAAAGCGAAATAGAATTGTTTGGTATGTATAAAAATATTAAAATGTAGCATCACGGCAATAATTACCACAGAAAATGTGTGACGTTACGTCTCTTCGGTTTTAGAACCTGGGTCTAAAGAGAGCAAGGGTGGCATTAATTAAATAAATTTGTTTGANATAGGCTAATGAAAACAGTCACAATGACAATAAATCAGAGTGAACATCAAACAAATCTGAAGAAAGTCGTCTTCTGGGTTTAGGCACCGTGTAATCTTCGTTTTGGCCGACGTTTCGGAGGAACGTATCGCCTCCATCTTCAGAGCAGTTGAATGGCTTGGATTGCAGAGAGCAGTAGCGTAGTGATAGGAAGTGCAGTAGCTGTGCAGCTACTGCTCTCTGCAATCCAAGCCATTCAACTGCTCTGAAGATGGAGGCGATACGTTCCTCCGAAACGTCGGCCAAAACGAAGATTACACGGTGCCTAAACCCAGAAGACGACTTTCTTCAGATTTGTTTGATGTTCACTCTGATTTATTGTCATTGTGACTGTTTTCATTAGCCTATTATGACGCCCATATCTCTTCAGAATTTCTTTGTCACTCACTCTGACAGAATATCGAAATAGGATCCCGAAGCAACTGTAGAATGCAATGGTGTTCTCTCGTTGTAGCGTAGCAAGGCATAAATGACATATAGTTTTTATTCGAACTAAAAGGCTGTGATCTCCAACATGAGAGTTTCCGAGAGAAAGGCGAATAAGTTGCGACTATTTTGAAATTTGACTTAAACAACAGGACAGTTTATGTTGAGAGGAATCGGATATTTGATCACAGCATTATGTTACATCGGGTATAGTGTTCTGGTTTATAAAGTCGTGTAGTTCGGAGAGATCCCGACGTTTCGGGGGAACTATCAGAAGCAGGCAGCAAGATTTCCGACAACTTCTTGCTTCACTTTCTCTTCGATCCTGAAGAAGGAGACGATAGGTTCCTCCGAAATTTAGTGCTGTTCCCAAAGCGTCCAGAGTCCCATTCCAGAGCGATGTGCGCTTCGCACTCACCTCCATGAGAACCCAAAATCCAGCTACAGACTGTAGATCAAATTCTTTGGTTTTGAGTAAAAATGTTCTGTAATTTATACCGGGTGTAGAACCTGGGACTTTGCTTTCGTCTCACTTGTTTGCCATTGCGGACATACAAATCCTAGCCGGATGCTGGTTGGCATTCCAGATGTCGCTGTGGAGGACCCAGCCTGTCAAGACAGTACCCCCAGTTCCAGAGAGCTACTGCCCTCTGCGTGCACTAGTGCGATCAATATTGTCACATCAGATCGGGGAATGTGCTCGTTAGAGTGGTGGTTAATGAAGGGATAGAGGGAGGCCCGGGTTCATTTCTTGACTTAGTGGACCGATTGAACCACAGTTGTCTCTTAGTCTTAGGCTTAGTCCACTGACAGGCATATAATTCCTAAAATATATTTAGTTTACTTATAAAAACTCAGTGGCCTGAAGTCAACACGCGAACTATACCAACAGAGCGACCGCAGCTTGTCGGCTACGTTAGTGCCAACTTTTGCGGATAGAGGGCGTCACGTGGTCAGCGCAACGGATCGCCACGGCCGTTAATCTCGGTTTTATAGACTGGAGCCGCTATTTTCTTGAAATAGCTCCTCAAATATCCTGACGAGTCTGAGTGGACACCGTTCCAGATCCACTACTTCTCAGAAAATCTGGTAGCGCCGCAAATCGAACCCGGATCTCTGGATCTGAAGCCAGGAACTCTGGCCACTAGATCATAGAGGCAGTCTAATTCACTTATAGGTGTAACAATAAAAAGTGAGACATCAGTAATGTTATATTTAAGTCTAAGACAAAAATTAAAGAGCTGTGCTAGGCCTGGTCTTCCTGGCACCTGTCTTTTACTCACTCCATAATAGTCCTGATTTTTATGCTTTAGTATCTACGTGTCTATGGAAATATTTCCACAATTAATGATGGGTTTATTTATTTGTTTATTCAATTATGTATTTATTTACTACAAGTATGTTTTTGGACATTATCCATCGTCTTGTCTATTTTCTAAAAATCGTCATCTTTCTTTTTAAAATCACAAAGTTTTGGAGACTGGATTCTGTTCCCGTCCTCAGGTAAAACCTACTCCATTGGGTACAATAAATAGAGCTAGCCCCCACCTCGGGACACCTACACCAGTTTCAAAAAGGGGTTCATAAACCAAACACAACAGAAACCATCTGCGAAATCTAAAAAAATATTCAATTATAGCAACTCCACACGCATGGGGCCTTGCACCAGAGAAGATGAAATGATTGCTAGTGAGAAGCAAAGTCTCTTAATGTACCAACACAAGAAAGAAAATAATTTCCACTCCAACTGCGCTTGATGGCGTTGTAGTCTCTTGACTTTTGCTGTGATGACAGGGGTCCAGAAGGGAGCGATATCCACACTGGGTTGAGGGATAGGATTTTCCAGTAGAGACATGGAGACTGATTCCTTGTATTTCCTGTATGTGGTGTTGGGCTCAATCTGCAAGCCTTCGGCTTCATTTCATCAAATTTTGTGGCCTTCCTCCTATTCATTTTAGGGTAATTTTGATTTTTCCAGCAAACTCTGTGTCAGGTTGTATTAGAGACTTGCTCTGTCTATTGGACCCAACTGAGTAGGTTTTACCTGAGGACGGGGACAGAATCCAGTCTCCGAAACGTTGTGTTTTGAAAAATAAACAGTTTTTTTAATAGACAGGACGATGGATATTGTCCAAAAACATAATACTTGTAGTAATGTACCATCGTCACAAAATTTTAGATCCTAAGTCAAATAATTATTTCAAAGAGAAATATGTTCCATGTACTATAGCAAAAGTGAGCTGGGGTAGCTCAGTCTGTATAGCCACTGGCTATGGGCTGGACAACCGAGGAGTCGGGCTTCGAGTCCCGATGTTGGCAAGAATTTTCATTTCTCCATGTAGCCCAGACCGACTCTGGGATCCATCCAACCTCCTACCTAATGGGTACCAAGGCTTTTTCCCCGGAGGTAAAGCGGCCGTGTCGTGAAGCTGAGCACTCACCTCCAACCACAGCCGAAGTAGAGAAAACATGGGTCTATACATCCACTCTCCCATACGCCTTCATGGCGTAGTGCTTAAATAGTTAAACACAAGGACAACTTTACGTTACTAAAGCAAAAAGTCAACGGTTTCTGTGCATAAGAAGTTTAGCACCACACCACATAGGCTTTAATGGGGAAGTAGCAATATAGCTCTAACATTCTTGACCTCGGCAGTGGATGGATGTGTGGTCATCTGCATATTTCAGCCGCCTTAACCCCGGGGAAATAACCCCAGGTACCCATTGAGTGGGTGCCTAGTTGAGTCCCGTGGAGATCAGAAAAATTTTTTGCTCCTGCCGAAAAAAAAACCCCGGTGGTAAGGCCGCGCCATAGCTCAAGCGATTAGTTGCTGGCTTCCCACCGCGGCGGCCCGGGTTCGATCCCGGCTCTGGTCAAGTGGGATTTGTGGTGGACAAAGTGGCGCTGGGGCAGGTTTTCTCCGAGTACTTCGGTTTCCCCCGCCAATCTTCATTCCACCAATTGCTCCGCATACACCCTCACCTATCATCTGGGGCTGGTAAAATAGGCTAGAAGTGGCCGCAGTACAAGGGACTTAGTCCCACCCCACTAGCAATAAGAAGAAACCCCGGTCGTTCAGCCCTTAGCAATCGTCATAACGTCTAAGTTATCCCAGCTCTGGTCCCACGTGATATCACGCATAAATATGGCGTACTAACAAAATCTTGTAGGCAGGAAACTCCTCGCTAATCTGCATCAGTTTCTAAAGCTGTTCATTGATAAGTCATATTATAAAAATACCTACTCTGGGAAATGGAAAATTTCATTCCACTTAGATTTTAGTATTTCCCTGGGAATTGAGACGTATTAGCTGACTGAATGGCCGATTGTGCTGGCGAGTCTGGTGAGTCAACAAAACGTGTCACGTCAGAATGCACGTTCTGCCGCGTGCCGCTCGTACGGCTATGTTCTGCGTGCTGCTTACTTGGGTTAAGGTCGAAAAATATTTATCTATATATATTTATTTATTTATAGCTCTGCACTCTTTTTGTTGGTCCTTGGCTGTTTCTTCAGATTCTTAATCTTATACACACTCGGTAGGGTTCCTCAGAAAGGGGATCAGCCCGCCGCAAGGCCGCTACTACACACAGAACAACACATACGCACATAGACATCCATGCCTTAAGAGGGAATCGAACCCACTATCCCAGCTTTCTACCGAAGATAGTTCATGGTTTAGACCGCGCGACCACTGTGGTCAGCCTGAAGAAACATTTTGTACCTTGAAATATTCGTTTCAGACATTCCCCACAAACGCGTGTCCCTATGACAAGGTATCAGCACTGCCTCCACGCTCGTTAGACCAAACTACTAGTAAAAAAGGAAAGAAGTAAATGTATCCCTTTAACAGGCCGTGGAGGCCCATAGGATTGTGAGATGTTGAGTTTCCCACATTTTCTATACAATCGTCTCACAGATGGTGGTGAGGTTCCCAGCCTTATGCGCCGGTCGCCGTTTACCCCCAGGAATATTCCTGGCACTCATTTCTGTTAGGGGCTGACTCGACCCCAGGGCCAGAATGCGGCTGGGAGGATTAGATAAATTGAAAAAATCCACCTCATTGGGATTCGATCCCGCAACCTTCCGGTTTGTAGCATAGTGCCTCAATCAACTACGTTACCGCGTGAACCCCCCCCCGGCAAACTACTGGAGGGTAAATAGAACTCTCCCTGCCAAAATTTTATACGGAACACGTAAAATTGCGTGGTTTCTTTGTACCAAATCATTGCAGTTTCTTTTGTTATATTGGACTTAATTGTAAGCTCAGTTTATATTTATCACCTGTAGACGTGTATGGCTAGGCAGAATTTGTCTAGATTTGTTGACCCACGCAGTAAAAATTACACCTGAAAATTTCTTTTGCCGCAATACAGGTAACTGAAAGCGTAATTTTAAAAGAAATCTGCTTGATCGAAAATCCATTAAAACATGAAAAGCAAGTTGGTACCAGTGCACTTCCAATCCTAGGCTGTTTCAGTCACTATCTTCCTGTTCCTTTCGTGATTTAAGGCTTTCTTCCTACCCCCCCTTCTCTGTACACGTAATTCTCCTTTAAATAGCACCCTCCCTCAATGTGTTTTCTTTTTGTTATTTTAAAGCGTACGTCAATAACTGTTTCAGAATTGTTTAATAAGAAATGAAATAAAGAAAATATAGCATGTTTGTTGATTGGCAGCGTCACCCTTAGGAACCCAGTGTCATTCTGTGTGACATGGGGACTGCGTATAAATTCACATACTGCTGGCAAGATCCTGTCATTTCAGTGTCTTTTTTAACCAATCAATCATTTTATAGTTAGTTTGATATTGGACACACGGTAGCGTAGTTGGTTGAGGCACTATGCTACAAGTGGGAAGGTTGTGAGTTCGATTCCCGATGAGGTGGATTTCTTCAATTGACCTAATCCTTGCAGCCGCACTCTGGCCTTGGGGTCGACTCAACCTCTAACAGAAACAAGTACCACGAATTTTCGTGGGGGTAGAGGGCTGCGGCGTGTAAGGTTGACAACCTTGCTGCATTTATGAGCCGATTGTCTAGAGAAAATATAAGAGCCTCGACGTCTCACGACCCTATGGGCCTTCACGGCCTGTTTACAGGGATAGCTTTACCTTTCCAACAGACGGGTATATAATTTCTTAGTTTTGAATTATTAATATCTTGAGAGCTTAAGTGTCATATACTCGCCATTTCTACTTGTCCTACACATTCTGGGCACCAGAGTATGTCGGTTTCCTTGCTTCTACGTAATATACACACTGAATGCACAAATTTGTAATACACGAAGTTGCTTACATCCTAAAATCAAGCAACGGTGAAAGGGAGAGTTTTTCTCTATAGACTATACCGATCTGTGACTGGCGTAAAGAAGATAGAATGTATTTCTTACCGTAAATAAAAGGTGCTACATAGTGATAACAAATCATTTCGTAAGATTTGAGGTTTTCACGGCGGTGACTATGAAGAATTCCGTCTTCTTGGATGTGGCGCCGTACAGATATTGTTCCTTCCAAATTCCGGCTTACACAATATTTACACGAGACCACATCCCAGAAGACGGCAGTCTTCAACCATTGAATTCGTTTTCAATTGCAGGAACTTTGGCAGAACTATGGAGAGCAGTTTGGTTAAAGAATTTCGTTTCCATAGAGAAAGTATCACTGCAAATATTTAAATCTAAAGAATTTAAATATCAGATTTGAGATTCTGACGACTGCGAATGTGAAGACAATAATTTTAATAATGTTAATTTATATTTTTTATGTTTCATATTTTATATTTTTTATATATTTTTAAATGTATTAATTATTACTTTATGTGATGTGTGTACATGCAATTAAGTAGATAGGTAACAAAATTCCTGAGGAATATTCCCCACCCTTTATAAACTAGAAGAAATGCGAAGATGGAAACAGCAGATGCATCCTAAAAAGTTACTACCCAGTTACTTAAATCTACGACCTAAAATCACAGAACACCATAACTGTATAATTATTCCAGTTGTGTATCAAGATTCGTTTTATTTCACTTAGAATTTAACATTAAATTGAACCACAGGAATAGGAAACACTGGAATATTATGGAAACTAAATTAATAATTTAATGAGAAAGAAATCCATATCACTTAGGTCTATACCTTGTGATATTTTTATTGAAATTACAGTGGACGACCCATAGTACACATTGAACGCTATTTGAAAGTATGAAAAAGTACTGACGAAGTAAATTGTGAATAACTGTTAATGCCTTGGCTTACGGACACAACACACGACGATGCGTACATCCTGTACTATCTCTGCAGTCGTCTTCACAAGAGATGTAGCACAAATTTCGTTTCCCTGAGAAGAGGTTCCACTGGGATATGTACATGTATATGCAACATTTTCAAAATTGGTTATCCATCTGTAAAAGACTTTCCTTCAGTTACATAATATAGCAGTAGGCCTGTTTCAGTATGATATTTGTCTGTATGCTTTACACTTCAAGGCCATTCTTTACTTGCATAACGCTACTTTGCTGCGGCAGTCTGCAAAACTTTATTTCACATTTCTTGATACCGTGAGCAATAAGTGTGACGTAAAGAAAACCTGGAATATGATCAACAGTATTTTTTTATTCCTAGTGGGTTGGGACTAAGGCCCTTGTACTGCGGCCACTTCTGGCCTATTGTACCAGCCCCAGATGATAGGTGAGGGTGATTGTGGAGCAATTGGTGGAATGAAGATTGGCAGGGGAAACTGAAGTACTCGGAGGACCCTGCCCCAGCGCCTCTTTGTCCACCTTAAATCCCGCTTCACCAGACCCGGGATCGAACCCGGGCAGCCGCCGTGGGAAGCCAGCGACTAACCGCTTGAGCTATGGCGCTGCCCCTGATTAACAGTAAGAGCCATTTCCTTCATTCGCCGAACTCTTTTACTATGAGGTAAAGTGCATTAGTTCTGTGTTTAAGTATCTGGACTCTTAGAGGATGGTAAGCCTGCCGGAAACATACAAGTAGTGAATGTGTGGAAAACCATTTGCGCAAGAATTGGTTTTCATTGTAACTGCATAGTTATTTGAGTTTCGGCTGATATTCAACAATTTCTTTATGGATCTGAAACCCTCCTTCGGAAGCCGCCAATTGTGCAGCTACTGAAGAACTTCCAGGATTTTATGGAACCCGAAGTTTCAATATCGTGTTCACAGAAGCCCTCCACTGGTCCATATCCTGAGCCAGATCAATCCAATCCATACCATCCCATCCTATATCTCTAAGATCCATTTTATCATTGCCCACCCATCTGTGTCTTGGTCGTCCTAGTGGTCTCTTACTTTCTGGCTTTCCCACCAATATCCTATATGAATTCTTCTTCACCCCTATTCGTGCTACATGCTCTGCCATCTTATCCTTTTTAATTTGATAATTCTAAATATACTTGGAGAAGAGCACAAGTTATAAAAACCCCTCATTATGCAGTTTTCTCTAACCTCCTGTCACTTCATCTCTCTTCGGTCCAAATATTCTCCTCAACACCCTGTTTTCAAAGGCCCTCAGTCTATGTTCCTCCTTTAATGTCAGAGACAAAGTTCACACCCATAGAGAACCACCGGAAGAAATATAGTTCTGTATATTCTAATTTTTATGTTTTTAGACAGCAGACGAGAAGAGAAAAGGTTCTGGTCTGAATGCTAGCAAGCATCACCCGAGTTCAATCGCCTCTTAATTTCCTTCTGAATCAGGATATTCAACAAACCTATGTTAATTGTGACGATTTACAAAATAATTACTGTATCGAAGCTTCTCATTTTGTGTGTGACAATTTTTGTTATTTGGCTGCGGCAGCACAATTATTTGTATAGGCACGCCAAACGCCATAAACTTACTGCACGTTACAGCCTTTTGGCCATCATGTAGTAAATTTACATTGTATGGTATATCTATAGAAATAATTGTGCTGCCAGAGCCAAATAATAAATACTTTTTGACAAAGTTCAAACTGCAAAATGCAAAGCTGAGTACTACTCGTATATTCTGGGATAAAACGCAGCGTGCACCGTTGAAAGTCAACGGACGTTTCTGAGGAACACCAGCTTTCATGATTGTATCTTGCTCTTCTTATTCAACTCTGGACATGGGGTGGATATGTTCCTTGGAAACGTCCTTTGGCTTCCAACGGACTGCACGGCATCACGTGGCAGAAGTTAGTATTCTCCATAACCACAGATGTGAGAACCTCAAATTCTACTTGAAGGTAAAGTTGGCCCTGTATAATTAAGCACTATGCCGTGAAGACGTACGGGGGAGTGAAAGTATATGTACATATAGTATATTCGAAACTGTGTTAAATATGTAGGGCAATGTTCGGGGTAATTATTAGAAGAGATAGAATGAATGTTTTCCGAAATTTGCGGAATACGTTGGACTCTGAATTAGGCAAACAAAATACCCGTACATGAAATTCGTTAAACGGAATTTCTCAGTTTTCACAGGCCTACTCAAAATAATTATGTCGTAAACATTTTTAAAATATTTTTTACCTCCTGAGGTAGAATCTTGAACATTTTAATACGTAGGGCCTATTTAATTTGTCTAATTTATTTTTTCATTTGGATCCTGTGTAGAAAAAGTAATGAAATACGTACAAGGATTATTCTAAAAGTGGGGACTTAACTTACAGTGACAGCTACCGCCAAGTACACCGTGTGTCGTTCATCAGGAAATCGATCAGAGTGAAATGTTGGTAAAATAGCTACAAGGTGTTTCATAAAGAACGCATTTGAAGTGGAAGATGAGTAAATTGTGTTACGTAGTGTATCATTGCGAAGGAAGTACCTCGACTATTTATGTATATGCCTGAGTTTGTGTGCTGTCTGTCTCTTTCTACTTCCCTTTTGCAAAGTTGTGTACAGGTTCGATTGGTGTCCCCGCCATCCGTTTTGTTGAGGCTATAACTAAAGATACGAGACAAGCGAACGGAGAACGCTTGGTTTATGGGTTTGCATCCCGCAGTCACAGGTTTGCAGCGTCTCTATGCTAGTGGTTCAAACTTGCGGTTTCGTCTTACATCACAACGTGTTCATCTGCAACCAAATTCTTCTTCTTCTTTCTCTTCCTCATCCTCCTAACTCCTCCTCCAATTCTCCATTATCCTCTCTTAGAAAATATTTTCACTTACTCCCCTAACGAAGACGGTGTTAGACTTAAGTTAACGGGGGAAGGGATCACTACTCCCTTCGGCTTGTCTACCATCTTTTCTCCCTTGCAAAGATTTTTTCTTTCGACTCATCTGGTATTCTTTCTCACCCTCCTGTTGCTTTATGTGAATACTAAGAGGTAAAGCAACGCATAACGGTTTCCTAGTAGGCATGAACTTTTCCCTACAATGGCGAAAAACGTACGGTTCTTAATTTTTTGTTAGCGCTCCTCCCCGCACTTGTGCAAGCATCGCCGCTGGAAGTCTCAGGAAAATGTCTGTTCCTACACATCTCTCGGCTGAGACACGTAATGTGTATTGATGGGCTGGTTTGTGTGCCCGTTGTCTCTGCCCTGTTAACTTGCCCTCAGTGTGTCTGTCTGTGTTGCTAGCGCTGTTTGCTCTTATTTCCACAGTAAATTGAAACATGACTGAAGGAAAAATTCACCGGCAAAAATTAGTAATATCTTTGTGCAAGAAGTGGTTGTATCTTGAGATTCGAAATCTTCAACTTCATATTTTACCCACATCCCCACCCGCTTTTATTTTCTTCAAACAAGTGTCTTCCCCTCACCTCACCCTTTCGTTGACAGTGTAAAGCATCTCTGTATCTAGCATTGTCCAAATATCCTGAGGCTAATGCGTACAAAATTGAAAATTAATTTTACTGAAAACAAGTTGAAGAATGTTCAGTTTTCATCCCAGAAGAACATGTGCAGTGTGTATGTGTCTATATAATGTGTTCGCGTGTGAACGAACTTGAGATGTTTCTTTGTGCTCGTAATCGTCGATGACGTCGCCTGAATATCAGTGTCCGTATCTGAAACATAACAAAACAAACATTTCTTTCTGAAAGCGTATTTGTGCGTGTGTTACAAAGTTCTCTGCCCATGATCTCGTGCAATGGATTAAACAGAATACTTTTTGTTTTGTTTTAGAAAATTATTAGGGGTTATCTTATTTACGAAAGTGATAAGACATTGGTGGAGTCTAATTTGCTTCTAAATAAAATTTGATGGCAAGAAATCACAATAATAATTGTAAGTATTTTCGCAATTTCTTCAAACATGTACGACCATTGAAAATCAGTTTTGCTACCGAGGCTCTGAATATGCCTAATTCATATTTGTTAGTAAATTAATATGGAGCATGTAAACAAAATTTTGAAATAACTAAATTTTAGTTGAAGCATATAAGTTTAAGTAGGCTTCGATCCTCGAGTTGGAAGATTCATCTCTGACCTCACCCCGTCCCCCTCACGTAGGCTGGTTACAGATTGCGGAAATCTCTTTTGCGTTCTTATGAAGAGAAAGAAGCCTCAACTGATATTTCGTTCGAGGTTTTATATTTCGCTCTTTAATGCGAAAGGAATGATATTGTTGGCCAGTGGACTACGATACAGAGGCTGTAGAGGGAAATAAATATTTGTATTCTAAATAAAAGTGAGTTGTAATATATGCACACTGAAATTATCTTTAAAGGGACTTTGAGTTATGATTAGAATCACCTTCTACAATTGCTGGCTCAGTTTAGATCTTTTAATTATAAAATACTCTTATGTAATTATTTGCAGTGAATTTATATGTAGAAATGATGGCAATACTTAAATCGAGTACGAAAGAATTATTACAGTGTACGTTAAATTCGTTGACAAACCAGGTGCTAAAGCAAAAAGGGCATGCGAATATACGTTAACCTACGCGCACAGAAAGCCGTACAGCTGAAGTGTTTTTATCAGTAGCAAGCATTGTCTATATATAAACAACTTTTGCATAGCTGGATTCTGTTAAATTAGTGGACGCCGTTTTCAAGCTGAACTGCCTTACAAGATAAATAACATATAAAAAATTGTATTAGGAGGATATTCCAAGTGTAGAATTCTTATTCTATACAGGCCAATATTTATCTCATTTTCAGAAACGTTTACAAAATATTAAGCTGACTCTCGTTGGTATGATGCTGTAAAACTGACAAATCAGGTATAATTTTGCATTTTTGAAAATTATTACTTATACTTTCTGTACGCCGAGGTAGATAATCACCACAGTCCCCTATTTCTTCAGACTGTTTGTTTATAATTTAAAAATTAATTGAAACAAGATCAACCATAATTTTGAATATTTGATTAATGATCATTCAACTTCATGGGTGTAAAGACTGAAAAATATTCGGATGGTAGATGTCGGGGACATCAGCACACTTCGGTCAAGCGGCATGTGCTTTCTGTCCAGTTCTGAGACCTCTACCAAAGTGCCTGTTTCAGGACGCTCTTTAATAGACACAGATCCTGAAATTATTTCGTCATATATCTCCTTTTGTGCAACTATTTAACGGTGAAACAATTTAAAAATTCAACTGCATTCATTCAAATAAAATTTGTACAATATATTAGTTTTGGATTTCCCTACATCGCCTGCTATTTCATGGACTGTACCATTTCAAGATGGCGTCGAGCGCAGAAATTATATAGTCTTCGTGACAAAGTCATTGACCTTAATCCGATACACAATGAAAATTCGTAGCAACACTGGTATCAGAAATATTTACGAAGAATGATTATTCGAGTAAGAAATTTAAGCACGAGCAATTTTATAATCGATTTAATATCCAGTATAAAATTATATCAACTGAATTTGGTAAACTGTGTTAAGATTATAGGTATTACCTTGCCGTTGGCTCAAATATACTTTTGCAAAGAATGCCACGATAAGACACATATCGGAACTTTGATAACCAGGTTGTAAGGTCTACGTGTTAAACTTAATTCATATTTATGCAATAAGTTATGTATATATCTTTTGATATTTGTGCAAATTGTGACGAATTACCTAGAGCGTAAATGTCTAACAGATGAGTCTGTTCTAGTTTTATGAAGATCAATAACTTAAAAATTTTCATAAGGAGGAAGGTTATGACATGTCTGTTATTTATTATAATTTATGTAACAAATAAATTGAAGTGTAAACCAGTATTTAGCCCGAGATTGTTACAGGAATTAACGAAATTTATATAATTTTTTTGTGTTTTATTTAACGAATAGAATAATTATTAATTAAAAAAATAAAGGCATACATAATTCTGTTTAAATTAAATGGACTGGCTTATAGTTTCCGTGCAACCGTGTGATCATATCAGGGGACAATCATGTAACAGTCGTTTTGTATCTGTACGATTAATCTTACTCTTGCCTTTGTGTTTACAGCGTCACTAGCAATAACAATAAATTGCAATGATATTTTTATATTCAGCATGTCATGTAACATGCGTTATAAAGCTATACCGGTAGTCAATTTAACACATATTTTATTCTTTCAGAAGTAATATGTTTTAGCGTGTTTTTCTGAAGCTGATTGAAGATTGTCCTGTAATTTGAAAATAATTTACATGAAAACTCGCTCAGATGTACCAACTTAATTACGGGCATTCGGGAAATAGACGCGAGACATTACGAGTATTTTTCCTTCAGTATACCAATAGATGAGGTTACTAACGATATCAGAAATTAGAGAACAAAATCAACTCAGAATTATATAAATACGTTTACTGTTCTTACACTCGTCTCTATGATGGTCTGCCGCAATGCTTAACAAGTCACTAAGATATAACCTTCATTACTTGAAGAATCAGATATTCGAGTTGAAATTGTTTCCGCGCCAATAATAATCACAATTAATTAATTTTTGGAATTTCATTGAACTAAAAGAGTGTTACATTTTTATAATCCCATTATAAATGCTGTGATCAGGGATAGTGTAGTCATTAAAGCGACTGGCTACGGGCTGGACGGCCGAGGGGTTCGAGTCCGGGTCCCGATATGGTCAAGAATTTTCACTTCTCCACGTTGTCGGCTCTTCAGTCCACCCAGCCTCGTATTCAATAGGTACCGGGGGTTCTTTCTCAGGGGGTAAAGTGGCCGGGGCATGAAGCTGACCACTCACCTTCAACTAGTGCCGAGGTCATGAAAATGTGGATCTATACATCCACTTCCCCATACGTCTTCATGGCATAGTGCTTAATTAGTTAAGCACAGCGACAATTTTACCTTAATTTTTACCATTAGAAATACAAATTATTTGAGCGTTCTGCTTTATGTTGGAAGAAAATCGTGTCGCAATGCAGCAATTCACAGCCGTGTGCCGTGAAGTTCAGTGCAATTTGTGAAAACTGTTGTGGATGTTAGGCGGTGTTCGTAATTAGAAGTAATACTTTACAGAAGAACTGGAAGACAGTGCGCTCCTTTATCAGATGTACAGGAATTAGTATGAGCAAATTTATGAGTTCCAACCCAAGACAACTCTAGGATAATAGGGAAAGCCTTTTAAGCAAAAAGAGCTGACTTACGATCAAGTATTGGAAAACATTATACATATAAGGTAACAGAACTTAATTGCTGCTAGTCTAAACAGGACTAAAATATCAGCAGGGGGCAAAAGCTTCTTTTCGAAAAATACTCTTACATTTCCTAAGCCTATTTGCAATTTCCTATGGATAATGTTTGTAGACCAACATGGTTTCGATATGTCTCCAGTTAATTTTTTAAGATTTGACCGATTTAAAGGAAAATTTATGGGGATGTTACAATATTGGTGGCCACCTGATTGTCATAATTTTTAATATCATACAGTGGGAAATAAAAATGCTGTGGACTCACGAATTGCTAAGGTGAGATCAATAGTATGGCCAGTTGATAAGCTGCAGAAATGTCACATGCCAACAACTTAGAAAATATGCAGCTTTTACAGAAATACTTCACACACATAAAATAATGAAATGTTCACTGCAGGAAATACACATAAAGCTGCCATAATAACTGTGATAAGCCGGTAGACTGCCGACGTGGTCTATTGATGACAGGTCGGCAATGCATTCATGGCGACGGTGCATATATTTGAGGTCATGTCTTGTTGTTTAATGTATACAGAACTTCTAAGCCTACATAACTCTTTTCTTCTGCAAAGGAAATAACAATAACAATAATATTAATAGTAATAGTAATGATAATAATGATAATAACAATTCAATTCCTTTATCCAAGTGCTTGCCAATAACTGGTGGCCTATAACAGACGAGGACAGATTGTATGATATAATTAATAATAATAATTCATACATATAACATATTTACAACTGCAAATAATATTCTGACCCGTAAGACCGTGAACGCTAGAGCACAGCATGTCATTGTTAGATTACAATTTTATAAGGTATAAGTTTGGCATCAGTAACAGAGCTTGGTTCAACTGGTACTGCTTTTCACTTTGTCCTGGTAGTGGCTGGTGCGAATTTCGTTCGGGACAGCGACTACCTTAACTGATGATTTTCATAGTATTTCTCAGTACATTAAGCAAGAACCGGAAAGGTGTCTCGAATTTGGCCATAATTGCTTACTTCCTGGCAGGTATATTTTAGTTTATTACTCACAATTACTCCTACAATATGCCGGTATATATAGATTGAGCTATTAACATTGCAGTCACTGAAACTGTTAATAATATACAAATGATCTGTAGCACTGGTAGCCTGTGCAGTAGGGAAGGAGTTCTTCAGAATTATTATAATTTTCTCTTTAATATATTTATATTGTGGGTGGCCTGCTTCAATTAAAATTTATTTTCATGCAGCTTTATATTTTGAGAAACCACAAGTTCGGAGCAAGTTTCGTGATTATGAAGTATAAATACAGGTATATAGATACAAAATACAAATGAGATAGAACAGTAGAATATGGACAGTCATTTGTAAGAGTTTTCAAAGTTGTTAAATATTAATTTCCGAAGCAAGAAATATCTTAATGCAGTGAACATCTGTCATCCACTCAAAAAATATTCTCTGCCATTGAGTTTATTAGTCGGGCAATTTTATAATTTAAAAATGAAACTTAATATTCAAAAACAACTGCTTCTAAACATAAACTCGTTGTTTGTGATTTATCTGTGAAGAGTAAAACACGTCATTTAAAGTTTAAAGTATTTGCAATTTTAAGTATGAGTTTTAATATACCTACATTAAGTAAAGATTTCATAAAATTCAGAAAAGTAAAATTCTGGCTAAATATATGGACCTAATATGGCGCAGAATAACTCTCTTGTCATTTCACTATTTACAGTGATGATCAGTAGAGTAATAATAACAATAATAATGATAATATAATAATAATAGCAGCAACAACAACAACAACAACTGAACAATCTGGATTTACTTAGGCCATAGCAATATATGACTTTTTGTGGAACTGGGAAACTTCTGTAGTTTTGAACTAATGGACGGTTAAACTGTGTAGACATACAGATTTTGATTTTGTATCTGCTAAATCAACGTAGGTCGATCACAGTGGCCGCGCACTCTAAGGTATTAAATGTCTTCGTCAGCTCAAACATTGGCATCGTGGGTTTGAATCCCACTCGAAACATGGATGTTTGCCTTTATTCTGTTTGTTTGGTGACTTTCGATGGGCTGATCCCCTATCAAGGTGTCCTACTGACTGTGTATAAGATTTATAAACTGAAAGAAACGGGCAGGGCTAAAACAAGGCTGTAGTAGTAGTAGTAGTAGTAGTAAAAATTAATGAAAATTTTGAAACTGAAATTTACACTCTTGCTTTTTATTCTGAATGTTTACAAGGTGGAAAATATTAGTTACTGTAGGTCCTCTATGTGTGTTCAATGAAGATTCATAAGGTGAATTGTTTTAGGAATTGCATGTTACAATTAGGCCTATTCCAAACACGGACATCGATAACACTTTCATATTTTTTTCTTTTGCATAACATAAATGTTCAATATTTTTATTTAAGAAGAAAAATTTGTAATCAGTTAAATTAACGATGTTTAATATCAGATTTTGTTCCAATATCTGCCCTATTTTTAAAGCATAGCTAAATTATAACTCATGAGCATTTGTAATTATAAACACAGTAAATTATAATAAATATATAGGGTAAGTAATGAAATACTCCCTTGACTACATTTACCTGTAAGCACACGAAATCATGTGTTTTCTCTCTCACAGGCCATCAAGACTCGACAGATTGAGCGTATTTCCGGGCCGCGTTCTCGTACGGTACGCTCGGCCGTGTCTCTCCTCCCCGGTCCGTCAAACATCCGTCTTCTTCCGCTCGTTCGGAAAGTAGGTCGTCTCCGTCATGTTGTTATTCAATATGGCCGCTACCTTCTGCTCTCATCGTGACTTCCAACTGACGAAGGACGAGGTGAAGAAATCTCAACGTAGGACAACAAAAGTAAGGTTTCTTATTCTTTGTCTTGTCTCTTAGACCTAGAATTCTTTTGACTGTAACAGTGGTTCGGTCAATGTGAAGTGCTTACATTGAATCAAACGAGGGCCGAATGCAGCTTACCGCTATTGGCCTCTCGTCCGGATTAAACATAGAATTCTTCTCCCCGTTTACAAATCAAAATAATACTTAACATGAATATGAGGACAACTGATTATTGTGCTTAATAGTTTGGATTTAATCAGGATTAATTAAGAGGATTTGAGTTTCTCATAACGGCGAGCATGTAGCCCATTGAGAGTCGATGTTCTATCTACCACGATATGTCGCAGAAAATAGAACTCATCAGGATTAGTAGATGATTTTATAGCCTCAGGATTTAAACATCAAAATTACAAACCATGATAGGATTTGTGGGGTTTTATAAATCTAAGAACTTGAAAATATTTTAGTTGTGTGAGACAGTAATTAAACTTTAATTGAGAATGTTGTATTTTAGCGTCCTGTTGCACTGAATTTCCTCCATGATATATACGCAGTGTCCGTCTTGCAGTGCATACACTTTCACCTGTCACTTCACAATATGTTTTGGCACTACAGTGCCATCATCAGGTGCTCAATTTACGTTAATCTATTGCATTGCATGCCATTATGTCAACGTAAAATTATTTAAAAAGTATTTTAAAATATTCGTCAGTTATAATAATTTTTTGTATACTAAAATTTTGTTAAGATATTCATCTTATCTTCTTAATTGAGAATTTATGGGTCAATATTCATTGTCATTTTATGATTTGTGGACAAGGCCCACCCCTTTTACATTCATTTATTTATTGATGATTTGTGAATGTACAGTAATTCTAGCCACGTTTTACTTTTTCATTGTGGCTGTTGTTACGGGTACTGATGGCTCTATGCGTGTTTCATCTGTTTTAAAAATATTCACAAAATATGAATATATTGAAGTTCTGAGATTAAGCCAATGAAGATAAAAGGCACATTTGTTTATAATTCAAAATATGCGTTAGTTGTATAAGAACTTTCCTCTTTCCTTCTCACGGAAGTTTTAATGTCTTAAAAGAAAACGTGTCATCATCCCCTCCAGCTTATCCACCCTCTCGACCTCGACAACATTATACCGATGTAGGCCTAACAGCTTGTGCTCAGCCAGCAGACCCATGACCTCTGCCACTGTCACAGGCCCCTCATAATATCCCGAATAGCCCACTTCGACTTACACCTTCACATCTCACCTACATCTCAGACGAAACGAACATTTCCACCGTCCAGCAGGGATAGTCCAGTCTGGGTTCGTTTCCCTCCAACGCTACATACTCTTTCCTCTATTACCGCATCCAGTTCGACTCTGGATTCTATTCAGTCTATCCAATAGGCAAGCCATATAGGAGACACAGAGGATGGAGAGATGGAAGGTTGAAGCTGACATCTGTCTATTGTCTGGGTTAAGAATTTATAGTTTCATATCAATTCTATACTACGTCTGTACGTCGCATTTCTTAAGCACAGGAACAGCATTCTTCTCGGTACTTAGATGCGTCTTGTCCAGTCAGGCTTTCTTACAAAGCACTCCAGAAATTTCTGGAGAACTTTACCACTTCGCGTTTTATAAATCATTTATCAATAGCAAAGCCTAGCAATAGAATATATAATAACTGTAGCAAAACTGAGCAGAATACGTACAGTGTGGGAAGAATGAGAGAGCATGCATAGTGCAGTGACTTCAACCAATCGGCACTGAAACTGAGTCAAGAACACAAACGTAAGAAGCAGTTTATTTCTTATGCACTGAGCTAAGATACACCAGAATATTATAGTAGACGTAATAACATTTTTTTAATCTTACTTATTTGAGTATAATATTCGTTACTGAAAATTGTGGCGTCAACAAACAAAACAAATTCTTTGAAAGCTGCATTTTTCTCTCTTTCTAGCAAGTAGTAATTTTCATAATCCTCCATAACACATTAGTTTCGTTTCGTTTTATTGTGATTTTCCATGATCATCTTTCATGTTCGTCCCTCAGATATGTCAGTGTTTGGAAAACATGTACTTTATTATAATTAATAATAATAACACGGTCAAGAAAACCGAAATCAAGGGACGAGGGAAATCGTTGCGCTGACTACGCACATCCTCTATCCGCTACAGTTGGCACTAAGTTCTCCGACAAGCGGCGGTCGCTGGGTAGCTTGCGGACTCAAGCCACGGAGATTTTAGTTTATTATTATTAATGGGGTGAAGCTGAGTCCAGTTTGTATTGCGGCCTCTTCTGGTCTATTGTACAGTCCCAGATGATAGATGATGATCATCGCTCAGCAATCAGTGGAAAGAGAGTGGGCAGGGAAACCGAAGTACTGTGAGAAAACCTGCCCCAACTCCACTTTGTCCACCATAAAACGCACATGAAGAGACTCAGGATTGAACCCGGGCTGCAGCAGTGGAAAAGCAGCGACTAACAGTTGGAAACTATGTAAATACGAAATTGATTTTCGTAGATTCTCTGAAAAATGTAGAGACTAGTAAAATGTTGCATCCGCAAGGTCATCCAAGTCTAGACAGGAAAACTTCAAATTTCATTTAATAGAAAATTTCAGGAAGCTTGGAGTGATAACTTCCTTCGATTTAAGAAGAAAAGAATTTCTATTATTCGTTCAGTAACTGTCAGTTTTGAATGCTGCGAAAGTGTTCAGTAAAGTGCTGCAGAGAACAGAAATACGAACATCTGTTATGCCTGTGAAAGGAAAGGAACCCTTCATATAAAGAATTCCGTACTCTGGGGTATAAGCAGTGTAGTCAGGTGGAAGTTGAAGGACGTTATGGAGTAACACAGTGTTCCCGTCTGAAGTGGTGAAGCCTCCTGATTCTTGTTCGCTTCGTACTTGGCTCAATTTTCAACCGTGAAAATGGAGGCAATATAATCTTGCGAAAAGTAGCCGCAATTCTACCGGAGTATATGGGGTAGTATCCCAGAAAACAATATTAGTCATAGTCGCCAACATGAGAACATCAAATTCAACATTCCTTCTCTTTCTTATCAATTTTATTCCTTCGCCATTTTATTTTAATACAAGAGCGATATATGTCTCCTTTTCATTATTGATTTTTTTTGCTTGTGGCATTATATAAATGGTATACGCCCACAGATAGGCAGACGTTTCCTTTAATATCAAATTTATGTAAAGTTGAGCAGAAAGTATCCTGGCAACTTCACATTCCTCCATGTAAGCAGGCAAGATAATTTCTTTTCTCCATTTAGATATATTTTATTTTTTCTTGAATACATTAAGATCAGCATTTATTGTATGAAATATTGTGCTTCAATTATACCACCAGCTGAAAAAATGCACTAAAGTCTTTTTATATTTTTCATGTATTAAAGCAAAATAATCATCGAACTGCATCATTACAATACACATTATTGTCATGGTTTGTTAATTTAGTGTATGTTAGTGAAGTACCCAAACATACCAATTTTCAGAACCATTGCTCCTAAAGCAATAAATAATGTTGGCCACGCAATAGCTCAAGCAGTTAGTCGCTGGCTTCCCACCGCGGCGGCCCGGGTTCGATCCCGGGTCTGGTCAAGTGGGATTTGTGGTGGACAAAGTGGCGCTGGGACAGGTTTTCTCCGAGTATTTCGGTTTTCCATGCCAATCTTCATTCACCAATTGCTCCACAATCACCCTCAGCTATCATCCAGGACTGGTACAATAGGCTAGTGGGGTGGGACTAAGTCCTTTGTACTGCGGCCACTTCTGGACTATTCTACCAGCCACAGATGATAGGTGAGGGTGGTGAGGGTGATTGTGGAGCAATTGGTGGAATGAAAGTTGGCAGGGGAAACCGAAGTACTCGGAGAAAACCTGTCCCAGCGCCACTTTGTCCACCATAAATCCCACTTGACCAGACCCGGGATCGAACCCGGGCCGCCGCAGTGGGAAGCCAGCGACTAACCGCTTGAGCTAAAGCGGTCTCCGTAGTCTAGAGGTAACGTTCCCACCTCATGACTCGTGGTACGCGGGTTCAAACCCGCTGGAGGTCGTGGAATTTTTAAGGGCGGAAAAATTCAGGGAACAAGTCCTCCGGGAGGGACTTTAAGCCGTGGGTCCCGTTTCGTAGCTTTACGGCACGTAAAAGAACCTCATATCTCCAAAGGAGGTCACTGAGCCAAATTCAAGGACGTTTCCCGCCCAACAGTAGTCTCTAACGCCTCTGATAAATGGGGGAATCATCATAGATACCGCCAAGCCAGTAGAGGCCGAACTCGCTGGCTCGGTCGGGACTGATGGTATGCACCAATATCGGTAGGGTACAGAGACTGGTAGAATATTATAGAGGGAAGCACAATGGACCAATACTGGTCTAAGTGCATGGGAAACCCACCCTCTCCGATAACTAACTAACTAGCCGCTTGAGCTATGGCGCGGCCATGTACAAGGGACTTAGTCCCACCCCACTAGCATTAAAAAATAATGTTCTTCTGCTCTCCATTTCAAATGGGTTTGATTGTTTGCTATGTCATATACTAGATGCCTTTTTATAATTATTTACTACGTGCATGTACAAACGTATTGTGTACGAGATATGAAGGGTAAGCTTCCTGTAAACAAAAGTGTCTCCATAGCAAAGTGTCGTCCCTTAGAAATTTGCCGCCTAAGGGGGGAGAGTTGAACTACATTGTCACTTGTTTGATATTGATTGACATAGATGTCTGATGTGGCTTTGGACATTCTTATAAATGTCTAAAATATTTTAACTAAATATTTTATTATTAATATTATTATTAGTATTAATGTTAGATTTGTTATTACCGAATTTACCAGCAGCATTTCTAGGTGGCAAGATCGATGCTTTTCCGATATAGATCTACTCAAATGCTGTGGAATATTTACTCAAGAGAACTGTGAAGCCAGCAGAGGCAGCCGTTACTGAGTAATGGCTTCGTAAATAAACATGTTCTCAAGCAACAATTGAATAAAACAATAATGAAGTGGTGTTTTCTGCACGGTCGGTGCTGAGATGATATGAACAGGACAGTTAGTGAGAGCCAGTTGAGTTGAGTTTAACGGTGAGTGAATGGGTTAGAGAACTTATGAGGGTTAGTCATTGTGAGCAGTTGCTGTGGAAAGTTTGTAGCTGAGGCCAGGAATATTTCGGGAACACAGAGGGAGGGGAACGTCCGTCGTTGGAAGCCGTTACCGAGCAATGGATAGTGAATGCGTGACAGTGGACACTAGCGTGTGTGTATGTCTCTCTAACAGTGAATTGTATAGCGTAGTAACGCGCTATATAGAAGAGTACAATAAATTCAGTCGTCAATCCAATACTCGTCTGTAGTCGCACCTCATCGCGTAACAATATATACACTTTCCCTCCTGAAGACTGTGTTACGCCTTTAAAGTAGGCTCCTGTGCTAAGGATATGATAAAGAATAGGATTTTTGTCAGCTGTGATTTCTTACACTGTGCTAACGTGTAAATTTGTATTCCATCACGCAGGTTCCACTGCTGCTGTGAAAGTGTTTCTTCATTTTCAGATTTAGTTAGAAAAGTGAGGTTTTAAACTGAGGGATTTTTATTTAATGTCTATAAATTCATTTTTCCAGGAACATCCAGAATTATATTGTAAGTTATCGGTTTTGAATAGTTTCATGTGTTTTCAGAATATAGGCTTTGGTCCAATGTAATAAAAACATAAAGTCAGTAAAATACAGAGAATTTCGTAATATTGTCTATATTGAACATTTTCGGCATAATTTGTAGGCTACCTACTTTTATCATCAGCATTTTTACTTCAAAGAAAGCAGTAAATATGAGGATTTCTGTATAATTTCGATATCCTTGGATCTTTTTCCTTCACTTGTGTCCCGTGAACAAAATTAGTGACTACTTAATGACGGCTTAGGCCTAGATATGCTGTCAGTCATCTGCAGTGAAATATTGTTTGAGAAACCTGCTTTGGATAACATTTTTCAAATTGGCCTCCTTAGTAATGTGGCATGTATGGTTTTACGTAATCTTAAAATATAAAGAGCCAGACGCTCTTTTGCACCTGTGTAATTTCCTGCTGTAAGATCATGAATTAGAATTGCCTCTCAAACGAACAGAAACTCATTATTCTTAATTTTCAAACGCAGTCCAAGAATTTCCTTCGCTAATCACAGTGGTCGGGTGTTCTAAGGCACGAACTGTCTTCGCTACCTCGAACGGTGGGATCGTGGAATCGAATCCCACTCAAGGCGTGGATGTCTGTGTGCGTTTATTCTGTGTTTATATTATTCTGTGTACAAGTCGCGTCCTTACGGCGGGATGATCCCCGTCAAAGGAATCCTGCCGACTGTGTACAGGGTTAAGAGACCGAAAAAGAGGCCAAGGTCCAACAAAGGGGCTGTAGAGCCATGGATGGATGGATGGACGGATGGATGGATGGACGGATGGACGGATGGACGGATGGACGGATGGACGGACGGACGGACGGACGCACGGACGGATGGACGGATGGACGGACGGATGGATGGATGGATGGATGGGCGGATAAAGATTTCCTTGGGAGATATTCTACTTCTTATCGAAATCAAAGTAATTGAAGACCATGTCGGATTCCCGAAGCGAAGAACTGAGTTTAGTTCCATTATAATATACTATGTAAGAGTTTCGGTGAACAAAGTGTCCCTGAGCCAGATTTTCCCCTCCCAGTTACTGTTTTACCAATGCACTATTCTCATTTATCGCCCGAGGCTGGTGCAGTAGGCCGAACATTTCAAGGCCGAAGAACTTAGTAGAATATAGGGCTATAATATTTTCTCAGTATAAGGCTTAAAAGTTGAGGCAATCAACTCGCCTTTCAGGAGGCTTACAGATATTCCGACTGCAGTCTCTCTGAAGATATGAAGAGTAGAATCCAGTGGGGATATCACACTCGTATCATCACTCAGATATCTGACAGCCTGTAAATACCCTGAAGGTATACTGAACTTTTGAAAGATACAGAAAAAACTGTTTTATGAGGTAATGGTGTGTTTCCCATTCAGCAGCTCTCTTTAACTGGAGCAGGTATAGATATTGTAAATGGAATAATAAATATTACAGTGGTGTTTGCGTAATTGGAGTTTGTTCATCGCACAAATTCCCAAAGGAATGCTGTCAAAATATTTCAAATGATCGATGTAAATGCGAAGGAAAGAAGTTGAAATTTAATATAAATGTATATGATTTTGACAGTTTCAAGAATATTCCATCTCTTGCATAAGTGGCGTCCTGTACTTCATGTAGGTTATCGCTAGAACATATCAAGTTAGTATATATGTAAAAAATTATTTCGTTAAAAATTACCGACATTCTGCAGAATATGATAGTTCGGCTTTATTAAGCTTCAAAGTGTAGAAGAACAAATAGCATTTTCAATCAGAGATGTCTGTAAGGAAGGGAGAAAGATATTGGTCATTAATTTTGGAAAGAGCTCAAGAATCTTATTTTCGTATTTCATTAGTAGTTCCTACCAAACTGAATCTCCTTTTCTGGTCTCTTCAGATAACTTACTGAAGTAAAATTGCTATAGTTGCTAGTGACCTTCATGAAGACAGTGAATCTTTAAATTACAGCAATTGGTTAGCCATATTTTGTTCTGTTTTATCCAAAGTATTTAGAAATCAGAACAATATTAATTTAAAGACCTACAGCGGAAATCGCCCTGAGAGGAAAGTGTTGAGAAGGACTGTATATTAAAATGAGCGAAATGAAGGTGTAACTGTTTTTATCTAAATAAAGGCTCCTGTATTATTGTTGGCTGTAAACCTAACTTCTGAATTAGTTTATTACACAAGAAGCTTCTTTACATTTTTCCCTAATTCAGACCGTTTATAAATCGGCTTTTCATTGTGAGGACCCCAGCAGAAGCTTGTAACCGAGTGGGTTTTTTAACTTCAGGTTATTTTAAGAAATTCTGGACAGGGATAAACAAACTATACCTAAGAGTGGTGAGATGTACACATTAGCTTGCACGAACAAAATGTTCTGTGTTCTTATACACTACGCATTCTATGTTCACAAATAGGTAGCAGCTGAAATTCATTACATTTGATGTAATTAATGTAAGATCACATCGTTCTGAGTAACATAACATGTATTTATTCAGGTAACTAACTAATTGTAAACAAATTTTTAAGTGACGATATAACCTTAAGCTTATAAATAATTTCTCTCGGAGAACAAAGATATTACTGAAGATGAATATTAACTGAATATTATTGAAATCTCAAAGTCATTGCTTCCTTCTCCTAGAACAGGGGTCAGGAAACTACAGCCAACGGAAGATCCGCTTCTGGCTCTAGCGGTATTCACATATTGTTAATATCGTTGCTGGCCGTTATCTGTTAGTTTCTCACATGGACCTACGAGTAGACTAGAGCTAAAAGTAAAGTTGTCCCTCTTTTTAATTAATTAATTGCAGTGTCATGACATCGTACTTGAGAGCAGAGAGCTTAGCTTCGCCTATTCTTAGCACCTTCACTACGGTGACGTCAGCTTCACATTCCAGAGCCCCTCCCCCCCACAATATAATAAAGAGTTTCAGTAGCAGAAAAATAATATAGATAAAAGAAACTTCTAAAGAGATTTAAACTGTAATGTCCATAGTGCAAAGATTTACTATTTTCCACTAGTAAACTTATACGTAAAAATTGTATATGAGAAATTTGAAAGAAGATTCAGTTCAATTCATTTATTAAAAACGTGAGAATCTAATCACCATTTAGCTTATTTAGGACATCGTTTACGAATTAACTAATAATAATTCAGTTCAAGCTGTGTGTATTTTACTGTGCTTGTATCTATAGAGATGATCAATTGTTGTAAACAAATTTCGCTTTATATTTATTAATTAAGATTTTCTCTTATGCCTCTGAGGTGGCAGATATTTTGAAATTACGTCCTCCAGCAGTCACGTAAACAACTGCCTACCCGAGCCAGAGAGATTAGTGGTTAAGTAAACGTTTAAATCACTAAAATTTTCAGAATTAATTGTTTCGTCTTAACATTGTATTTTGGCAGCCATATCTATACGGACAATTAAATTTCAAAGCTTACATTCAATAGGGAAGCACTGATTCACATTCACAGTTTCAACTGTATATTGATTCGTTATTTCCGCCAACCTGTTTCCCTTCCAGACTCAGCCCATAAATTTTAACATGCCGTAATAGGTAACCTAAATCATTTATGAAGGTCAGCCAAGAAGTTCTTTCCTTTGTGCAAGTCATTGAAGTGCCAACCTTTAGATAGGTACAAAAATTCGTGCTTGCATAACAACCTACCACTCCCTTCTGCGGTCAGCTGCCTCTGTGATTGCATATTCATCATTGGTTGTCCCCTCGTGACTCTCCTAACCAACATTTTTGAACACAGATGGGCGCCTCATAATCCGTTCCGTCAGCGAACATAAACCTTGCGACGCTAATTTAGTCACAGTAAATGAACTGTGGAAATATATTTTTTTAGGTGAGCTTATTCGAAAAACGTTTCTAAGAAGAGTTACAGGTTTCGCTGAGATCTGTAATTAGTGTTATGTACGAACTAGTAACATTTTTCACAGTAATTCTATGTTGCTTTTGCGAAAATGAATTAATTTCGATTTGAGCTTATATAATGCTAATGTACAGATGCAATGACAATCCACCTGAAATTTACTCATTTTATCGTACAGTCTCACTCCAAAATTTGCTAGAAATACGTAAAAATAATTACCGGAAAAGAAAACTAAGCAGCGGATTACGAAGACAAGTATTTATGAAATGGACTATATTGATACACGGTGTTCTTCTCTTAGTTCCGTTAAAATTTATTTATTTAAAAAAACTGTTGGTTAGATGGATAGAGCATCCATTGTCGAAAGTAAACAGTATGTCTATTATGTAAGATTTGAGGCTTTCACGGCGGTGACTATGAAGAAAGCAGTCTTCTGGGATTTGGCACCGTGTATATGTGGTGTTAACCGACGTTCCGGAGGAACGTATCGCGATACGTTCCTCCGAAACGTCGGTTAACACCGCATATACACGGTGCCAAATCCCAGAAGACTGCTTTCTTTCAGTGTGTCTATTAATATGGCCGGAAACAAGTCATCAGTGTATATAGACACATAAAATACCAGAATTTATTAGGCTGAAAAACTTCTCATTAAATGCAGTAGTTAAACTCAAGCAAGACGCCAAGTCTTCTTAGTTTGTTTGCAATGTTAAGGGAGTTTCGGGTCCTTAGTTGGCAAAAAAATATTTTGTCGCAAGGCAGAGAGCTGCTAACATTAATCCTTAATAAATAGATTAGCAATTCTATCTGTGTCATAATTACATTTCCCGATCACTTATGCTGTTCGTCATACCATCATGTAAGGCATGTTTATTAGAGCATTGTGGCACTGTGGCTCGTACATAACAGGTTATAGATCGGATGATTGGATTTACTGGCACTTCTGTTAAAATCTCTCTTAATACAATTGCTATCGCCAATTTACATAATTTACATTTCACTGTTGCACACGCACTATGTTTCTCTGTTTCTCACTTTCCACTAGTCGTCTCCTGGCAACGGATCTCGTCACAGAAACTATCACTTCAAATCAAATTGAAGTCTTCTATGACCCAGTTTTTCAGTGCTAATTCTCTCTCTCAAATTCGCTGTATGACTGGAATCACCTGATCCGAATTCTAAACTCAACTCTGGTCTAATTCTCTCAACTCCAATCCGGTCCAGTTCTCTCAACTGAACTGCCAAAGTCAGAGCCTGAGTCAGAGTCAGAGTCAGTGTCAGTGTGAGATTTACTTTACGACTGGCGCTTTACCTCCCGTCAGTTCGCCTTGGCGACAAGGACTTTTAGACTCATTACCCATAATGTTTCCAACTGAGCATTTGCGGTTATAGTACTTATGTAACGTCCTCTCGGACGAGAGGATGTGTCTGTCATTCTTAGTATCCGATCATAGCCCTTTTGAGGTTGAAAGTTCTATTACAAAATTGAAAAGTTATAAATCGCCAGGTAGTGATCAAATTCGGGCAGATCTTCTTCAGACAGGAGGCGAAATATTACGTTATAAGATCCATAAACTAATTACTTTTATTTGGCATAAGGAAAAGTTGCCTGATCAGTTAAAGAGGTTTCTTATTGTACCAGTTCACAAGAAGGTGATAAAACTGACTATAATACGTAACTATCGGCGGATATCACTGTTATCAACTTCATACAAATGTTATCCAATGTCTTTCTCTCAAGATTAAGTCCATATATACATTAAATTATTGGGGATCATTAGTGTGGGTTTCGACGTAACAGATCAACTACAGATCAGATCTTTTGCATTTGTCGGATATTGGAGAAAAATAGGAGTACAATGAGACAGCACATCAGCTATTTAAAGAATTAAAGAAAATCTATGATTCAATTAACACGGAAGTATTTTACAATATTCTGATAGTGTTTGGGATACCGTTGAAACTAATTAGGTTGATTAAAATGCGTTTAAACGAAACATATAGTAAAGTCCATATAGCTAAATATTTTTCTGATAATTTCCCTATCCAGAATGGTCTAAAACAAGGAGATGCTTTATTGCCACTCTTTTTCAACTTTGCTTTAGAATATGAAATTAGGAAGGTCCAGGGAAACCAGGTGGGACTGAAATTAAACTGGACACATCGGCTGTTGGTCTACGCCGATGATGTGAATCTACTGGGTGATAATGTAGATACCATAAAGAAAACACACAAACTTCAGTTCAGAGCTTTTTGTCTTCTCGTCTGCTGACCAAGAACATAAAAATTAGAATATACAAAACTATAATTTTGCCTGTTGTTCTGTATGAATGTGAAACTTGCTCTTTAGCACTAAAGGAGGAACATTGACTGTGGGTGTTTGAGAACAGGGTGTTGAGGAGAATATTTGGGCCGAAGAGAGAGTGGAGTGATGAGAGTTTGGAGAAAATTGCATAATGAGGAACTTCATAACATGTACTATACTCCAAGTATATTTAGAATGATCAAGTCAAGGGGGATGAGGTGGGCAGGGCATCTAGCACGAATGGGGGAAGAGCACTAGGAAGACCAAGACGTAGGTGGATGGACAAGTTAAAAATGAATCTTAGAGAGATAGGATGGGATGGTTTGGATTGTATTGATCTAGCTCAGGATAGGGACCAGTGGAGGGCTCTTGTGAACACGGGAGTTCCGTAAAATGCTGGTAAGTTCTTGAGTAGCTGCACAATTGGCGGCTTCTCAAGACGAGCTCAGCTCCATGAGTGAACGAACATTGAATTTATAACTACAAAAAACAGTGATAGCTAGAGTTGCTAGCAATAATGCAATTTTAAGGCTTCACTATACCAGACCACCAAAGAAGTCCTGACACTAGAATAGACCCGTAGATATAAATACAACTTAAAGAACAAAAGGATATCAACAATTCTTTGGAAAGACAGGCCAGAGACTGTCTCCCACAGTTGGCACTCCTTTACATGCTGAGCGTAAGACGAGGCTAGTTACTGCCGAAATGACAATGGAAGAATGGAGAACATCTTGAGATTTATAGGAACAGTTCTTAAAGATTTAATACTAAAAAATCGTGATGATAATAATGAAGATGAGCAAACAAGAGAACTCCATGATTTTGTTCCGCAAGGGAACTATACCGACAGAGCGACCGCCGCTTGTCGCTTAGTGCCCAATTTTGCAGCAAGAGGGTGTCAAATGTTCAGCACAACGAATCCCCACGGTCGTTAATTTCGGTTTTCAAGATCGGAGCCAATATTTCCTTGAAATGTCTCCTCAATTATCATCACGGGGCTGAGTTGACCCCGTTCCACTCCTCAGGAAAAAAAAATGGTAGCGCCGAGAAACGAACCCGGACCTCTGGTTCTATAACCAGGAACGCAGACCACTATACCACTGAGTTTAATAAAGTTAAACTAAAATTTCATCAGCTTCTGGGAATTCGTGATGCAGGAACATCTCGTGTTGTAGTCTCTGACTTACATTTTATACCTTGAAGACTTCTATCTTATGGGACATAAGGCTGAGTAACTCGTTAACTTTTTCAGACATTTTGGAAGAACGTATCTTCTGCATGGTCAGAATAGAAGAGCCAAGTCAAGCAAGAAACCAGCACAACGCAGGCAGAAGCAGAGCTTCTTGCGATGTTCTCCCGAAACGTGGAATGGCTTTCACTGAATTATCCTGCTTAGATATTATTGTCCATTGTCTCTGATGTGAGAATCTCAAATTCACGACATTATTGCTTCTTACAGTACAAGAAGTTTTAAAGATTTTAACATGACGAAGCAATAGTATTAGTTCTTAAAACAGGAGACTGAAAGTTCTATTCCACCCTAGAGCATTTCTTTAAACTGCATGTAAATGGGATTACTTTCAAAAGACAGTGGTGTAATCCTACACGATCAGCTGAAATATATGCGCTCCTTGGATCATATCCAAGAGCAACAAACTCTTATTGGACTATATTCATACTTCCCTGTGGTGTTCTGGTTGTTAGGCTGTACGGGAACTGGGCACTGGGGCTTTATACCACTCATACCAGGATTTAGTCGTTTTCCAGTTACATTAATGAAACGTTTCTGCTTGTAAATATTCCTCCTCCTCCTCCTCCTCCTACTGGCAAGAAAGTCCGCATTTATACTCCATATTCATGCACCATTTCACGTTGTCTGTTCATTGTCATTTGAAACGTAGACCCTGGAAGAAAACAGTACATTAAGTAGAACATTGTTAGAAGGGCATTGCATTATAATTTGTTTTGCTAGTAGTTAGTCTTACGGAGATTTTTCATAAATATTAGATTAAATCTAATCCCGAAAACACAGAGTTTAAAATTTACTTTCATTTCAATCAAACGAAAGTTCGTAGTTCATAGAAATGTGCTATGGAGCAGTCGGCTTAGTACGTTTCTCTTTAAATAGAGCTGGAATTTAATTATAACGGTACTTGCTTGCCATCTATTTGAAAACCCCAAAATCATAACAACTGATGAAATCCGTTCATTCTCTAGAAAGTATTACACCACTCATCAGAGCATGTGAGCAAGGAAAAAAGCCCGAGCCAGTCACAAGTGCCGGGTCGAACTGCGCTTCGAAATTCATATAAATGTATTGTCACTTGTTTCAGTGACTAAGACGCGGGTTTGGGTTGGTGAATCGGTTCATTGGATCTTCACTAGTCGTAACTACATTTAGTTCTTACACTCTCAAAATTATTAGAGCCATAGAATATGTAACTTCACACATTAAGTCCTCTAAATTTATTCTGGCTACACTGTAGTTCTCTTAGAACTTCGGAACTCAAGTCAAGTCAATTCCCATTCCCGTATTATCCCATAGCATCTCGGCACGGACCACGCACAGAAAACACAGTTCTATTTATGTAGCGCAGACCACACAGAAAAGAAGTTACATAATAGCCATCTCGCCAGCCTAATATCGTGCTGACTGCTGCATAACAACGAGCTATAAACATTGCTCCTATTGTTGCGTGCGCGTATTGCCGGGTGTTTATCGAGCCGTTGCCTGGCAATGCTTTGACATGTCACAGTATGAATATATTTGATAAATACTTTAGAAAGCCAGATTTTCTATCAAACGAATCTCAATGAAAGGGAAAAAAAATTATGTCAGCAATTCACTTAATCTGAATTCTCATATCCTTACTTATACAATTTCTCTTGCATGAGTGACTATAGATGGGGATCGTATTAGTAATTGGATTCATTGTACACTTACAGAACGAAACTACAAGTAACTATAGCGCTATCGATAATTATCGATATAGTGAATTATAATTCACTACAGCACGCACTGATTCTTCTCAGTCTGTTGTATCTTCAGCGGTTGTCGCCTGATGACGGCTTCCAACGCCGTAGTTCCTCAGCTTCTGTGTTCACGTCCTTACTGGTCGACGACTGTCTCACAACTAACTCCCAGGTTGGCGGCCATCTCGTACCAACCACCTACTCTTCTGGTTTACTCCAACTGACTACATTCTAGACTTGTTCTGCTTATCACACTTCCGCACGGACCGCATAGAAAACATCGCTTCCGACAGTTCTTATATTGTTGTGTCGCGCAGCTGTCGCACGGACCGTGTAGAGAATACCTCTTCGCAGTTAGTCCATTGGTGAGTGTTAGGAATCTGTTGCATAGCAATGGGCGTTGTTTACATAGTCATTATTTACCAATGGATCTGCTTGTACATATATAATATAATTGTTTAAATCAAAGTAGGGTATATTTGGGGCTCTCTGAGGCAATTGGCCTGTGTTAGATAGTTCTTATAGATATAGACCACTTATGTGGACCTGACACTCAGTTTAGTACGCCTGTTTGTTACATTCGAGTTCCAACGAGTAAGAAATCGCATCGGGTTGAAAGTTACTCCAGTGCTTCCTTCCTTAATTCTCACAGTTCTCGAGTTCAGTGATCCTGGCAGCCGAAGCTTGTAAAATAAACGCCGCGGAACGGTCTCTCTTGAGAAGCTGATAGTCGCTCAGTTAATAAAGAAATTGCCCACTGTTTATAACCCCGGTGTTCGTTAACGTGTTCACAAGGACTCACTACCAGACTGGAAAAACTCTAAGGCCACATTTTCTGATTTCATGTACTTAGTAACAAGAACATGATTGGCCGGTCTCCTTGCTAGGCTGTAGCTCCAATAACGACATTTAATTTACGATCCCGAAATTATGTATGGTAATTGATCTTTGAAAAGCAAGCTACTTTTTAAGATTTATTTTAGCATAATATTGTGACATGAAGACCAAAATCATGGAGCCAGAGGAGATGTTCATTGATGGGTAACGGCCGGGTAAACACGTTCCCGCGGAGAAGGAACAACGTGACACCACCGTTGTTAGGGCAGCAGATTCTTGGTAAACAACCCTTTTCTGGGTGTCACAAATACATTTCCATGGAAACGTTGTTTTCTTTGGGAGTCTCGAATCCGAGACAGCAAACTGTCGTCATGAGTCCCGCGGGGCTCGAGGCCGAGAACGGATGCAATGACGAGGACCAGCAGCAATTGTAAACGATAGACCCATCCTTTCGTCAGATAAGATGTTACATAATAACCATGACCGCAAGTGTTCAGTTGAAACAAAGAGATTACTGGTCGTGATTCTAAAGAGATTTGGGGTATAAGGGTATAACTGGGCCGCTCTGTTCCTGGGGGACATTAATACGGGGACCTGGCCCACCAGGTTAGGGGTCTCGAATCTGAGACAGCAAAATAATATCACGAGTCCCTCGGCCCTAGAACCCGAGAATGACTGCGTTGGCAAGGGTCAGTAACAATTGTAGACGACAGACCCTTCCTCTCGTCAAGGGGTTTGCTACGTAAGGACTAACCGCAACTGTTCAATTGAAAAAATACTGGTTGTGGGTCTCAAGACGCCTGGCGCCAAGACGAACTGATTAGCGGTAAACCGCAAGTCGTAAAGTAACACTGACTCTGACTCTGACTTTGACTGTGACTAGCAGAATTGAGCTAGTCTCTTGAGACGGAAGTTGATGGTGATTGAGAAGAAAGGGCAAGAAAGGAATTAGGTCGTGCAAAGAAGACTTTATAGCATGCTGCAGTTACATTGAGACTGTTATGAATCCGTTGCCAGGATACGACTAGTGAAGACTGGGAACGCTAGTGTGTGTAACGATGAATTGTAAAGTGTGGGAATCAACGATAACGCCGCATTACTTGTTATTATGAGTTCTGTGTATAAGGTGTCAATAAATCTAGTCATTCAATCCAAAACCCCGTCAATAGCTACAAACCTAATACATGACAATATATAATGAGAACATGGCTCTCATGCGAATATTTTATTTTGTTTTAGGCTTGCTATAGATATTGTCGCGTATCGGGCGTATATCGCGACAAATAAATTCTCGATGTATTCGATGTAGCGAATTTTATTTCACATTCGCTCATACAATCACCCAAATTACAGATTTACGATTACTGCTATCTGCAGTATCACAATTAGTACACTCCAAATGCCAGAATACAACTGACTAGTTGCTGGCTAACTCGGCGGTAGCTCCAGGACTCACTGACTGACTCAGTACAACTCGACTCGGCGACTGTTACAGTACAACTGACTGTGAATAGCCTTCGCTGCTCCTTATGTAACCTCGATCGGACAATACGGCCACGTAATAGGCACCCTTGTTGCCTGGCGCTGTGTTGCTATGTAACGCTTAGCGGAGGTAACCGCTGTTACTATCGTAACGTCGCCGCTGTTGACTCGCGTTGCCTAGCGACCGCGATATCCCTCGGTGACGTCACCGCGGAGGGGAGTGGCGGGGCGGGAACTCGCCTATTACCGTAAGAACGCGAGCGTTACATTACCGCCACGTACCGCTGGGGAGGTAGGGGTCAACATGTCACAATATATATTGGAGATGCGGATCAAACTTGTATACAGGTACATCATAAATTGATTTGAACATTTTCTTTGCAAATCAGCAGTTACAATCGTGGCCAGAGTGCGAAATTTTGAAGTATATTAGACGAATTTAACTTAGAGGTAACATAATCTAGACCTATTTAGGTAATAGATTCTTCATTAGAGTAAAGTAATACACTAGTTATAACAACGGCAACTGCAAAAGGCTGGAAATGTGTGCAGTAGGAAAGCAACCTTATTTAGCTCCACCTAGAACTCCTTCATATGGACAGGTCTTGGAAAAGAACACTAAAGGACAGACCAAGAAACGTTGAAACAGTAACTTACTACCGCATGGAACAGAATATCCGATGACAGGCGGGGTTGTGCATGTATTGCTGCAGGCTAATTCATCCTCTGGATGTAACGGCTTAGAGTATTTGCAAACAGTACCGAAAATTATAATCCTACTACAAATTACACGTAGAATGATTTGTAAAATTCAATACTGTATTTCTTACAATTTAATTTTGCGTAATACAACGGTAACATATGTTTTAAGTGTATAGACAGGAAGGCACGATGTGCTGTTCACATTAATGTGTTAAGGAAAAATAAAAAGACTCTTGGACAGTCAAAATTTATATTTTTCTTAACGGTAGTTGGCTCATGTTGACGCGCATATCTTTCAACAGCGAGACATTATGCAAGATATAAAGGAAATTTTGACTTCATTGCGGAAAATACCAAGGAGACATAGAATTACAAAGTAAGCTCTCTTGCACATGTTTCAAATAGGGGGCTCCAATTCAATGTGTTTCAAAGAACTGTAGCACATTTGTAGGACTATAATTCAGTCCTCAGCCTTCTGCAGTGCTCTGTTCTTCTGAACAGGCATAACAGCTTTCTATCAACTGTTAAGTATCATTGTAACAGAATTTCTGTGTTGTTTAAAATAGCATTCGTATGGATGCAAGTGCTGACGTCATGGTCATGAATTAACACAAGTCCGAGCAGGTCAGAATCGATCGATGTTACGTGTTTACAGTTTTGTAGTGAAATTTCTTTGCAGTTTAACTTATGTTCCGTGAAATATTTTGCAATGAAAAGAGACAAGCTACGCTATACAAGAGATGGTAACTTTGTACAGGACGAAAAAATGTTATTTAGCTGATCACTAGGGATGGTGCCAAGTGAATATAAGCTGTAAGCATAACTGTGGGTGTAAATTGCTGTATTTGTCTCAACTGACTATTACAGAAATTCTATGAGAGCTTCACAGGCATCTGCTAACAGGACCAGTGGAAATAAGAAGAAACTGTATGAAACTGGGTAATGTTGGCCACAGCGTGTGTACCTCTTAACCAAATCAGATGAAGATGATGAGATGGACGAGGCATATAGCACGTATGGTATAAAATATTAAAGGAAAGAAAACTAAAGAGATCTAAGCGGGTAATGTTAAAATTAGTGTTTCAAGAACGATGTGTGAGGATGTGGTTTGGATTCATTTGGGGACAGTATTCTAACAGATTTCATCAACGCGTTGCCAGGCAACAGCTCTGTAAACACGGTCCAACACGCAACAATAGATGAGGCCGTGTTAGGTTTCATTGCTCGCAGTCACGGGGACGGCAATTAATATGTATTACTATAAGGGCGGGCATCAGAGTTTTAAGGGCGCCGAGGCAATCAAAATATGGAAAACCGTATAGGTAACAATAAATTTAGGTTATGGCTACTCTTTTTCCTTGTAATAACTAAAAATACGAACTAACTTTTTCTGATTTTGTAGAAACAAATATCTCAGTAGAACCTGTGGATTGTATTTATGCTTTGTGAAGGTTTCGGGACGACCATCTTGGTCTCTCTCCATTGAATTCGTTCCTGATACCATCGTCGATGTCTTGTTGTAACTAACACAAACTGATAATAGCCGTTAAGGATCTCTAATGTAGAATCTGTAAGCGCCATCAAATTGTGTACAGTACTGTACATATCAAGGTGCGAGATCCTTGCGCTGCTGAATTTGTAGATTAGTGTGCTATGGAATGTGACGCCGTGCAGTCTGCTAGAATGTTACAAATGTTTTAGTGGTTCCAGAGTGGACTTGATGACTGAGGCTTTATATTTCTGTCAGAGGTTGGCAACATTCTCTCTGATTACTCGACATTACATCCCATGAGCCAGTAACTATCTGAGAATTTTCGTGTGTTTTTAAAAATTGTCTTAAATTTCCAGTTTTTCTCTTGTAGCTAAACATAAACTTTCTTTCGTTGATATCTTAACCTCCATCTCATTCGTTTCAGCCTTAAATTTTAGTAGCCACTCCACACAACCATGCAGCTCGTACATGTCAATTCCGGGAACCCCGTACATAAGACCATATGCTCAAAACAGGTTTCCCTGCCTTCGTTGAGAAGGCCTATTTCTCTCTCTGCGAAAGGAAATTATGATGGTTCCTAAGCTTCCAGCACGATTTAGTGATGTAAATATTTCATATATTGAATTAAATGTCTGTTTGCTTTCCAGTAATTTTCAGGATTTATTCAGTATTGCAAGTGAATACTAAAGACACTGACATAAATTAAGCTTTTATTTTCACGTAGACCCTAATTTAAAATGGGAAATGTGATTATGACAATGAAATTTCCAAATATAAATATGCATACTCTATTTATTGATTCAAAATTAATTTGTATATTATATGTACTCATATACACGTTCATTTCGAGATCGCATTTAAGACTATATGAGCTCGGTACTATCTTTATGGACTCTTTCCCAGAGGATAAATTGGCTCGGGCGTGAAACTATTCAGTTCCGGTGTTAGCAGAGCATGGCACTATATTTTATAAACCCCATGACTAAATTCCCTATTTAATTAAGCACAGAAACACCTTCACCTGACTGAAAGGTATAAAGCTATTCCTGCAACAGACCATGAAGCCCCATAGGGCCAAGAGACGTCGAGGCTCCCACATTCTCTAGCCAATCTGCTCCCATATGGCGGTAAGGTTGTCAGCCTTACGCACCGGCCGCCCTTTACCCCCCAGGAAGAATCCTGGTACTCATTTCCGTTAGAGGCAGAGTCGACTCCAGGGCCATAGTGCGGATGGAAGGATTAGGTAAATTGAACAATTCAATGACCTCATCAGTACTCGAACCCGCAATCTTCTGGCTTGTAGCATAGTGCCACAACCACCTACGCTACCGCGTGTTCCCTTAATGTTCGGAGTAAATTTAATTATATATATGTTTTGAATTTTCGATGCTTGTATATTTGTGTGTGTGTGTATATATATAGGCCTGTACATTTATGTGGTCGATGTATACATTTTTTCTGCTTCTCCTTTGCCTCGGTTCGTTTCTCCTGCACGAAAGCTTGAGCCAGAGAACGTTTCATCTGCTTACAAATACGAACTCAGCGTTTCATTGGCGCGTGGCTAACAGGATACATGGAGACGGTACTGTGAATACTCGCCGGGAAAACACATCTGTGTTTCAGGATAAAATTTCAAATGATCATGAATACACAGCGCATGTGCTCATAATCACTGATCTGTTCCCTCGTGAATATTTGTGTGTGGTTATTGTACTTGCGGCCCGTGAATCAGGATAAGATTTTATGTTCAAAATAACTAGAATATTGAATACTGCATGAAGCATATTAATTACTCTGGCGACACCGTAGGCGGGGTATACAAAATAGTTTCTTCATTCTGCTTTATTTAATATTAAATTACTTAACACTTCGAATTTTCTGAATAGGATTAAATTTCCACTTGAAATTATTCTAAAAATAGGTCGTTATGACAGACTGATAACACAGATACCATTAAAATTTCACAGGTAAAATAAATTTGCGACTGGTCTTATGTCCGTGATAAATCTCACGTAGAAAGAACGGCAGATCACGCATCTTATTCTGTTCGCATTGCGTGAGTTGCTATGTGTGTGTCCCACAGATGTTCAAGCGCGGGGAGCGGGGACAAGAGGTTGGTTGTATGGCGCAGAGCGACGCTCTTCCTGCCCGTCAATACAAGGCCGGACCGTCCGAACATCCCAGCTTAAGAAAACGAAATGGCGGAGGCTTCTTCAGCCATTCAAAAATATTTACCCTTCAGCATCCCAATCATAAGTTATATTTCAAACATATTTGAGTGTTCTTCTTCAGAATATTAGAACTTCTCGTTACTCATCGATATTACATTTTATTTAAAACCATATTTATATATAGTAGAGATTATATTAAATCTGGTTTACAGTATTTCGGAGATGTTAGAAACTATATTAATTTTGCATTTTTGGCCGAGTAACATTTAATTAATATTTGCCTGAGGTATGCACATGTGTTACACCACATCTTGATGCATGGTACTTCATATGGAAGTAGAAACATTTTAGCTAGTAGGAATTTCAAATTAATGTACAACAGTGATTTGCATTTACAAAGGGGCCGACTGCGAAAAGAATCTTTATATGAATTGAGAAATAAAATTCAAGAAGTTTTCAACTGATGTTGCGTGAAAACTTCCAATGTTTTGTCAAATTTATTACCTTTCACCGACGTCTGTAACATGAAAAGAACATGTTTTTGTAAAAAAGTCACTCGAAAATAAAATTAATAACCGACATTAAAGTCTACATATTTTAATTCTTCCAAGCGCGCAAATATTCCTAAGTTAATAAAGTCTACAAGAAAACAACTTACACAAAGATATTATCCCGACGAAGGCCAGCCGCTAGTTGCTCCTCCGTAAAAGAATTTCTTCAGTGAGAGAAATATCGTAATTACATTTGTTACCGTGTTATGAACAGATACTATTGAAGGAAAGAATGAAATGGCCTTAATTTCTAAACACAAAGTTATTTCAGCCAATATGACACTATACGTTGATTATACATGCATCTGTGGTTATTGAATGACTACAAGCATAACAACTTATTCTGTCCAAGAAAACGATATAAACCTATCAGTTCACATGCAGGAGAATTTATGAAGTTGCAGTTGTCTCTCTTACTGACTGGGGGAGATGAGCATATTAAAATATTAGATGAGTGTGGGCTTGAAATTTCAGTACCAACTAAAACCGGTTTGATTTTTTAATACAAACGAAATTGAAAATGTAAAAATAACTTCTAGGCCTAAGTTTGACTTATCCGACACAGAGATCAGTGTGTATGGAAAAAGATATAGAGAAACTCCATCCATTCTGATGCACTGAAAGAGCATTGCGAAATATCAGAACACACTTCAAATGTCTGAAGACAATTTTCATGATAAAATGGGACGACTTCGGAACTGAGGACATACTGTTCAAGTTCTGAATCATATCGTATTACACGTCTGTGTCCCAAATCCATGGTATTTTATTAGCAAGTATAAGGATAAAATATTGCTAAATATATCTTTAGATATTTTAATTTATAATTCTTACTTATGCGAATGCCTTTATGTAATGAAGCTACAATAATTATCTTTTTGTATTTCAGATATTAGACCCTGTTTTATCATTTGCTATTTCTTGTATCAAAATATATTGTTAACGTAACTCAATATATGAATTACCTTTATGTATTATATATTTTACGAAAACATCACAAGCAAATGTTTGCAAGTAATCTTAGGAGTTCACTCGTCCAAGGAATCCTACCGTCTGTGTAAGAAATTACGAAACTGAAGAAGAGGCCAGGATCGAACAAAGGACTGTAGAGCCATTGATGAATGAATGAATCCTTAGGAGTTACTTATGTAGTGGAAATAAAGATATATAAAATTTCAACTACAATACTAGTTCTTCACTCCATGTATGACAAGATAAGTTTGCCTGTAGTCTCTGAATTATTTGGACGTTTCTTGATTCCCTTCTGTCACTTGATATACGGACTATGCCCTAAGTTCCTCGAACTCGCGCTACCAGCAGACTTCTGATTTCAAAGTGCGATGTTGAACATACAGAACTAGGAACTGCTTGAAGTAACAGACATTTCAGCAGGAATTTCTTGGGCGATATTACGTCACGAAACCTATACTATTACATCGTTTTCAAGAAAACACATAAACCAAACCAAAATCAAATATCTAAAAACTCTCAGAGATGGTTTGTGCTGTGCTTGGTTCATATAACCTATCTTGTGTTGATGCAGGTGTCCGGAGATAGGGGCTAGCTCTATCGATTGGGCCCACCTGAGTATTTTTTTAGTGTTAGTGGGGTGGGACTAAGTCCCTTGTACTGAGGCCACTTCTGGCCTATTGTACTAGCCCCAGATAACATGTGAGAGTGACTGTGGAGCAATTGGTGGAATGAAGATTGGCAGGGGAAACCGAAGTATTCGGAGATAACCTGTCCCAGTACCACTTTGTCCACCACAAATCCCACTTCACCAGACCCTGGATCGAACCCAATCCGCCGCGGTGGGAAGCCAGCGACTAACCGCTTGAGCTATTGCGCGGCTGCACAACTGAGTAGGTTCCACCTGAAGGCAAAAACAGAATCCAGCATCCGAAACGTTATGTTGTAAATAAAAATAGGAAAATGGATAATGTCCAGAAACATAATAATTCTATTAACTTACCATAATCACAAAATTTTAGATCCCGTCTAAGAAAGATGTTATATAATTACCGAACAATTTATATTATACGGATGTGATGCCCATTTTTTCGAATAAAATGCATAATTCAGAGCTGCACTGTATTGCACAACGGAAGACGGCACCTTCGCACAATCATCATTTCAGACGCGCACACACAAAATAAACATTCTTTTAAATGCACACAAAAGCCGGTAGGGACACAAAGCTAACTATTGCTCAAGTCAGGAAAGTTGGAGCCGAACCTCTACTCCCCTCTACGTCTTCATGACATCCCGCTTATTTAGTTTACCTCTACCTTTATATAGTTCTCATATAAATGAAATACACAAGACTCATGTCGTTATACAGGTGCCAACGTATGCAGTTCTAGGACCTCTGTGACAACAGGAAACAACATGGGCAGCTTCTCAAGGACTCAGATCCAAGAGTTAGTTTTTCATGGGTGTGAAACTTGGCCTGTGACACTAAGAGAAGAACATAAACTGAAAATGTATCAGAATCAGATGTTGAAGAAAATATTTGGACCAAAGAGGGATGGAACAGTTGACTGGAGAAAACTGCACACTGAGGAGCTTCATAACTTGCAGTCTTCACCAACTATACTTATAATGATAAGTCAAAGAGGGTGAGACAGCAGGCCATGTAGCACGAGTGGAAATGAAGAGTAGTTTACGCGGAGTTTCCGTGGCCAATCCAGAAAGAAAAAGTCACTATCATGACCTGGATGTAAGTGGGAGGGTAATATTAAAATGAATTTTAGATAAAAAGAACAGGGTAGCACGGACTGGATTAATGTGGCTCAGGATGGAGAAGAATAGCAGCCTCTTGTGCTTTGTTTATGAACCTTCAGGTTCCATAAATTGTTGGGAAATTCCTGAATAACTTACCGGTTAGTGGCTTCTCAAGAAGAATTCAACCTCATAGAGCTAGTTAGTGAGTGAGTTAGTTAGGAAGAAATGTGACTATAACAGATTTTGTAGCTGTTTGTACCAACAGAGTTCACGGAACCGTGTCGACTCATTTGACGTGACATTTGTTGTACTCTTCTCGAATATCAGAGCGCGAGAATAGTTCTGCTTAGGAGACCAAAAGAGAAGAAATATCTTCATAACTATTTCATCCGAACCAAACACTTCGGTTTCTACCTTACGAAATGAGACGATAGACGCAAAAGAGCCCGAGTTCTCATTTACTGGTTTCTTGCTTTGTTCATTCTCGGAGTCTGAAACTGGACGCGCCACGCTACGCTGCATCACCTGTTACTGCTTTCGGACCCAACTGTCGTTCACGTTAGTGGCCTCCATTAACCTCGTATCAAATTGTAAACCACGAAGCGGAGAAGCAGAAAGGTGGCCAAAGAGATTGCTTCAACATACTCTCAGTCAAATTGTGACAAATGAAGATGACGTTGAACACAGATGGCTCACATTACTGTAACGCATCTCGAGAGAGGAAGTCCCTAACAATATGTAGGCTAAAGAGGTAAAGCTAACCCTGCAACAGACTGTGAAGGCCCATAGGGTTGTGAGACATGGAGGTTTCCACATTTTCCCTAGACAATCGGCTCACAGATGGCGGCAAGGTTGTCAGCCTTAAGCGCCGGCCGCCCTTTACCCCCCCCCCCGGAAGGTTCCTGGTACTCATTTCTGTTAGAGGCTGAGTCGATCCCAGGACCATATTGCGGCTGCACTGATTAGGTCATTTGAAAAATCCACCTCATCAGGACTCGAACCCGCGACCTTCCGGCTTGTAGCATAGTCCCTCAACCAACTACTCTACCGCGTGTCCCCTTAAAAATATGTAGGGTCCGTTTAAATAATTCTTACGATTGGTTAATTCGATTTGATCCACCTCTTTACAAATTCCAAAGAACTCAAAGGCAAAACTTTAATTTGACGTCAGTTCCGCAATTCCCAGGCTCACGAGTTTTCCAACTATTTACTCAGAAGTACTCTGTCGTGGGAGAGGGGGTGAGGTACGCAAGCTTATGTCTCTCAGCACCTCTGTTTTTCATTTCTGTGCANAGGGGGGGGGGGGTGTTGGTGTGCTAAGCTAACTTACAGACTTTTATACACACATCACATACAAACATTTAGCGGACAGTTTGAGCGGCACAGTCGGGTATTAGCTGAGAGACGCAGACACGCTTTATGGGACGAGCCTGGCTCCGTCCAGACTGTATACAAATGCTGCAAGTTGAGATGAGGGACACGGTAATGTTTATTTGCGTTACGCCTGTTCAAGATGCGACAGGGCACACGTATCTCTCACTACGATAAAATGTAGCTAATGTACAGCCCTGGAGATGTAGTTTCCGTGAGGCTACAGCACACAGTGTACACATAACAGCTACGAAATTCCTCTGAAGTGGGTGGCACTTTCTGGTCGACTCTGGGAGTGAAGTCAGTAATGACCGAATGCCTTAGAACCACGAGCCTATTTCTGTGTTGCATAAGGACGACTTTCTCGGTTTGGGAGTTGTTCTTGACATGCGTGGCTTTCTCTTGAAATACTTAGAATTGAGACTAGTCGACTCCTCCTCAGATTTGTTCCTGTGATATCTGAGGTTCTCATTGCGGTCATTATGAATAATACTGTCGCGTGTATTAGTGATTATAGACGGGGTTTGGATTGGTAATTGGATTATTGACCACTTATAGATCGTAACTACAAATAATTATAACAGTATTGCTGATTTCCACACTATAAATCACTCAACACTAAATCTTCTCAGTTTATTTCCCCTATCCTTTACGTGGTAACAGCTCTCTACAATAGTTATTCCTCTACTTTGTCTTCATTAGACGTTTCCTGGTAATGAATCTTAACAATGGAGATTCTTCCGCTTCCGTTTCCCACTGGTTAACACTCCACAGCTGAACCCTCAACTGACTGACTGTAGCGTCGATTGGCTTCAAGATAACTCCTGGGCACGGACACGGTGGAAAACACTTTCTTCTTTTGACATGAATGGCTGTTTATTGGTCTGATACCCAGCAATGGACCTACATTTCACAATATGTGTATTACCTTCTGGTGGGCGGCCGTATAGTCTGTTTGTAACTCACTTAAGTATTGCAGGAATATAACGTCTTCTTCAGGATCAAAGAGTAAGCCATACAAGCAAACATTGTGTAATCTACTTTCTTCTTGCTACTTTGCTTGCTCAGATTTCTCTTCAATCCTGAAGAAGGAGGCAGCATGCTTGTAGGAAATGTCTGTAAGCCAATAGGATCACATTAGGAGGTGACACTCTTCAGTAATATTTTCTATTATTTTCACCAAAACTTCTGGGAGAGAGGATTTATTGCAACTTTGCAAGATGAAAGTTTTCGGTGCATAACAAAAACAGAAATATTTTATTTTTCTTTTCTGTCAGCCAGCGCCCATTTTATTTCAAGGCCTTCTGCGTTTATTTCTTTCAGCCTCCAGAACCCCGGTTTGTACAGAATAGGATGTCAGTGGGTATCAGAGACGGTATTGACGCAGTTGCAAGGACAAAATATTCTTTCTTCCTTCAGGAATGGAACTCATGTCCTCGAGTCCGCATTACTTACCTAGCTATCCTGACTGCTGCCCTTGTTTTTGGTCAGAATAGCTGTTTCAATCTTGGTCCTGACTTGACCTTTGGCATAAGTCGTTTCCTTCGCCACAGTAATTCGCTCTAATTTAAGAGATATAAAACTGAATAACTACAATGTTAGTATTACTTCGATGTACCAACATTTGTAAATCTGTCAGCTCTATCCTCGGCAGTGTAGAGAAACTTACTCAACGTTATCATTCAGACTTGAAGGCGTAGTTCCTGTTTCGTATCCAACCATCATGGGCTTATCGCCTGTCGTTCCAAGTTCTTTTCAGGTAATTTAGAATAACAAAGTGTTGAAGGACAGTGATCAAGCCAAGAAGGGTGAGATGGGCAGGGTACGTAGCACTCATGAGGAAGAGGAGAAGAAGAAGAAAAATGCTTATGGGATTTTTGTGGGAAGGCAAGAAGAAAATAAACCACTAGGAAGACTTAGACGTAGATGAGTGGATAATAATAAAATGAATCTTAGAGAAGTAGGATGAAGTGGTGTGTACAGGATTAATCTGGCTCAGGATAGGAACTGGTTAAATATCTTTGAGAACACGGTAAAGAACCTTCTTATTCCATATAAAGTTAGGATATTCTTGAGTAGCTGAGCGACTGGCGGCTTCTTTAGGACCCATCTACATGCAGCTATTGTCAAAGGACTTAAATGAGCCTGTAACACAACATAACGATCTAATCAAAACAAACCTAACACAACACTTCTAAAAATGTACATGTAAGTCCAAAGTACGATAGGGATTAAAGAGGGTAGAAGAACTCCGGCCAGTAGGAAGCAAGAGTGAAACGACTTAACTTGAGGTAACCAGGATCGAAGCACAAGAGGCACAAACATTACGTTATGTCTAGTATTATATGTGTAAATGTTTATTGCTGTTATGGAGAATGTGGATACAAGCAGGCTGCCAATAAGGAAGTATTACAATGGCCCATTCAGTTCAGCAATTGTGTGGATGTCGTCATGAGGAAAGAATAAGCTGTGATAGGAACGAAATGTTTACGGTGCTTATCCCATTGTTGGATATTCCTACTAGTTATAAGTAAATAGAGGAGGAATGTCACTGGCATGTGAAGCTTCATGCACTATCCGTTGGAACTCTGGGCGAAAATCTTGACTAAAAACTGAAGAGACTTTCCAACATTGTTGAGAACTTACGTGTGGATGAACGAAATATCTCACACTATCAAACCAATAAAAATATAGACTTACATAAGAAAACTGCTGTGATTTTCGGAAGTCAGTTACTCTCAGAAGTTAATGAAATGACATGTAAGGTTCACAGAGATAGTTCTAAAGTATAGATTAAATATAATTAAATATTTTGAAGGTCGGGGGTTCTATTATATTTGTAACTGTAACATAAATAATGAAATAGGATGAAAATTTGTGATCAAACCTGTAAGAATAAGAAAGTTTTTGTACCAGTATTTCCAGTGTCACCCACATCTCGTTGCAAATGTTCACTTATTAACTAGGCCTATAGGGCAAGTAGAAAATTGGAATGTATTCAATTATGAATTTACATATCCGTAAAGATATGTACAGAGGTACAGAACAGTCGTATCCTACCAGGAAAAATATTTAGGATTTCGGTTGTTATGCCTGTGTCTAGGACGAACATTATATTCTGGGATATAACGCCGTGTAGTCCGTTGAAAGTCAACGGATATTTTGGAGAAATATGTTGTTTCTCTTTTCAGAGTCGAAGAATATGCGAATTGTTTGATGCTAGTTTCTTGTTGGGCTTATTTTTCGATGTAAGCGACATGTTTCTCCGAAACGTGTTTTGACTTTCAACAGACTGTAAGATGTTATATTCCAGAAAATAGAACTATGCGGACGATATAGTATTTTATTTTGAAAGAAGTAAACAATTCCTGCACTTTCCTTTTTTATATCCACGTAGAAGTTAAAACAATTCTGCTATATCGCATAGGCACGTGTAGGTCCGCAGCGAACGCTGGCTTATGTAGCTATGGGTATTACGAACCGTAATGTTCCACAGCAGTAGCTGAGTCTGTTTTAGAGATATGCAGGTACCACGTCAGATTAGGCAATCCTCAGAACACTTGAACTTACAGCAGTGTACGCTGCTGCTGTTTTCATGCAACTCAATAGGACGTTATTACCGAAACGTAGTGAAAAACAGTTTTATAGGTTATTGTGTGCAATCGAACAATGGGGTTTGATATTATTTGATACAGTTCGAATTAAGTCCTATAGTAGGCATATTTTATATTTTACAATAAAACTATTACAAGTCTTTCTGCAAATACTAGGTTCCACGTGATCTTAAGCTCTGTTTTTTTTTATTATTGCTAGTGGGGTGGGACTAAGTCCCTTGTACTGCGGCCACTTCTGGCCTGTCTTACCAGCCTCCAGATGATAGGTGAGGGTGATTGTGGAGTAATTGGTGGAATGAAGATTGGCAAGGGAAACCGAAGTACTCGGAGAAAACCTGCCCCAACGCCACTTTGTCCACCACAAATCCCTCTTGACCAGACCCGGGATCGAACCCGGGCCGCCGCGTTAGGAAGCCAGCAACTGACCGCTTGAACTATGGCGCAGCCCTTGAGCTCTGGTTAGTCGCTGACGTATGGGATAAGCATTGCTTGCTCGGCAATAATAAAACGGGTGGTAAGTGTTATGGGATATTTAAGGCAAATTCATAGTTATCCATAGCGATTTCTGGTGACTCTGATTTCCTGCTTCACAAGGGATATGCACGCATCTCCATAAACGCCTGCAGGTATGTGACGATCAGTCTGCTGAGTGGTGTTTCATGTACGTTCCTGTTCTTCTGTTTGCTTTTCCAGTTTAATTTATTTGTTCCTTATTCGTAAATTATTTTCCAAGGATTAGTTTTCTTTTTTCGATTTTATGTTCGTGTGTCCATCTGCGTCTACATGTGTGTGAGAGACACACATACACATAGAAAGAACTGTGATTTTAGTGTAGTTCTTGTCTCTATGATAAGAAGGAGATGTGATGGGAAGTTACTGAGTTGCTTTTGTTTAGTGATCTATTCTCTTCATAGGAACAAGGAAGATAAAAGCAAAGAGAATAAGCGTTAGGGTAATTTGTTGGAATAAGGGGCAGGAACAAATTACTCTCTCAAATTTTCAGTCCGATATATAGATTTCAACTCGACTATGTGATATAAGAAAAACAGAACTCCGTGGCTTTAGTCTGCAAGCGATCTATACCGACAGAGCGACCACCGCTTGTTGGCGAAATTAGTGCCAAATTTGTGTATAGAGGGTGTCGCATGGTCAGCGCAACGGATCCCCACTGCCGTTAATTTCGGTTTTCTAGACCGGAGCCGCTATTTCCTTGAAATAGTTCCTCAATTATCCTCACGAGGCTGAGTGGACCCCGTTCCAGAACAACTTCTTCTAAAAAAATCTGATAGCACCGGGAATCGAATCCGAACCTCTGGATCTGTAGCCAGGAATTCTGACCGCTAGACCACAGAGGCATATAAAAGATAACGGTAAAGGTATATACTCCCTGATAATCGATGTAAGTTATATGAGAAGTAAAAAAAATAAATACCGCATTATATATCTAATACCGACTATACAATAAATTGAAGGAAATTATGTTAATTATAAAAGTTATAGGCCATGTTAGACTCATCAACTATTGGTCTCTACTTCTTTAGGCATACTGACTCCAGGGAATGAGTGCACCCTTGAGAATCTGCCAGTTGCGCACCCCAAGAATTTTTCAACATTTTAAGAAACCCGAAGGTTCATTATCTTGTTTACAAGAGCCCTCCTCTGGTCCCTATCGTGAGCCTGATCAATCCAGTCTATACTTCTCTATCTTATCTAAGATTCACCTTAATATTATCCCTTCTCTAGGCAAAAACCCGATGTTAACCAGCAGAACCAACAACAAATCACAGATATGGTTAGATTCCAAAGGGTTCTGACGGTAGTGTATAATACACAAAATTGCTGGGTTTTGGGGCTTTGTCCTTCAGCTGGTATTCTAGAACCTAGAAAAGACAACGTGCTAGCTCTTTCTTATGAACCCAACTGACTAGGTGTCTTTCCCCTTCATTGGAGGACGGAAACAGATCCAGTTTCCGAAATGTTGTGTTTTCTAGTTTCTAGAATACCGGACGATAGGCAAAGTCCAAAAACTCAGTAATTCCGAACGCTGTTATGGGTCCCATAACTCTGAAGTTCTGCAAAATTGTACTGAGTGTAAGAGCAGGCCCATTAAATCTTTCGCTTCTAGAAACTACATAAGGAGTGAAGATCGTTCAACTTTGTGGTTTTGTCCTTACATAAACTCTATTCTGTCTACATTTTTTGGGGGGGGGTTCTCTGTAGTGTAAACGAATATTTATAAAGAAATTTTCTAGGCTACCGAAGAAAATAGAGTATATTTGATGCCTAAACGAACATTTCATGGACAATTTTACCGTCTGGTTTGGTGAGGAGGATGTAATGACTTCGGTGTTGCAACTACAACATATGTGTATATGTGGACAGGCATTCGAGCGTCTGGAATTCATTGCAGAGTTGGTCTGGCAACAGAGCTGAGTGTATAAACAGGCCTCTCAGTCGGTTAATTTGGTTATCACTTAGATCAGGCATGTATTCGCATCCTACGTATATTGGCAGCGACCTGTAGACCGACAAACAGTATGGTTCAATCTAAAACCCTTCGTTGCTACACGGAACCCAAATTGGAAATATCTTTTTATGCGATATGTAGACTGGATGAAGACTTTATAATGTTGACATATTAAGAACCAGATATCCCTTTCAGATTACTTTCCTGCAATATTAGAAGTATACGTATTTTATACACATTCATGCCTTGGCTCCTTCAAATTCGGATTGTAGACACAAGCAGATGGAACAACTTTATATTCGTTAATATTAATTTATGTTATGTTGTGAACACATTTTCAGAAAGAAGTTCTTGTTTGTGTTTAAAAGGTAAAGTTGTCCCTGTGCTTAACTAATTAAGTAATATGTCATGAAGGTGTATGGGGAGTGGATGTATAGATCCACGTTTTCTTGACTTCGGCACTAGTTGTAGGTAAGCGTTAAGATTCACGATCCGGCCGCTTTACCCCCGTGGTAATAATTCCAGCTACTCCTTGGAAAGGAAGTTGGGTGAACCCCAGAGCCGGTCTGGACGAAGTAGATAAGAAAAAATTCTTGATCCTATGGGACTCGAACTCCGATCCTTCGGTCGTCCAGTCCATAGCCAGTCGCTATACTATTATATGAATTTATTATTTTATGTTATTAAAATGCAGTACGTTTTAATTTCACTGTCTGATTGCATTAAGACGAATTGGAGTGATTATCCGAACTGTAAGAATTTTCATGGGGGAACCCTGAAAGAGTTGTTAGCAACGTTTCCCGAGAGACCTCTAAAGAAATACTAGCAGAAAGTGCAAGATTGAAATTGAACTGACGAGTCCTTCGAAATTTTAAGCCATAAAAAGCAGTAGAGAGAACGTAAATAGGAAAAAGGAAGAGGACGTTAATAAAAGTGACACTGAAATGCATTGCAGCGGGAGCGGCAGACAGAGACTTGGCGACAGGGTTGCAGTTTGCACATTCCAGAGAATGTAAGAGGGAACAGAAACAAATAACTGTGTCCGCTGCTTTCATTCCACTGCATATTCTGACGGCTCATGCTTCCCGCGCCAGGCAGCACCTGCAACAGGGATAGATATGAATATTCATATACTCTCTGTTCATTTTCCGAATATTGCCATTGTTGCTATCTTGGAATTGAAAAGAGACGCGCATTTTCCTTTATTTCACGAGCTGTACTAAATGTAACCTTAACACTCGTGTTACTTTGCGAATAACAATAGCAGTAATTGTGAATCCGAATGTTATTGCTGACGTAAGCTCCTCGAATCTCGACTGACAATACATCGATTTGGATGCATGATTTTTTCTGAGATTTTGTAAAATTGAGACGTTTGACTATAGAGACCGCAAACTGAGCTGGCCACAGTAGCTTACATTTCACTGCTCGCCATCCAATCACCTGACGTCACAGCTTAGTGTAAATCATAGTCAAAGAAACTAATAAACCCTTCTAACGGGTTCTAATGATCGTGCATAATACTCAGAATTAATGGTTTTTCGGACTTTTCTCATTGTCCGGTATTCAAGAAACTAGAAAACATACGTTTAGGAAACTGGATCTGTTTCCGTCCTCAGGTGAGGGGGATGGGTGACACCTACTCTATTGGGTCTCTTTGGGAAAGCTAACCTCAATAACTGGACTTGATCCAGTGTTTTCTATTTCCTAGAATCCCAGATCACGGACAAAATCCAGAATCCCAGCAATTCCGAGTAAAAAATTCTTGTCCTTTTCCCCGAAATTTCTGTATTCATGCAATAGGATAGGAGACTCTAATGGTCACTGCGCACGTGGGTAAACTTCTATCTCAGATTCATATTAGCAAGAATATATCTAATTTAGATAATTGGTTTTCTCTGTCTCATACGTCAGGAACCCCGTACTTGGTTGAGGCACTATGCTACAAGCTGGAAGGTCAAGGGTTCGAGTCCCGATGAGGTGGCTATCTCAATTAACCTAATCCTTCCAGTCTCACTATATCCTTGAGTTCGACTCAGTCTCTAACAGAAATTAGTACCAGGAATCTTTCTTGGGGGTAACGGGCGGCCCGAGCGTAAGGGTGACAAACTTACCGTCATCTGTGAACCGATCGTCTAGAGAAAGTGTGGAAACCTCGACGTCTTACAACCCTATGGGCCTTCTCGGAATGTTACAGGGATAGCTTTACCTTATCTTTACCCATAACCATGTAAATATTGATGTATTCATCTATCAAGACATTTTATTCAAAATTCTAGAAGTACATAATGATTACAAATTGTGTTAGTCTTTTTCCTTTTGCTAGTGGGGTGGGACTAAGTCCCTTGTACTGCGGCCTCTTCTGGCCTATTGTACCAGCCCCAGATGATAGGTGAGGGTGATTGTGGAGCAATTGGTGGAATGAAGATTGGCAGGGGAAACCGAAGTACTCGGAGAAAACCTGCCCTAGCGCCACTTTGTCCACCACAAATCCCACTTGACCAGGCCCGGGATCGAACCCGGGCCGCCACAGTGGGAAGCCAGCGACTAACCTCTTCAGCTATGGCGCGGTCTGTGTTAGTCTTACTGGCATAACATACTTCTATATTAGGAAGAATTTTCTTCTAAGAAGTTAATAAAGAGAGAGGGAGTTCTTATTATCCTTTAGGAATAATTTGCTTTATTTGTGGATTTAAGAAACAGTATGCACTAAATTCATAAATTTAGTTTTTGAGTCTTGGCCATTGTTGAGTTTTCATTTTTTTTTAATCTTTGCTTCTCATTCCTTCAGATGCATGGGAAATTTTGTAACAGCTTTACAATAACAAAGAAACTAACTAACTCCATGGAGTTGAGATCTCCTTGAGAATCCAATAGTCTCTCAGCCACTCAAGAATTTCCCAGTAATTTTTGGAACCCGAAGGCTCATTACCTTATTCGCAAGAGCTATCCACTGGTTATTCCCCTGAGCCAGATCAGTTCAGTCTATACAACCCAATTCTATCTCTCTAAGATTCATTCTAATATTATCTTACAGCTTANCTTTCACGGCGGTGACTATGAAGAAAGCAGTCTTCTGGGATTTTGCACCGTGTATATGTGGTGTTAACCGACGTTTCGGAGGAACGTATCGCCTCCATCTTCAGGGTAGAAGAAAAAATATAAAAGAATCTGCAAGCGAAGAGACCGTGAGAACTGGTAAAAGCAGACCGGTTCTCACGGTCTCTTCGCTTTGCAGATTTCTTATATTTTTTCTTCTACCCTGAAGATGGAGGCGATACGTTCCTCCGAAACGTCAGTTAACACCACATATACACGGTGCAAAATCCCAGAAGACTGCTTTCTTCATAGTCACCGCCGTGAAAGCCTCAAATCTTATTTATATTTAGTTCTTCCTAGTAGTTTTTTTCTTCTGGATTACCCACCAAAATTATATACGCATTCCTCTTCTACTAAATCGTGCTATATGCCATGCCCATCTCATTTTTATTGACTTGATCATTCTAGTCATATCTGGCCAAGAGTACAAATTATGAAACTTCTCATTATCCAGTTTTCCCCAATCTCCTAATACTTCATCCCTCTTCGGTCAAAATATTCTTCATGTGCTTTTAGGGTAAATCAGGGAAGAGATAATGCCCCAAGATACCTTCTCGGAATGTACTGTGCCCTATTCTTAACAGTGAAAGAAAAATAATAATTGTTGGGGAACATTTCATACGAAACATGTTGACGAATTTTTCACGGTGAGGCAAATGTTTCTTTGTGGTTATGAAGGAGCCCGAAGGAAAAAGAAATTTTATAAAATGTCTTAGAGGTCACTTGAAGATCATTGTCAACTGTGTGGAACGTTGTGTCATAACTTTCAGTTTCCCATGACATTAATTTATACAAAGTCCTTCGCGTCAGTGTTTGTGTGTGTGTGTGTGTGTGTGTCTGTAGGTAGAAGTCTCCACGAAACACAGAGACCTCCAAGTAGCATACAGTAAGCTAAATGGGAGAAAACCTTCAATTCTTTGCCTTTTCTTTTACAGTCTTGTTGGCACGTAAATCCGAGAGAATTGAGAACATTGTCGGCACGCTTTGACTTTGAAGTAAGAAAGAAATTGCCGTGCATATTTCTCGGCTACTTCAGAATGCAATATTTTGTTACTTTGTTATTAATAACAAGTCTGGAAATAACGAGAGGCATGCTTGCGTGAGTCCTCGAAAATTATTGGCTGCGTCTACTGCTGAATCCCCGACTTGCGATAGCATCATCCTTTTCTATTAGAAATTGAAAAATATGAAATATGTTTGGTTATTTTTAAAATTTGAAGGGCTGGTTTAATTTTACACACTTAAAATAAGTGAAGGGTGCTGGGAGGGTGAATGAAAGATGTGTTTATATTTCACTTCAGGTAAACAGAGTCGTAGAGGAAAGGGGTGCGATTCCCATTAACCCTTACTGTGTGTGCAACATAACAGTTGCAGAAAGGTGTTGGTAATAAATTATTTGGCTAAACTGTCGCGATTTGAAATAAACAATTATTTAAACTAAAATAAATATATTTTACCAATGAGAAAGATGTAAGAGCATTATAATGTCGGGTTTCTGTGTTGCAGGGAAAGAAGGATAAATACGATGAAAGAAATTTCTTGCGTTTTAATAAAACGAAAATGTATTTTTTCTGTACTTTTTCCTTCATTTAGACAAAAAAGTGTTAAGTACATGTTTGCGTTTATTGCATTTTAGTTTCTGGGGCTATACGAGAAATTTTTCAATTTCATGGAGAAGCATATTTCTTTATTTTTCCTCGTGCTTAAGATATCGTCGTGTTTCAGGCCGTGGATTTATCATTCAATTCCATCTCTTGACTGAAATTCAACGTGAGGGGCCAGTCTGGATTACACGAAGCGGTATTAAAGTTAACTGGGTCAATCCGTAGCTCTAATCTACCAATGCCGGTGGAACTGGGGAGGCGGAAAATGCTGCCAAAATAATCCCACGCCATTGCGCATGCGTTATTACAGAAGCTTGACTATGAAAACAGGCGGATCAACCCACCCGACCAGAAATATTTCCTGCTGTAGATGAAACACACGTTTTACGATTTCTACAATTCTTTATATAAAATCCGACTGTGTTCACGAACGCTTTTCTGGAAACTAACCTTAAATTTTTCATGTATGTGTCGGTTAAGAGGACGTACAAATCATCATCATCATCATCATCATCATTGTCGTTTTTCTTATTATAATTATTGTTATTAATATTACAACGGCGGCGACGAAAATAATTGGATTTAGTTCAATTCAATTCGATTCAGTTCTTAATATTTATGTTCTGAGCCAACAGCCACAAGGCCAATTGCAGACACAGCACAGTGTAGATAAAAATAGTTACATACTGGACAAACAAAACATAAAGTCAAAGACTAATTAAAGGTAAGCAATGGAGGAAAACACGTTAATATTTGTAAGAAACAAAGTAATAATAATAATAATAATAATAATAATAATAATAATAATTTTATTAACACAAATCTAATTTGCTATTGACAATTGAGAAATGTAAATAATAATAATAATAATAATAATAATGAGGAGAAGAAGAAGAAGAAGAAGAAGAAGAACATGAAGAATACGACGAAACTTATTTTATGGGGAAAAGCATCTTCAGTGCTGGGATTTTATGTATTAAATTGGTTAGAATCTTTCCTGGGTCATTGCCGAGCAATGTGTAGGCTCTAATCATGTCCTCTCTTCATTTTCTCAAGGCAACCAGCCCCAAAGAAAAATATATGGAAATTAAGATAAAAAAAAATGCGCAATGCGGACTCTAGGGGTGGGGAAGTTTCAACAAGAATAGATTTTCTCTCTCTGTTTTCTTTTTTTCACTTTTCATCTGTTCCTCTTCCACTGCCAAAACAGAGTTGAAGCTTCTCAGTTTATGACTAAGAAGGGAAGCATACCAGGTTATACGGTGGATAGCGCAGCAAATAGAGGACATGGTGGGGCAGTTGGCATGGGAATGGTATCATTGGGACGAGACGGAGCTGCTCGAGTTTTGGGACTTCCACTTTGTTGTACGTGTCTAGCTGGTTAAATTCCACAGAGCGCTGCAAACGTTAAAGTTTTCGTGATGGTTGCTGGGTTTCTTGGAAATCGGGCGCCCGGGACCCAACCAGGAACTCAGAAAGAGACGAATAAAAAAAAGAATATTCTCTCATAACCAGTACTGTGCAGTTTTACAGGTCAAAGTTCCTCAGCGTTAAAGTGCAAAAACTGCATCTTCGCTCTTGCAGCACACTTCAATATCAAGCACTACGTAACTTGTTTTCTAAATTACATTAAAATATGTTTATGATATTATCCTGTTGATACGTACAGTGGTTGCAGTCCAATTCAGAACTGCAGTGAAAATATAATTCATTTTCTTGCAAAAACATGCACTTCTTCCACTCTTTAAGCAAATAATAAAAGGTAAATTTGTACCTGTGCTTAACTAATTATGCACTACTTCATGAAGGAGTATGGAGGAGTGGATATATAGAGAGCCACATTTTCTTGATCTCGGCACTAGTTGGAGGTGAGTAGTCAGATTCACGCCCCGGCCGCTTTAACCCCGGAGATAGAACCCCCAGTTACCCATTGGGAAGGAGGTTGGGTGGACCCCAGAATTGGTCTGGACAATGTGGAGAAGTGAAAATTGTTACCCCCCCCCGGAACTTGAACTTCTACCCCTCGGCCGTCCAGCCCGTAGCCAGTGGCTATACCGACTGAGCTATCCCGGCTCCGCCTTTAAGCAAATAATACTTTCATTAATTTAATGACGCATTAGATAGACATTTCTTCAAAGTAATTATAAACAAATATTAAGTTTCATACTAGGCTTATTGTGAGCTCCTTGGATGATGGCTGTTACAGTCAGAGATCTAACATAGGCATGTGTTTAACAAGTTGTGTTCACCAATGTGCTACACTTTAGTAACAGCTTAAAACATCCTAATTTTCATTCAAATGGGAAATATTGGATCTAATATGTAGTTACGGCTATAGAGACAATGTGAGGAGACGTTAAGAAAGCCTGTTTTCCGGAACGTGTTTATAATTCACTGGAGTCTTTCTTATTATTATTTAGGATGTACGCCCTAGTTACCTGCCTTTGTGGAAGACTTGAGCTAATGTGCCTATAAGCTTTCAATAAACTTGGTAAATGTACCACCATTGCCATTTTCGCAGTTACAATCTCAAAAGCCCTGCTTTTTATCAGAAATCTTCGAACTTTGTATCAGGAAGCTTTGAGGATTGGCGGCTGTGTTGCTTCCACGTCAGTCTTTCCAAGGCAGTTGTTTCATGTTGCTGATATTCGGCCTAGCCAGTATTAAAATTGGGGGCATTATCATAAAATCTCTCCCATGTGCACAAAAAATCTTCAATTTATTCGAAAGTTATTATTTGAAATAAAATACGTGCCTAAGTTAAACATGGAGTCTGTCATTGTTTGAAGAAAACGGGAAATAATCTGCAGTTTGCCCATTACGGAAGGCCGTTAGTTTCATCGTACCATAAACTGTTTGAGTAAGCTGTGATTTCTGAATGTTGAATTATAATGGTTTTAACAATTTAGACGTATAAGGACCGAGCAGTTCAACTTCAGATCTTTTTCTTCTTCCTCAGCTTTGACTGATTAGTTCCTTTGACCTGATCTGATTCAGAAATGTTTTCAGAACTGTGAATTCTGCGGAGGAAGATCGGCCCATTGCAGGCCCTCTACACAATGTTATATTTTAGCGTCCTGTTGCACTGATTTAAGTCCATGATTTATTTCAACCGTCTTCCAGTGCATACACTCATCTATCTCACTCCGCTCTCTCGCACTACCTGTTTCGGCACAAAAGTGCCATCTTCAGGTGCTTATTCGATTTACGATAAACTAGTTCACTGCATGCCTTGCCGTCTTCATATTAAAATAACTAAAATATATATTTATCATATATATTGATAAATATTAAATATTAAAGTATTAAAATTGTTCAGGATTTTTCATCCCTACGTCGTATCTCACTACGCGAGTCACACCTATCCTCTTCTGGCGGAGCACTCTTTCTCCACACAATGCAGAGAAACACGAGCATACATGCAAACTTTGAGCGATATTCGAACTTGTGATCCTAATCTTCGAGCTGGTCGAGACTTTACGCGCCTTAGGCTGCTTTGTCACAATGTTCGGCTACTGTATGTACTATACAGTATAATTCCTGCTTCATTGTAACAGATGTGGCAACGTAAGGACTTGCTTGCCTATTAATGACTGAGCTATGTAAAACAAGAAGTTCTGGAAAGAAATAATTGCTCACTTTCCTTGATGTGACACGAACCATGTAGAAAAAACATCTCCAACAATTTTTCTGTTGTTCCGTGTATTCATTGCCACGGGAACATGTCTACCGAGCCCCCGCCTAGCAACGATATGCGGGGATACACATAGAGACACACAGACTGCAGTAAGAGATTTATGAAATACAACACAGATATGGGCTCAGTTGCCTTGACGTACATAGTACTAAGTTTCACAAAGACTGGTTTAGGCGTTCAGAAGTTTGTAAAGGTGGAATACACAGACACACAGACTGAAGTAAGCGATTTATGAAATACAACACTGATATGGGCTCAGTTGCCTTGACGTACATAGTACTAAGTTTCACAAAGACTGGTTTAGGCGTTCAGAAGTTTGTAAGGGTGGAATACACAGACACGCAGACTGAAGTAAGCGATTTATGAAATACAACATTGATATGGGCTCAGTTGCCTTGACGTACATAGTACTAATTTTCACAAAGACTAGTTTAGGCGTTCAGAAGTTTGTAAGGGTGGAATACACAGACACACAGACATGATGAACGTGGCATAAGAATACTTTGAGAAATTAGGCTGAAAATTAACATTTACGTTTTTCGCCGTATTTGTTCGTACAAACTCTTAGATAATGTCGACAAGTAGCAATGGCTGTCTCCAAAACAAGTCACCTGTTTTCATTTTGAATCCCTGCAAGAGATTGTCGGTATATCCTTTTACATAACGCATTCATCAATTTCGGAATCCTTGGAGCATTTAGACACTGGTTACTGGCATCTACGTGCATTGATTCAGCAGTACCTGGCATGAATATGATGACTCAGGGACAGGAGAGGAAAGGATCGCTAATGTCCAGCTTTTGCAGTGCCTGGATCCAGAATGTTCACGTAATGTGGACGTCTCCGATGAATACCCGAGTTAAAATGACCAAATAAAACGTGGAATTTGGCTCTTCCAGAAACACGGAAACGTTGTAAATTTTTGAAAAGATAGGCAACTGGTGAATAATAAGAAAAGGAAACAAAAGTCCTTGAAGTGGAGAACAGGAAACAGGACAGACAGTGTCGACTATAAAAGAACATGCAAGTACATGCAGCCTATGTAAAAAATGGTTTCAGGACACAACAAGAGCAACATGCGACAACAATCCTCCTCCGCAGTCAAAGTCTGTTTTAAGGAAATTTACGTATTCAGTGAGGTTGCTGCCTGTTCTGAAGAGATGAGAATATTTCAAACAGGTAGCAAACTGTCTGAATGCGTGGACTTCTCCGACGCACTCTCTGATTGGGAGAGGCTGGATGGATGTCTCGTATATTTAAGAGCTCACGTTGTATTCTGAGACCACTTCATAAAATATGACCATCTATATGTAAATACAAGTTCAAACAATAGGCCTATATTTTTTACTCTTCCGTAATACAGCTCAGAATCTAGTATCTTCTTAGTCTGTTCTCCGGAAGTCTGAATGTTCTTACATAAAACTATAATTTATCCTGTTGCATTTTATGAGTGTCTTCCGTGCAGTGATTAAAGGTCTGTGAGTAAGTTTTTTAAGGAAATTATTTGATCTAAGACAGCGAGAGCAGGCTGCTTAGTCAGTGTTCTCATAATTTGTGTCCACCAAAAATCATTAGTGTGATCAAATCGAAGAGTAGTTCTGTGATGTGAGTGAAACATGCACTTTGGCCGTTTTGGTTTTGAAACAAAAGAAGTCTCGGTTACCTCACAAAGAGATGTTTTATTTTGGGGGGATTTATGACACTGTAAATGCGTTTCTAATAAAGGTCTTATTGTCTTCAACGTACCCAAAACTGAGCTAGCTGCAAGAAGCTTTCATGTGATTCAGTGACAGAAAACTAATTGTAGATATTTTAACATATTAAGACAGCCGCTGTAGTTGTTAAAACTCTTAGATTTTATATCCATTGTATTTTATCAACATTATATTTGTATGTACAGTATGCGCCAAAAACTTGCAGTACTGAAACTCGCGCATCTCGAACGCGCGTGTGCGTTTGTCGACGGGGCATAGCTCCAGCCGCACGTGTTCCCAGTAGGGAAAAGGAAGTTGTGTTCTGCAGTTGTTTTTGAAAATGGGTCTCTCGACTAAGGAAAAGTATTCATAGTTGTGTATTATTTCCGCTCATACGGAAGTGGTCGCCAGACAACACGCTTCCTCGGTTTTGAGCGGCCAGATATTATCGTCCAGAAACCGCTACACAGTACACGTGTGACGATTTGCTGTGCCGTCTCAGCACACGGTATATTAGGCCCCTATTTCACTGAGGATGAGGAAGGCAATGCTCT